>NW_024070213.1:8070264-8104436 GCF_014754425.2 Oryx dammah
ACCACCCCCCCCACCCCCACCCCCACACACACCTTTTATATATGTTGGGGAAGGACCCCTCTGAGGCATTTGACACTTTTACACACACACACACACACACACACACACACACCTTTTATATATGTATCTTCTTTGACTTTGTATCTCCAGTCACACACACACACACACACACACACACACACACACACCTTTTATATATGTATCTTCTTTGACTTTGTATCTCCAGTGCCTAATAATAACAAAAAAAAAAGCAGCTAGCTATTCTCTACTGGGTTGTTTAGTATATGCCAGGCAGTATTCTAGCATTTCACATGTATTGTGTCATTTACTCTTCACAGCAGCTCTTTAAAGTAAGTACTGTTATCTTCCCTTTAAAAATGAGGGTATCAAAGCACTAAGACATTTAGTAATTTGCCGAAAGTTACACAAATAGCACGTAGTGGAGTTGGGATTTGGTAAAGCTAGGATTCAAACCTGGCCAAAGATTCCAGAATCTTATTTTTATTGTGTATCGTGGCTGTGGAGTCTGACACACACATATTTAATAGATACTGGTGAGTGAGCGAGCGCTCGCCTTTCTGTACACTGGGCTTTTACTTTAGAGTTGCGGTGTTGAAGTGTGTCAGCAGCACGCTTGTACGTAGGTTATGCGAAAAGGAAGATAGGGGTTTAAGGTGCAGTGGCCTGAGTTCCTGTCTTACTCTTTGACTTCTGCCTCTTGATTCATTGCTCCTTCCTTTTTCCGTGAAGAATGGTTCTGTTATTCTATCTTAATCCTTTAGGTAATGTTCACATTAAGTAAACAGTATTGACGTATTATCATTATCTAACTTACAGTCCACATTGTGTCTTTCCCCAGTTGTTCTAATACTGTTCTTTATAGATTACTTTAAAAATTTTGAAGTCTAGAATTCAGTCAAGAAATATATTGCATTTATGTGTCATATTTGTTGTTTAGTCACTAAGTCGTGTCTGACTCTTTGTGACCCCATGGACTGCAGCACACCAGACTCCTCTGTCCTCCACTATTTCCCAGTTTGCTTAGATTCATGTCCATTGTGTCGGTGATGCTATCTAACCATGTCATCCTCTGCCACCCTCTTCTCGTTCTCCATTGCCTTCTATCTTTCCCAGCATCAGGGTCTTTTCCAAAGAGTTGGCGTCATATATCTTACTCCATACTAGTCCCTTAGCTCTCTTTTAGGAAGGGGGAGGTGTCTTCCATGACAACAGCATTTTGGGAACCCAGTTATTTTGCATAATATCCCCTATTTGAATTTATCTGTTCCTTCTTGAATAACTCCAGGGTAGATACTGTAGGCAGGATGTTTTGTCTTTCTCAGTGCTTAACATCAGGAGGCCCATGATGTTAGTTTCATTTATCAGTGATGTTAAATCTCACTCTTGGTTAAGTTTTCGTGTGCCAGATTTATCCATTATAAATTTGCCTTTTCCCCTTCGCAATGTATAATCTATTAGGGTAATAATAATAATTTCCTTTTATATATCTTGAAGTAATGAAGTATCACGTGGTTGTTAAAATAGAAATGCCTCTTGGGACTTCCCTGGTTGTCCAGTGGCTAAGACTCTGAGCACCCAGTGCAGGCATCCCTGGTTCGATCCCTGGTCAGGGAACTAGATCCCACATGCTGCAACTGGGACCTGGTGCAGCCAAATAAGTAAAGATTTTTTTTTAGAACAAAAATGCCTCTAAGCCACACTAAACAGGCTAACAATGTTTAAAAACAGTATTATGTGCAAGGCTGCATGTGCAGAATGGAGTTCAGAGTTCATTTGATTTGAGCTTCTTTGTAATGTGAACTTTTAAGTGCAGAGTTTAAATATGATTGCTTAAGAGCCTTGGGATGAAAATCTAATTTTTCTTGGGTCATAGGCATTTTTGCTGATAACCTTTTCATAGTTAACTTTAGTCAACATTTTTCATAGTTTTCAGATAAATTCTTTCCTGCTCTTAAAATCCCTTCCTCCAGTGTTATTAGTGCCTTGAAATGATACAGCTCTCAGTGAGGGCCCTGGAGTTGATCTGGATCTGAATCCTGTCTCAGCCACTTAATCATTAGATGGTCTTGAACAAGTTATTTAACCTTCCTGTACCTCAGTTTCCCCTCCTATAAGCTTGCTGCAGGTGTTAACTGAGCATTTGGCATGGTTTCTGGACACAGGTGTTTAGTAAGTATTATATATTCTTCTCAATCTGATAAGACTTGTCACATATTACTCAGTGACTTTTCTCTTAAGTCCGAGCACTGCACTCACACACACACACACATGAACATATAAATGCACCTGTAGACTTGGTCCAAGCAAATAATCTTAGACGTTTCTTTTGTCATTCTGTCTCACCCTTTTCTTCATGAAACTTGGGGAAAATGTATTGAAGAGATTCTTTTAAGTTAGAATACTTGTAGAATCCATATGTTAACCTTCTTCCCAGCCCTCCCTTAAATGTCTACATTTGCTGTATCCCACTTTGAAAATAACAGCCAGGAACTGCCTAACACTAGAAGAAAAGTGGTAGATATTCTTTCTATCAGGCCACATGATCTTAACGCTTCCATGGAACTGTTTAAATTCAAGGCACTGATAGCTGCCCAACGTTTCTGCCCTGGGTTGGAGACCACAGTTCATTGTGTGGCCATCACGCTTAACTAAGGAGAATCAGTGGTATTTTTCGGTGGTTCTCGGTTGGAAAGGCATCATGTCTGCAGAGGGCATGTGGAAGAGTATGGGCGTGCGTTTGGTTGTCGCAGTGCCTGTTGGGGGAGGAGGAGACGCAGCACTGGGATTTGGTCAGGGTTCAGGATAGCGGTCCAAAACAAGGACTTCCCAACCAAAGCCGCAGTAGTGGTGCTGTTGAGAAAGTGAGCTAATTGAACCTAAAAGACTTGTCGAATTGGTAGATAATGTTTTACTTTTACCCTCAGTTATTTACAAACGGTCATTGCTTAAGGCAGGAACTTTTCAGAGCTGTAGTATATTATCTCTGAATTCTTCAAGGAGAAGTAGGCATATTATTTGGGAGAGTAAGATATTTTCCTGAAAAATCTGAAAGCATTGCCATTATGAATGTGCATTGGTGGTGTTTAATCCCTAAAGTTAGGAGCAGTTGAATGGTTAGAATGGTTTAGTGGCTAAAGAAAATTAGCATTATGTTCCTTTAGTAATCTGTGTATCTCCATGGTTAGTAGAAACAACATAATTTGTGCCTAACATTCCAATGATGCTTGAATATTGCTTGTGCTGTTCTTTCTTTTTTAAAAGACCAAATGATGTATTTTTTTGGCAGATGAGTATGTTTATATTAGGTATGTACTTGAACTTGTTGTAGCTTGTTTCACTTGAGCCTAATGTAGAACTTTGACAAAGATTTTAGGGAAGATAAGTATTCTCAATTTCCTAAGGAATGTTACACAAAATTCTTTTGGACTATGACTCATAGTTGGAGACATATTTTATATTAGAATCCAATTGTACAATTAGTATATGGATATCTGAAACCAAAGTTTCATGGAATAATACTCTTATTACATGTGGTACAGTCTGATAGTATCTATCTTATTTAGTTTAAAATGCTGACCTTGGTCTGTTAAGTTGATTTTGTGACCTTTGTATTACAAATTGCAATATGAAAAATACTGCTGTAGGATATAGATTGTAACCCAAGGTTTAAAATATTCCCCAATTATGTATATGTCTTAAAAATTTTTTTTAATTATTATGTAAGAACACTTAAAGTGAGATATACTCTGTAACAGATTTTTAGATTGTACAGAACAGTGTTATCTATTTGCACGGTGTTGTATGCAGATCTTTAGAACTTATTCCTCTTGCACACAGAACTGTTTTGATTGGCACCTTCCACTTTAACGTTCTCCCTAGTCTCTAGTAAGCATCTTTCTAGTCTGTGAGGTTGACAGTCTTCATACCACATATAAGTGGGATCATGTGTTCTTTGTGCTTCTGTGGCTGGCTTATTACACTTAGTAAAGTGTCTTCAGGGTTCATCTGGATTGCTGTGTATTACAGGGAGTTTCTTTCTTTTTTAAGCTTGAATCATATCCCATTGTATGTATAGATCACCTTTTAATTGATATTAAAACTGGCTATTTGTTGTTTTTTGTGGTTCAGTATGAATTTTAGAATGGTTTTTTCTCTTTCTATAAAAAATGACATTGAGACTTTGATAGGGATTGCATTGAATATGTGATCTCTCTGGGTAGTATTGACATTTAAACAATATTAAGTCTTCCAATCCATGAACATGAGATGTCTTTCCATTTGTTTGTGTCTTTAATTTCTGTTGTCAATGTTTTCTAGTCTTTTACTTCCTCAGTTTTGTTTCTTATGTTTTGTTCTTTCTGATGCTGATATAAAAATGGGATTCTTAATTTTCTTTTTAGGTATTTTGTTTATTAGTGTACATTAATTTTGTACCCTGCAGCTTTACTGTATTTATTAATTCTAATAGTTTGGGGGTTTGGTGGAGTCCATAGGGTTGTCTGTGTATAAAAACATGTTATCTGCAAACAGGTTCAGTTTTACTTCTTACTTTCTGACTTGGATGCCTTTTATTTTTTTTCTTGCCCAGTTGCTTTGCTTGGGACTTCTGGTACTCTGTCAAGTAGAAATGGTAAGAGTGGGCATCCTTACCTTGTTCCTGATCGTAGTATCCAGTTTCAGTTTTTCACTGTTGAGTATGATGTTAGCTGTGGGCTTTTTCTGTATGGCTTTCCTTATGTTAAAGTAATTTCCATTTATTCCTAGTTTGTTGGACATTTTTTTTTTTATCATGAAAGAGTGTTGGATTTTATCAAATGCCTTTTCTGCATCTGTTGAGAGGATCATGTGGTTTTTATTAATTTTTAAAAAATGCTATGTATCATATTAATTGATTTGTGTATGTGGAACTATCCTTCAGTTCATTCGCTCAGTTGTGTCTGACCCTTTGTGACCCCATGAATCGCAGCACATCAGGCCTCGCTGTCCATTGCCATCTCCCAGAGTTTACTCAAACTCATGTCCGTTGAGTCGGTGATGCCATCCAACCATCTCATCCTGTCATCCCCTTCTCCTCCTGCCCTCAATCTTTCCCAGCATCAAGGTCTTTTCAAATGAGTCAGTTCTTCACATGAGGTGGCCAAAGTATTGGAGTTTCAGCTTCAGCATCAGTCCTGACAATGGATATTCAGGACTTATTTCCTTTAGAATGGACTGGTTGGATCTCCTTGCAGACAAGGGACTCAAAAAAGTCTACTCCAACACCACAGTTCAAAAGCATCAGTTCTTCGGCACTCAGCTTTGTACACAGTCCAACTCTCACATCCATACATGACCACAGGAAAAACCATAGCCTTGACTAGACGGACCTTTGTTGGCAAAGTAATGTCTCTGCTTTTGAATATGCTGTCTAGGTTGGTCATAACTTTCCTTCCAAGGAGTAAGCGTCTTTTAATTTCATGGCTGCAGTCACCATCTGCAGTGATTTTGGAGCCCCCCCAAAATAAACAGTGTCAGTGTTTCCACTGTTTGCCCATCTATTTGCCATGAAGTGATGGCAAATGATCTTAGTTTTCTGAATGTTGGGTTTTAAGCCAACTTTTTTACTCTCTTTCACTTTCTTCAAGAGGCTCTTTAGTTCCTCTTCACTTTCTGCCATAAGGGTGGTGTCATCTGCATATCTAAGGTTATTGATATTTCTCCCAGCAATCTTGATTCCAGCTTGTGCTTCATCCAGCCCAGCATTTCTTATGATGTACTCTGCCTATAAGTTAAATAAGCTATCCTTGCATCCCAGAAATATCTATTTACTCCACTACTGACCTTGGCTAACCCACCTTCATTTCTCTTAGACTTCTCCAGTAGCCTCCTAATTGCACTCCCTGTTTCTTCTCATGTTCTACCCCCATTCAACTCTGTATCTCCTTTCCACTATATGAATGATGATTTAATTTCTTTCTTTTTTTTGCCATGCAGCACAGCCTCTGGGATTTTAGTTCACCGACCAGTGTAGAGTCCTAACCCCTGGACCACCAGGGAATTCCCTGAAGATGATTTAAAAATATTATTCTGGTCACACTACCCCACTGACTATTGCTTTTTTAAATACTTCTAGGCTATGCATTTTAATGAAACTTCAAAAATTAAAAGTTAAGGTAATCACCATTTTCAGATATCTAGAACAAGTTACGTCATGGAGCCCTCTTGTTCAGTAATGTTGAGGCCTAAACAGAGTCTTCCCATCCTTATTTGTTCATTTACTGTTGTCACAACCCTGCTATGCTCACCTTAATTCCAGTGTACCACTTGACCCCCTTTTTTGATCTACTCTTTCTTTCAGATTGGCAGAAATGGCAGCTGCTCTGCATTTTGCTGTAACTTTTTTTGGAGGTGGGTGGTAACCTAATGTGAGAGGAGATTTGGCATTTTAGAAGGCAAGATAGTGTGCTGAATCAAATAGCCCAGAATCTTCTCTACCTATTTCATCATTTATTTGCAGGAAAGGAACATGGATGTATGGAAATGGCAGAGTTGGGAGTCAGAGGTTTGGGTTCTCCTCCTGGCTTTGCCGTTAATTCATCTGGTGACACTGAGCAAATTGCTAATAACTCTTCTGAGCTTTAGTTTCTTCATCTGAAATCATTGAATCCTGAAGCTTTCTTCATACTCTAAAATTCAGCAGTTCTGCCACCTTTTGACAAGGTTTTGAGACGGTCTCTTTTTCTACTCAGCCATCCTGAATCTGAATGCCTCAAAGAAGGAAAATAAGTTTTAATCTGTCACACTCTATTATTATGATGGAATATTTCCAAAATTGTGGTTATAAAGTAGTATGAACTTATAAAATACTACACATAACCAATAATTACATACTGTATTTTTCACCACTGTGGGGGTGAAAAATGTAGATAAGCAGGTGCTTCCTGTGCACTTTCTGTGAAATGCTCTGTGGCCATCATTGTATGATCCCCTTTAAAGAGCCTTTTGGGTTCTGCTTTACTGTGTTTTACTTGAGTCGCAAGGCTAATTTCTTACGCCATTCTCTTTGTATTATGTTTGTGCCTGGAGTGTATGTAATTAAGCCAGAGGTAAAGCTGGAAAATTCATTGCTTTGAGAGTTGGAAACACTCCACTTACATCCTGAGGCAGTTTTGCAGGAGAATTTGGCACCAGGAAAGCTAAGGATACCAAAGTTATGACAGCCCTGTTTGTAAGCTGGGCCCCTGGTGTCACATACGGAGCTCAGGTTTCCTTATTACACCTTTTGTTTTCCATTAGACATTGTAGCTTTCTGTGAGGTACTAGTGAGCTGTCCAGTGACTGTATTTGCTTTCAGGTTATCTGAAAGATTGGTGGACATCCATTAACGTCTGTGAAAATACTTGCAAAACAAAATTCTGGTGTTTTAACCAGTAGATTGGTGGCACGCAGGCTTTTTAGGCTCTTTCACAGCCCTATTTGTTACAGGCTGTTTACCTCATTTGGTAAAAGAGATAGAACATGTG
Organism: Oryx dammah; assembly: GCF_014754425.2. Lineage (NCBI taxonomy): Eukaryota > Metazoa > Chordata > Mammalia > Artiodactyla > Bovidae > Oryx > Oryx dammah. The sequence continues at coordinate 8,077,788 of NW_024070213.1, forward strand.
CCCTAAAATCTATCATCTGTTTCATTCCAGTGAGGCACTTACCATTGCAGTGCCTAATGAAGGGTACTACATCCAGCTCACCCCAAGTACTCATGGCTAGATTACCATCAGCATTTTTTTCAAGAGAAAGAAGTGAACTGCATACTGTGTGTCTGTATAATAGTGAACTGAGTTTTTTGGCAAATATAATTGTATCTCAAAGAAACTTACAGTATTCATATGTTGTTAGGTAGGACTGTTCTGATTTGTGCACAAACCGTGACTTTTCAAGGGCACTGAAGTTGGACTAGACTACCTTCCGTCATCAGAGAAGGGTGTGCGTGTGTAACTACTGATGGCTACGGAGTTCCTTTTTAAGGTGATGAAAATGTCCTAGAATTAGCTAGTGGTGATGGACACACAGTTTTGTGAATGTACGAAAGACTAATTAATTGTCCATTTTAAAAGGGCAAATTTTATGGTACGGTATGTGAGTTACAGCCCAGTAAAAGTGTTGTTTTTTTTTTTTTAAAAGAAGTTACCTTTTTTGCTGGATAAAGCTGTATGAAATTTTAGCACATTGGATGCTTTTATTAAAGATACTGTATATCATCATTTTTCTAAAGGCTTATGCCAACTTGAAAATCATAATTATAAAGGAGATTTTGTTTTATTGAAAGACTGAATGTAAAATTCAAAGTTCTATAGTGCATGGCTCTATGGGTGAGCATGGGAAAGGAGTAGATTTATGTAAAGACCTAGAAATAGAAACGTGACAGAAGAGAGAAGTCATGTTCATCTGACAAAACTGTAAAAAGCGGCTCATCCTCAAATAATGAGATGCTGTTTCACACACTTGAATTGTGCAAATATATCTAAAGTTTGATACTACCAATCATTAACACGGCTGTGGGGAAGAGAAACCCTAATATACTGTAGAGGGATGTGTAGTTTTTGGCAAGATTTTGTGAAGTTGGAAATGAACAAACCCTAGGAACAGCAATTAAAGGGATATGTAACTCTGCAGAGTGAGCCTTGCACTTACGCAAAAGGACGCACGTGCAAGCATTTTTATTTCAGTTAAATTTTTAATAGGAAAAATTTAGAAACAAATGATCAGACTGCAGAGGAATGGATAATAAATACTGCAGTGGTATCTCAGTGCAGTTTATTACTGTTATACAGGCAAAGTGGACAGACCAGGTCTACCTGTGTCCACAGAGTTAACTCCTGGAAACGTTGTGTTCAAAAAAAGCAAGTTACAAAAGCTAAATGTGATACTACTTACAAATGTTAGAAACAAAATAAAATAATCTGTGTTGTCTGTGGATCAACATATGTTCTGAAAATTTATGTTTTTAAAAACATGGTTTAGAAGAAGATACATGGATTTTAGCAGGACTTTTACTTCTGAATAGACAGAGTGCCTGAAGAACTATGGTCAGAAGGCGAAATAGTTGTCTGAGGAGGCCTTACAGATAGCTGACAGAAGAAAAGTGAAAAGCAAAGGAGAAAAGGCAAGATATACTCATCTGAATGCCGAGTTCCAAAGAATAGCAAGGAGAGATAAGAAAGCCTTTCTCAGTGAACACTGCGAAGAAATAGAGGAAAACAATACAATGGAAATGACTAGAGATCACTTCAAGAAAATCAGAGCTATCAAGGGAACACTTCATGCAAAGATGAGCACAATAAAGGACAGAAATTGTCGGGACCTAACAGAAGCAGAAGATATTAAGAAGAGGTGGCAAGAATACACAGAACTGTACCAAAAAGGTCTTAATGACCTGGATAACTGCGATGGTGTGATCATTCACCTAGAGCCAGACGTCCTGGAGTGTGAAGTCAAGTGGGCCTTAGGAAACATCACTACAAACAAAGCTAGTGGAGGTGATGGAATTCCAGTTGAGCTATTTCATATCCTAAAAGATGATGCTGTGAAAGTGCTGCACTCAGTATGCCAGCAAATTTGGAAAACTCAGCAGTGGCCACAGGACTGGAAAAGATCAGTTTTCATTTCAATCCCAAAGAAGGGCAATGCCAAACTGCACAGTTGCACTCATTTCACATACTGGCAAGGTAGAACTCCAGATCCTTCAAGCTAGCCTTCAACAGTATACAACCCAAGAAATTCCATATATTCAAGGTGGATTTAGAAAAGGCAGAAGAACCAGAGATCACATTGCCAACATCTGTTGGATCATAGAAAGAGCAAGGGAATTCCAGAAAAATATCTACTTCTGCTTCATTGACTACAGCCTTTGACTGTGTGCATCACAACAAACTGTGGAAAATTCTTCAAGAGATGGGAATACCAGACCACCTTACCTGCCTCCTGAGAAATCTGCATGCAGGTAAAGAAGCAACAGTTAGAACCAGACATGGAACAGACTGGTTCTAAATTGGGAAAGGAGTACGTCAAGGCTGTATATTGTCACCCTGCTTATTTAACTTACATACAGACTACATCATTGGAAATGCCAGGCTGGACGAATCGCAAGCTGGAATCAAGATTGCCGGGAGAAATATCAGTAACCTCAGATATAGGAATGACACCACCCTTATGGCAGAAAGTGAAGAAGAACTAAAGAGGCTCTTGATGAAGGTGAAGAAGGAGAGTGAAAAGGCTGGCTTAAAACTCAACATTCAAAACACTAAGATCATGGCATCTGGTCCCATCACTTCATGGCAGACAGATGGGGAAAAAATGGAAACGGTGGCAGACTTTATTTTCCTGGGCTCCAGAATCTCTGCAGATGATGACTGAAGCCATGAAATTAAAAGATGTTTGCTCCTTGGAAGAAAAGCTGTGACCAACTTAGACAGCATATTAAAAAGCGGAGACATCACTTTGCAAAGGTCCCTGTAGTCAAAGCTATGGTTTTTCCAGTAGTCATGTATGGATGTGAGAGTTGGACCCTAAAGAAAAGCTGAGCATCAAAGAATTGATGCTTTTGAACTATGGTGCTGGTGAAGACTCTTGAGAATCTCTTGAACAGCAAGGAGATCCAGCCAGTCCATCCTAAAGGAAATCAGTCCTGAATATTCATTGGAAGGACTGATGCTGAAGCTAAAGCTCCAGTACTTTGGCCACCTGATGTGAAGAGCTGACTCATTGGAAAACACCCTGATGCTGGAAGGATTGAGGGCAGGAGAAGGGGACGGCAGAGGATGAGATGGTTGGATGGCATTGACTCAATAGACAGGAGTTTGAGCAAGCTCCTGGAGATAGTGAAGGATGGAGAAACCTGGCGTGCTGCAGTCCATGGGGTTGTAAAGACTTGGACTTGACTGAGCAACTCCACAACAATAACAGCAAGGCAGAGAGTGTGGTAGTATGAGCAGGAAAACCAAGTTACCTGAGTTTTCTGTTTTCAGAAAAAAAAAGTCAGAAGCAAATATGGGCATATGTTAGAATTGTTTTGTTTGAGTTTGCTATATTACACTTTTCTGTATTTTAAATTCTCTCATAACTAAAAATAAAAATCAAAAAAGTGAAAAAAAATCATATAGCATCAGTTTAAAAAAATCAATTGGCCTACACATTTTTCCTCAACGTGTTCATAATTACAGTCAAAGAAACGATCCATTGCTAATGATCATAAATTTTAGAGACGTGCAGAAAGTGTATGTGCTGTGAGTTATGTCATATTTTCATTTTAAAATACTCATATCCATATTTGCATATTTTTTCCTGATTGAAAAATGCTTTATCAACATAGTGTTACACAGATAGGCACATTAATTACTAGTCTGATTGAGTTCTTAAGAAAGGTGCACAAGTTTTTATGTTTTATAGTTAGAACTTGGCTTTTCCTCTGTGAGAGCACCTGTGTTTTCTGGTCTTCGTGTGGGAATGCTACCTGGAAAGGGGCACAGAGCTCCCTTCACGTGCTCTTTCACACACTTTGAGTCTGAGGAAGACTGTGAACTACTATGATACTGGCAGGCACCAATGTCATTGTTTGACTTAAAAGTTGATTTATTGTTAATATTATTTTTAATAAACCCTTACTGTATATAATGAGAAAGTGTGAATCACCAGATGGAAGTGTTTTTGAAGATCTCCTAGGGATAGAACTTCTTGTATCTGAACAATGGAGTGAGGAATAGATGATGATTAATTATTTTAGCTACTCAGCTTAAACAAACCTTACAGAAATAGCACAAGATGCTGCTGTTGCTAAGTCACTTCAGTCGTGTCCGACTCTGTGCGACCCCATAGACAGCAGCCCACCAGGCTCCCCCGTCCCTGGGATTCTCCAGGCAGGAGCACTGGAGTGGGGTGCCATTTCCTTCTCCAATGCATGAAAGCGAAAAGTGAAAGTGAAGTCGTGTCCAACCCTCAGCGACCCCACGGACCGCAGCCTTCCAAGCTCCTCCGTCCATGGGATTTTCCAGGCAAGAGTACTGGAGTGGGGTGCCATTGCCTTCTCCGATAGCACAAGATACATGTGCCTTTATAAGACTCAGGAATTCCTCAGTATTTATCTTTTTAAAAAAATTTATTTGTGTGTTAATTTGGCCATGCCTCATGGCATGTGGGATCTTAGTTCCCCTGACCGGGGAATGAACCCATATCCCCTACATTGGAAGCACAGAGTCTTAACCATTGGACTGACAGGGAAGTCCCAGTATTTATCTTTTAAGTAATAGGCTTGGCTCTGGATATTCTTCCTAATAATCCCAGTTTCCTTTCTGTCAATGTTAGAGCTAAGGATGTGACTAGGATCTCTTCTGTTTAGTGGAGAGAATATTCTCTTCCTAGTTTCACTTTTTTCCAAGAAATGATTTGAGCTTTTATATTTTAGATTGAGTTTTCAAGTTAGACTTTCCCCTAGAGAAGTATCATTATTTTTTTAAAATTGCAGTATAATTGACATGTAACATTATATGAGTTTCAGGTATACAGCACAATGATTCAATATCTGTATATATTGTGAAATGAATACCTCAGTAAGTGTAGTTAACATCTGCCACCAAACATAGTTACAGTTTTTTTGTCTTGTGATGTGAACTTTTTTAACAGTCTCAATACCTTTCAAATAGGCAGTACAGTATTGTTAACTGTAGTCACCATGCTGTACATTATATCCCACGACTTATTTCTCTTACAACGGGAAGTTTGTACTTGCTCCGACCTCCTTTACTCACTTTGCCCACCCTTTCATCCAGCTCTGGCACTCACCAATTTGGTCTCTGTATCTGTGAGCTGTTTGTTTCTTTGTTGGAATCTTTAATTCCACATATGAATGAGATCATCTGATATCTGTCTTTCTCTGTCTGACTTATTTCACTTAGCATAATGCCCTTAGGGTTCATCCATGTTGTCACAAATGACAAGATTTCATTCTTTTTCCTGGCTGAGTAATATTCCATTGTTTATTTTTTAAACCGCGTTTTTTAAATCCATTCATCCCCTTGATGGGCACGTAGGTGTTTCCGAGTCTTGGCTGTTGCAAATAATGCCCCATTGAACATGAAGGTTGCATGTATCTTTTCAAGTTCGTGTTTCTGTTTTCTTGCGATAAATACCCAGAAGTGGAATTGCGTGATCTTGTTATTCATTTTGTTTTTAATTTTAGGAGACCCTCCGTACTGTTTTCCACAGTGGCTGCACCAGTTTACATTGTCACCAGCAGAGCACAAGCGTTCCCTTTTCTCCATATTTTCCCCAGTACTTGTTATTTCTTAATTTTTTGATAGCTATTTTAATAGATGTGAGATAGTATCACATTGTGGTTTTGATTTGCATTTCCGTGATAATTAATGATACTGAGCATCTTTTCATGTACCTGTTCTCCATCTGTATGTCTTCTTTGGAATAACGTTCCAGTAATGCCCCCCTCCTTTTTTTATCAAGGTTTTTTGAACTGTTGAGTTGAATGAGCTCTTCATATATTTTGAATATTCACTCCTTATCAGATATTTGATTTGCAGTGATTTTCTCCCATTCAGTTTGTTGTCTTTTTAAGTTGCTGGTGGCTTCCTTTTTGGATGCTTTTTAGATTTAGTGTAGGCCCATGGATTAATTTTTGCTTTTGCTATCTTTTATTTTGGTGGAAAAAAGTAATTGCCAAGGCCAATGTCAGGAAATTTACCACCTGTGTTTTCTTCTAGGCGTTTTATGGTTTCAGGTCTTACATTCAAGTCTTTAATCCGTTTTGAGTTGGTTTTTGTGTGTGGTGTAAGGTAGTGGCCCAGTTTTATTCTTTGGCATATGCTGTTCAGTTTTCCCAACAGCGTTTCTTTAAGAGATTGTCCTTTCCCCGTTGCCCGTTCTTGGCTCCTTTAGGGCAGTGTGCTTTGAGCTGGGATATGTGCTTGGGGGAGAGCAGTGCTATTGAAAAGATCATGAACTCTTGAGGCATTTTTCAGGACAGTAATTTAAAGAGATCAGATTTAAATTCAATAAGGATGGTTTTCTCTGTCTCTGCTCTTTCCTTTCCTGCCTAGCTTTTGAAGGCATGTCAGTACTCTAGAGACATTTAGAAGTGTTTACATAAATATGCCATGTTTGGGGCCAATGGTGATGTTTGTTTATTTTGCTGCATTTGGTCATTATCAACTTAAATGGTTAATGTCTTCTATATATACAACATTCTTTAAGGATGTCCTCTCCCTCCTGCAAGATGAGGTCCTTCAAGTTAGAAGCACACTCTTGTCAGGAATGTTTGGGTTTCTCAGCTGTAATCTTGTTTCATTAATTATCTTAATGGTGACAGGAAACAAACTACTTCAGTTAAATGTTATATTGGAGTTATTTCCCGGTAGACATTTTTGTGTTTTTTAAAGATGCATTTAACTCATTGAAGGTAGGGATCTGGCAGTGTGCAAAGAAAATTTGTGTAATCTCCCCAAACTCCATTTGTGGGAAAAGTGGAAGTTTAAGCCAAAACCTGACTCGGAAACATAGTTTCTCTAGGGGATTTCAGATTTCTATCATGATTTAGAATCTCTTGGATTATCCCATAAAAAGGTGGGAAAAGTAAGGTTTATGGTGGAAGTGGAAAACTTTTATGCCATTAAAAGTTTATCAGCATTAATTCACAAGTTACTGAAATCAGTAAAAAGCACCTTTTTTAAAAAGAAAAATTGCATCAGTATTTGTTGTCAGAATGCTGCATAAGAATACTATCAAAGAATGGAATATATTTAAATGAGAGAAATGCGTGAAAATAGTATTTGTTGAATTCTTTCTCTGTGTCAGCATTGCTTTAGGTGCTTCTCATGTATTATCTCATTTAGTCCTTGGGGTAACTCTGAACATCCTTAGCACCTCAATAAGAGTTACTACTTAGCCTAAGATCACACAGCCTAGTACGTGGCAGTGTAGGCATGTGAAGTCAGGCTCTTTGACTAAAATACTCATGTTCTTCATCACCATATTGGCTTGATAAAGTCACTATAGATTATCTGTATCAACTGAATTTCAAGTAGGTGAGCTATAGAGATTTGCTGTTGTTCAGTTGAAAATTTGTGACTGACTCAGCAACCCTGTGGACTGCATGCAGCCCTCTAGGCTTCCCTGTCCTATATGTCTCCTGAAGTTTGCTCAGGTGTATGTTCATTGAGTCTGATGCTGTCTAACTGTCTCATCCTCTGTCGCCCTCTTTTCCTTTTGCCTTTTATTTTTCCCAGCATCAAGGTCTTTCCCAGTGTTGATTCTTCGCATCAGGTGGCCAAAGTAGTGGAGCTTCAGCTTCAGCATCTGTCCTTCCAGTTAATATCAGGGTTGATTTCCTTTAGGATTAACTGGTTTGGTCTCCTTGCATATGCAGGCCACAAACACGATTTTGAATCAGAGGCATGAAACTGTGTCTAGCATTTAACGAATCATTTTACTTCTTACTACTACTTATCTGGAGAGCAAGTTCTTAAAAAAAAAAAAAGACTATTTTTTAAATAGTACTATTTTTGAGTTTAAAATTTACCCTAAAATGAGTATATTTTTGTGAAAAATATCTAAACACATCTCAGTATTTTATGTCTAAATCTAGAACTTTGACTTACATGGGTCTGTATGAAGTAGTTAATTAAACCATTCCACCAATATTTATTGAGCAGTTGGGCATCTTCTTTACAAGGCCCTGTACTAGTTGGTTGGGAACAAACTGGGAAGGGAGTTAACATTCATTGTATACTTGTATTCCAGTTGGTCTTTAGGTCTTCATCACATTAATCCTTATAATAACCCTGTTATGTAGGTCTTATCCTTATAGTACAGGAGACTTGAGGCGTAGAGAATTTAAGCTTTTGTAACCTAAATGACAGCTCTGAAATTGGAATCTAAGTCTGCCTGACAGAACAATCCATGCTCCTTTCTGACTCATTGAGCTGCCATGTGTGTGAATGTGTTCCCTTTTTCTAAGAGCTTCTTATAATCTAGTCCAGGAGTTTGCAGAGTGGAGCCTGCAAATGGACTGCTGGGGGTTCCTGATTTACTTTCAGAACTGTTTGTGCTAATACTAAGATGTTATCTCTCATTTCACTGTGTTGATAGTTACATTGATGATGCAAAAGCAATGATGGGTAAGACTGCTGGCACCTTAGTATGAATCGAGGGCGTGGCCCCAACTGTGCTCAGAGTTGTGGTTTTTGTTTTTTTAACCACTGTGCACTTACGGAAAGAAAAATGTAGTTTCACTTAAAATGTCCTTGATACAGCAATGCGAGTTTTTACTTATTTGGACCTGGTAGTGTAGTGTCTGTACCTTTTTTATAAAAAATTGAGATATAGATCACACATAAAATTCACTGTTTAAAAGTGTACAATTCCTTATTTTTTAGTATGTTAACAAGGTTGAATAATTATTACCCACTGTCCAATTCCAGAGCATCTTCATTACCCCCAAAGAAACCCAATACCTATTGGCAGTTACCATTCTTCCCTGACCCCCAGCACCAGGCAACTGCTAATCTACTTTCTGTTTGTATGGACTTCCCTATGCTATATTATTCCATTTGTATGGGATATGTGTTGTCTTCTATGTCTGGCTTCTTTCACTGAACAGTGTTTTCAAAGTTCATCTGTGTAGTAGCTACGCTTCATTCTTTTTCTTTTCTAAACAGCTTTAATGAGATACAATTCAAATACCACACAATTCACCCATTTCAAGGGTACAGTCCAGTGTTTTCCAGGATATTCACAGATCTCTGGAACTGTTAGCACAGTTGATTTTAGAATCTTTTTATTGCCTCACAAGAAACCTGTACCACTTGGTTATCACTGTCTCTCAGTCTCCCTGCTCCTTTCCAAATAAAGAACCACTAGTTTACTTTTTGTCTCCATAGATTTCCCTCTTCTAGACTTTCATATGAACAGAATCATGTAGTATGATTTCATAACCTTTCCATTTTCTTCACATCCTCACCAAGATTTGTTTTAATCTGATTTTTTGGTTCCAGCAATCCTAATGGGTGTGATGTGGTATCTCATCATGGTTTTGGTTTTATTTCATACTCCCTAATGACTAATGATGCCCAGCATCTTTTTATGTGTTTATTGGCTGTTTATATGCTTGCTTTGGAGAAGTGTCTATTCAAAACCTTTGCCCATTTAAAGATTGATTTATTTGCCCTTTTATTATCAAATTAAGAGTTCTTTATATATTCTAGATATTAATGCCTTATCAGATACATAATTTGTATTTTCTCCCATTCTTGTGGGAGAAATCACTTCTTGATTGTATCACTTGATGCACAGAATTTAAACATTTTGATCGTCCAGTTAATTTTTTTCTTTGTGCTTTAGGTATCATAGCTAAGAAATCATTTAATTGAAAGTATGAAGATTTACACCTGTGTTTTTTTGTCAGAAATGTATATTTTTAACTTACATTTAGATCTTTGATTCATTCTGAGTTAATGTTTATATATGGTGGGAAGTAGCAGTTCAGCTTCATTCTCATGTGAATATCCAGTTGTCCCAGCACCATTTGTTGAAAGGATTATTCTTGCCCTCATTGAGCTGACGTGGCATTAATTGCTCATCGGTCTGATCCAGTAAATTTGGGGCTGGGGTGATTTTTTTTAGGTCCAGTCTTTGTGGCTTATCCTAGTCCAGAAGAGGCTTTTCTTAGCTGTTTTTTCCTCTGGGCCTTTACTAGTGAGTTACCTGACCTATGATTTAATTTGTTGCTCCTGATTAACAGGAGCTATTTTTCAAGAACTTCCTTAGGCCTGAATTTCCTACAGTCTGTTTCAAATAAAGCCAGTTTCTTTGGGGAGAGCTTTGGAGCTTTCTTATGTTATGGACTACTTCTCCCCCTGGACAGAATCTCTGAGTCATTACTCTGGATGTTGGCCAGGATTGTATTGGGTTAGGGTTAGGGTTTTTTCATAAAAACCCAAATGAACTTCTTGGCAAACCCGATAGCTTTTTGCCTAATTGGCTTGTCTGTCCTGGCATGGAGCTGTTGCCCTGTGAGCTGGGGAGAATACAGCCCGGGCCACAGGATTCTTGGACTCTGCATCTTGGAGAGAGCCTCTGTGCTGTGGATAGGGCTGGGTGGAGGAAGAGACCCCGTTAGCTCCTGGTCCCACTCACCAGGAATTTAGCCTCTTCAGGTTGGAGTTGTAAAAGATGAGAGAGCCTCTGTCCTGTGGATAGGGCTGGGTGGAGGAAGAGACCCCGTTACCTCCTCATCCCACTCACCAGGAATTTAGCCTCTTCAGGCTGGAGTTGTAAAAGATGAGAAATCCTGTAGTCTTCTCCTTCTAGTGAGTGGCTGGGAGCTAAGGAGAAGAGGAGTTCCTTCTGCTTAGTCACACCCAACTGGAGTGAAGCTCCATCACGCTGACTCTGGAGTAGTGTATAAAAGCTCAAATGCCACAGATGTACTCTGTTAGCAAACTTTAGTCGATTCTCTTGAGTAACTACTTCTTTATTTGCTGTTTCCCTCTAGGACCATTTCCAGAGACTTAATTTTTCTTTTTAGTAATTTTCACCAGCTTTGCTTATTTTCCAGGGGAGTTTGCTTCCCAGAAGTTGAAATCTGTAATTTACACGCTGGTTGGGATTAATATCAACTTAATTTCAGTAGTATCATTTTGTTCCTGGGTAGCTCTGCTCCCCTTTCCCTTTTGCTGTTAATGTCACAAATTACAACCCAGATTTATAATTCTTACTTTGTACAGTTGTCTTTTCAGAGACAAGAGAAAAAAGAGAAGCAAAATGCATTTATATTCTCTTTAATGTTTACCTATATAGTTGTCTTTATAGATATTTTTTATTTCTTGGTGTGGATCTGAATTGTTCCCTAGTGTCTTTTTGTTTCATACTGAAGGACTCCTTTTAGTATTGTGAGGCAAGTCTGCTGGCAACAAATTTCCTCAATTTTTTTCCCCCTCAGAATGTCTTTAATTTTTCCTTCATTTTTGAAGGGTAGTGTTGCTTAATATAGAATCCTTAGTTTACAGGCTTTTTTTCTTTCAGAACTTTGAATATGCCATCCCACTGCCTTCTGGCTTCTTGGGTTTCTGTTAAGAAGTCATCTGTTATTTGTATTGAGTATCTTGTACATGAAGACTCACTTTTTCTTTCTGCTCTCTAGATTTTTTGTCTTTATATAATTTGAATATGATGTGTCTGGGTGTGGATCTTTTTCAGTTTATCTTACTTAGACTTCATTGACCTTCTTGAATGTGTGGGTTAACATTTTTCATAATATGTGAGAAATTTTCTTCCATTATTTCTTCATATTCTTTCTGCCCCTTTTTCCCTCTTCTTCTGGGATTCCCATTATACACGTTGGACTTTGTGTTTCATAGGTCTCAGGGGACATTATCATTTTTCTTTATTCATTCATTTCCTCAGATTGTATTACTTCAATTAATTGATTTTCAAGTTCACTGATTTTTTTTTTCTTTTACCGTGCTCAGCTATTTCCTCCAGTGACTATTTCACCTCATTTATTCTATTTTTTTCAAAATTTCAGTTTGGTTCTTTTTTATAATTTCTATACTGAGATGTTATTCTCCTACTTTAGGTTTTTTTTTTTGTTGTTGTTGTTAAGGCATGGTTTCCTGTAGCTCTTTGAACATGTCTGAAACAGCTGGTTTAAGATCTTTTTCTTGTTTATTAACCAAGTCGTGTCTGACTCTTCCCAACCCCATGGACTGCAGCGCGCCAGGCTTCCCTGTCCTTCACCATCTCCCGGAGCTTACTCAAACTCACATCCATTGAGTCGGTGATGCCATCCATCCATCTCGTCATCTGTCATTCCCTTCTCCTCCTGCCTTCAGTCTTTCCCAGCATCAGGGTCTTTTCTAATGAGTTGGCTCTTCACATCAGTTGGCCAAAGTATTGAAGCTTCAGCGTCAGTCCTCCCAAAGATATTCAGGGTTAATTTCCTTTAAGATTGATGGGTTTGATCTCCTTGTTTTCCAGGGGACTCTCAAGATCTTCTTCATCATCACAGTTCAAAAGCACCAATTCTTCTGCCTTCTTTACTGTCCAGCTCTCACATCCATACATGACTACTGGGAAGACCATCGCCTTGATTATATGGACCTTTGTCGGCAAAGTGATGTCTTTGCTTTTTAGCACACTGTCTAGGTTTGTCATAGCTTTCTTGCCAAGAAGCAGTTGTCTTTATTTCATGGCTGCAGTCACCATCCAAAGTGATTTTAGACCCCAAGAAGAGGAAATCTGTTACTGCTTCCACCTTTTCCCCTTCTGTTTGCCATGAAGTGATGGGACTGGATGCCATGATCTTAGTTTTTTAATATTGAGTTTTAAGCTTTCTTTTCCACTCTCCTCCTTCACCCTCATTAAGAGGCTCTTTAGTTGTGCTTTGCTTTCTGCTTTTAGAGTGGTATCATCCACATACTGAGGCTGTTGGTATTTCTTCTGGCAGTCTTGATTCCAGCTTGCAACTCATCCAGCCCGGTATTTCACATGATATGCTCTGCGTAAAAGTTAAATAAGCAGGGTGACAATAAACAGCCTTGTCATACTCCTTTCTAAGTCCTGAACCAGTCAGTTGTTCCATACAATGTTCTAACTGTTGCTTCTTGACCCACAAATAGGTTTCTCAGGAGACAGGTAAGATGGTCTGGTTTTCCCATCTCTTTAAGAATTTTCCATGGCCTGTTACGATCCACACAGTCAAAGGCTTTAACGTAGTCAATGAAACAGGCAGATGTTTTTCTGGAATTCCCTTGCTTTATGACCCAGTGAATGTTGACAATTTGATCTCTGTAATAGGTATAAATTCAAGCATTGGGCTTTCTCAGGGATAGTTTCTTTTGCTATCCTCAGCATCTTTCAGCATGCGTTTTCTACTTTATAATCTGAAGTGCTCAGGCTCCAGCCGTACCATCTGTATTCTAGCTGTCAGGAAGGGGGAAGGGCTGAAGACTTGCTTGAAAAGTGAAAGTGAAAATGTTAGTTACTCAGTCATGTCCAACTGTTTGTGACTCCATGGACTGCAGCCCACCAGGCTCCTCTGTCCATGGGATTCTCCAGGAAAGTTTGCCATTTCCTTCTCCAGGGTATCTTCCCAACCCAGGGATTGAACCTGGATCTCCCACACTGCAGGCAGATTCTTTACCACTGAGCCACCAGTGAAGGCCTGACTGTGTGCTTATTGCCTTTATACTTCTAGAAGCTCTGCGTAGTACTTTCAGTTATAGACCATTGGCCAGAATGTTACACTTGATTTCAAGGGATTGTTTTATTCAGTTACGGCATCCAGTGCAAAGCCCAGGATGTCTGAGTAATGTATGGCCTTCTCTGGTGGGTATGGTTTGGGGCTTATAAACTAAAAGACAAGGTAACTGTGCCCTAAATAACTAGTGTACAATAGGAGTAATAGAAATATGATAACAGTAAAAAACTACCATTTGGAAAATTTCTGTCTTTTTATTGATATTCTTTATTTGGTTAGACATGGTTCTCATACCTCTTCAGTTTTTTAGACATGGTTTCAGAAAAGGGGAGGGTTGGTAACATAAAATTCTCTGGTTTTATAGCAATTATTAAATGCTACTGTGTAGTAGTATATTTGAAGACTTTCTGTCCTGACAGAGGAACAAATTTCTGGATGAAACGTGGTTTTTAAGTTTGATAACTCTGGTCTTTTCCTTACTCACCTTTGTGCCTTGCCTGTCTCCACCCCATCTTAACTTAATGGCAGTCACAGTGAGGCTGTCTGAACCAATTGGCTCCCCACTGGTCCCCCCACCCCCATTTTGTTTTGGCAGTTGGGTTCATAGCTTTTATATGGCAGAGGTCCAGTCTTATCTCCATTTGGCAGTCACCCCTTTTAACTGTACCATTTTGGAGTGTGGAGTGGTTTCCTCTTTCTACCCTATAAGGCTCCAAAGTGAGAGGCTTTTAGTCAATTGAGATTGCAGGCCACAGGGAAGAGAACACCTTCCTTAGCAATGATATGTTCCTTTATATCTCTTTTTATTAACTAACTTGCTCTAGTTTTTTACCTCTCATTTTTTCTTTTCTTTTTTTTAAACTCTTTGTTTTGTATCAGGATCTAGCCAGTTAAGAATGTTGTGATAGTTTCAGGTGAACAGCAGAAGGGATTCAGCCATACACGCTCATGTATCCATTCTCCCCGAAACTCTCCTCCCATCCAGGTTGCCATATATATTAATAACATTCAGCAGAGTTCCATGTGCTATACAGTAGGTCCTTGTTGTCTTTTACCTTTCTTGTATAAATTGTTGAAAGTTGCAAGAAGCAGCCGACACATACAACATTCTGAATCCTTCCTGTTTCCCTTAAAGCATTCCAGTATAATCAGGTAGTGCTTTAATGAGGTGTTTTCTCACTGCATAACAGTCATCACTAGCTTTTCAGTCTTCAGTATCTGAAGGCTCACCGCAAATGTTATGTTCTTTTGCGTGAAGCATTCTCTTCCTGACACCAGATTGTGTATTAGCATTATGTTCAACCATTTATGATGCCCTGGCTCAGATGGTGAATATCCGCCTGCAGTGCAGGAGACGTGGGTTTTATCCCCAGTCGGGAAGATCCCCTGGAGAAGAGAATGGCTACCCACTCCAGTATTCTTGCCTGGAGAATCACATGGACAGAGGAGGCTGGTGTGTTACAGTCCATGGGGTCGCAAAGAGTTGGACATGACTGAGCAACTCACACTTTCACTTTTTTTCAGAAGTAAAATAATAGTGACTTTAAATATGATATAAGTTTATTGTCATCTTATGTAAAAGAAGTCCAGATATGGGTAACCCAGGACTGGTGTGGTACTAGGAGGACGGTAGAAGCTTTCCATGCTGCCGTGCCCTTACCTTTCCTTCTTATACCCACATCGTGTTGCCTGCACAGACACCTTCCAGATGTACTGTGTTAACTGCTGGCTGCTGCTGTGTATCTTAGCATTTTATAAATTCTACAGCATCTGCTCTTAGATGTAGTTGTAAAAGTGGAGAGTCCCACAGTGCTTTGGAGAACACTTTCATTGTGTTTTTTTGTTTGGGAAATGGATTTCTTTGCCTGTAGTCTTTTTTCCCTCTATATTTCAGAGCTTTAAATATAATTGTACCAAAGTTAACATATTTCCTGACGTCTGATACATTTTATTCCAACAGAACTTCTCAGCACCTTTTTCAAAATATTAGTTGGCTGTGAGTAATACTATTTGAAGCAAGAGGCTGTCAGAAGGGAAGAATAATGGACCATGACTTAGCTGTTTTTATTTGAGATTTATTATATTTCCAGATATTCTGCCTTGATTGAAGCCATTGATGACCATGAGCATCTGAGAATATATTTTTAAACACAAATTCCGCACTGTTTACTGTGAAGGTAGTGTGAAGAGCCAATGCTCTTGGATGGTATACCATACCATACCAGAGATGGTAACTGATCTTGTCAGAAGAGATTCATTTAATTAATAGGGTGGCTTTTATAATTAAAGTGTAATCAGAAGAGTAATGGATGAGTATGCTGGTGACATTGGCTTCTCAGGTGGCACACTGATAAAGAATCCGCCTGCAGTGCAGGAGAGGTGGGTTCGACCCCTGGGTCGAAAGAGTCCCTGGAGAAGGAAATGGCAACCCATTCCAGTGTTCTTGCCTGGGAGATCCCGTGGACAGAGGAGTCTGGCAGGCTGCAGTCCATGGGGTTGTAAAGAGTTGGACGTGACTTAGCGACTAAGCATGCGTGCCTGCACACGTGCTGGTGACATGCCTTGGGGTTTCATCGCAAATGGGGCAAGTGCTGTCGTAGATGTCCGTTGTCCTGAGGGCCCCTCGCTGTAGCCCCAGTGGGTGCCTAGGAGCGGTAGTCTGGGCTCTGCTCCTGGCCCACAGGCACGCGAGTCTTCAGTGTACTACTTTTCTGAGAATGTGCTGCTGTATTTGGATTTGAGTTTGCTGTAGTCCTGTAAAATTGTGACAGTTTCTGGATTTTTTTCTTCTTTTTATGGCCAGATATTTCATTCTCAGTGTTTTGAAATGTTTGATTTAGGAAATATTCATGGTTCATTTTATAAGGAAAGGACCCTACTCTTCAGATATGGGGAGAGAGCTCACTGGGGAACCTAAGGGCGTGAGTCTCTGGCACTGGGAACAGTGCTTCTCCTCAAACAGCCCACTGCAGCCCATTGTAGCGTGGAGACAAAGCTCAGCTCTGTGCACGCCTCCCGCCCCGCTGCTGCCCTGCTTCATCCTAGATGAGGTTGCCTCGACAAGTTTCTCATTCCAGAGTCAGTGTGCTCAAAAGTAACTGATCGTCTTCATATTGTTCATACCTGAACAGCGTCGGTAGGGCAGATTTTCTATACTGTGGCCTGGCAGCATTTCAGGGTGTCTTGCCTTATTGGAGTATAAGGTTTTAGCATCAGAGAGGAGGGGACAGAAGAATTCCTATCTTGAAAACTGTCTCATGACGGATTATGCAGTTTCATAGGTGAAATTACACATATGTTCAGGTCATATTTAAATTTATTCAGATATTTTATACATAGCGTGTGGACTTCTAAGCATCCATCATTCTTTCTCTTAGAGAAGAAACTTATAAAAGACAAATAGAATTCCACAGTTAAAAATCAGAACACACTTGAGTACTGCAGAAGAGGGATTAGGAATCATAAGGAAAGCATATCTGTAGTGTTTGTGGGCATGAGTATAGTTCAAGGAATGTAATGAAGTCATCTTGCCAGAATAGTGCTTTAAATCTCAGGCAGCCTTTTCTTGGGGAGTGGGGGGAATGGAATTGGAGATGGGTTAAAGCAGACTGTCAAATTACTATTAAATATTTGCATGCAAAAAAAGCGGCCACATGGTAGGTAAACTCTGTGTAGTTCTCAAGGATAATTTCTCATAATATCCTTTAAGAGAACAGGACAGAGAGTAAGAATTTTTTTCAGAGTGACTTGTCCAAGGTCATATCACCAAACTCAGTGATAAAGGTATTAAGATACAGGTCACATATTATAACTTTTCCCTGAAACAGCATTATTGCAATTGTCTCTAGGGGCCAGGCAGAACATACCAAACTTGAAAATCAGGCAGCAGACTAAGGTGAACAGTTTCCCCTACAATCTGTTCTCTATGCAGCTGTCAAAGTGATCTTTGAAAAACATACATCAGATCATATCACTCCATTGCTTAAAACCTCATGGGGCATACGGTGTTTCATAGACTGTACTTCTCTACCCTCTTCCTCTGCTCCCTGCCCAGGCTGGTCTTTAATTCCTTGAAGAGGTCAAGCTCATTCCCACCTTATGGCCTTTGAACTTGTACATGCTGTTTCCTTGCATGGAAGACCGCTGCTTGTCAAATTCGGGTAGCGTCAGATTGTGCAGTGGCTGGAAGCGTGGGTTCTGAAACCCGATTGCCTGCGTTCAAGTTACTGTTTAACCTCTTGGTGCCTTCGTTTCCTGAACTGTGAAAAATTGGATAATATAAGTAAATATCTCTTAATGTTGGGAGTGTTGAATACACACATATGAAGTGTCTCCACAGATAAGTGCTCATTAAGTGTTGGCTGTTATTCAAGTCTCAGCTCAGATCTTATCTCCTCAGTGAGGCCTTTCTTGAACATTTAATTTAAGTCAGCCATCCCACACCCCCCATAAAAGTTATGGTTACCTGAAATTATTTTACTGTGTATTTATTTTTGTGTTGGTATCTCTTATATTGTAATGTAGAGCTCCATGAAAGAAGGAATATTTTCTCTTGCACTCCCAGTGCCTAGAACAATGCCTCATATTCAATATATATTTGTTGGGAGAATTAATGGAAGTCAGATCCATCCCAGAAGGTCCTCTTAGAGACATTAAGACTGAAGGCAGTTAGTGTCACTCAGTGAAGGGTGTTCCCATGTGTACCCAACACCTTTAGGTTGTGGTCTCAGCTGTGGATATCTGGCAGGGGCTTGTTGAGAATGGTGTGGAGAGGTGATACAAAGAAAAAGAGTTGAACCTGCAGATAAAATACATATTTTACTTTTCTTGATTCTAAATGTTTTTATTTATTTCTCCTGCTTCCAGCTGGTAAGTTCATGTCCTTTTTATAAGTCCTTGAGCTTACTTGTGTCTTTAAGTTTGGGGACAGCTGGTTGCCCCTCAGCATTATAAAGTTACAGCTTTATTGAGCTTCTTCTAAAATAGTGTGAGTAGAAAGTACCGATATGTAATTAGATACTCAGCTGTATATGATAATTTTAGGAATCAGAGGGATGGTCTAAAACTCAAAGCAGGCAATGTGAGACTCTGCATTCCTGAGTTACCAACAGAGTCAGGTATGATAACAATTTATCATTCCCTTGGATCTATACCTCTGCCTTTTCCTCTGTCTTTTTTGTTTTTTTTCTGTTTTCTTCCTATCCTTCTATTCCTTTTTGTTTCTGTCCTTCTACTCATGTCCATGGTTTCCATGTGTATATGAGTGAACATGTTAGTCACTCAGTCGTGTCCAACTCTTTGTGACCCCGTGGACTGTGTAGCTCACCAGGCTCTTCTGTCCATGGAATTCTCTTGGCAAGAATACTGGAGTAATAGCAAATGAAACAACTGACAAAGGATTAATTTCCAAAATATACAAGCAGCTCCTACAACTCAATACCAGAAAAACAAACAACCCAGTCAAAAAGTGGGAAAAAGACCTAAACAGACATTTCTCCAAAGAAGACATACAGATGGCTAACAAACACATGAAGAGATGCTCAACATTGCTCATTATTAGAGAAATTAAAATCAAACTACGATGAGGTTATCGCCTGACACCAGTCAGGATGGCCATCGTCAAAAAGTCTACAAATGATTAATGCTGGAGAGGGTGTGAGGAAAAGGGAATGTTCTTGCACTGTTGGTGGGAATGTAAATTGATACAGCCACTATGGAAGACAGTATGGAGATTCCTTAAAAAACTAGGAATAAACCACCATATGACCCAGCAATCCCACTCCTAGGCATATACCCTGAGGAAACCATTGAAAGAGACACATGTACTCCAACATTCATTGCAGCACTGTTCACAGTAGCTAGAGCATGGAACCAACCTAGACGTCCATCAACAGATGAATGGATAAGGAAGTTGTGGTGCATAGACACAGTGGAGTATTACTCAGCCATAAAAAGGAACATATTTGAGTCAGTTCAAATGAGGTGGATGAACCCAGAACCTATTATGCAGAGTGAAGTAAGTCAGAAAGAGAAAGATAAATATTGTACTCTAACACATATATGGAATCTAGAAAAAATGGTCCCGAAGAATTTATTTGCATGGCAGCAGTGGAGAAACAGACATAAAGAATAGACTTATGGACAAGGGGAGAGGGGAGGAGAGGTGAGATGCGTGGGAAGAGTAGCAGGGAAACCTACATTGCCATATGTAAAGTAGATAGCCAACGGGAATTTGCTGTATGGCTCAGGAAACTCAGACAGGGGTTCTGTATCAACCTAGAGGGGTGGGAGGGGAAGGGAGATGGGAGGGAGGCTCGAAAGGGAGGGGATAGATGTATACCTGTGTCTGATTCATGTTGAGGCTTGACAGAAAACAACAGAATTCTGAAAAGCAATTATCCTTCAATTAAAAAATAAATTTAGAAAAAGTTAAAAAAAAAAAAAAGATAATACTGGCATGGATCGCCATGCCCTTCTCCAGGGGATCTTCCTAACAGGAATTGAACCTGGGTCTCCCCCATTGCAGGCAGATTCTTTACTGTCTGAACCACCAGGGAACTGAAATGATATTTCTGTTATCTGACTTCGGCTCCTGCATCCAGCACCCAAAATCCCATTCACTACCCCCTCAGGTAGAGGTCCTCCTCCTCTCTTCCCTGTTTCTATTAGCAGAGTTAGTGTTCTGCAGTCATTCTGGGTTAAAACCGCGGTATCATCTTTGACACCTCCTTTTCTTCACTCCCCCCATGACCAAATACAAACCAATTGTATCACTTATGAATTCTCTCTTATTCATTAACTCGGCAGAGATTTGACTTTCTGCTCTCTGCCGGGTATGGCTCCATGTTGTGTGTGACAGTTCCTGGCTTTCTGCGCTAACTACTGCAATTCAGGATTTCAGTAAGTTCTACTTCACCTAATGAAAGTAGCTTTGTAACTTTTTCCCCAACCTCATAGTCCTTTTTGCCAATCCAGTATTTATTCCACTGCTAGATTAATTCTCCAAAACATGGTTTGATCATGCTGTTCCCTACTTTAAATTTTTATTTTATTTTATATTGAACTGTTGTTGATACATTCCTGTTTCCTAGAGTGAAGCTCCGCTTGCTATTCCACGCACATCTCATGTAGCTTGTATGCGATTGTCCTTTTAGAACATCTTCCACACCTTTTTGCACCCATGTTTTTGTTTAGGCCCTTCTGTTTCCTGGAAGAATATAAGCTCCCTGAGGGCAGGAATTTGTTTTATTCACTGTAGCGTTCCTCAGCACCCAGAATACCTGGCTTGGAGTAGGTACTCAGTAGATATTTATTGAGAGAATGAATAAAAAATAAGTGAATCTTGTCAGTAGTACCCGTTTAAAAGTGCCCGTTTATTGACGTATAGTCGATTGGCAATGTTGTGTTAATTTCTGCTGTACAGCAAAGTGACTCAGTTAATATATATATATACTTTTCCAAATTTTTTTCCATTCTGGTTTATCGCAGGATACTGAATACAGTTCCCTGTGGTATACAGTAGGACCTTGTTGTTTATCCATTCTCTGTGTAATCCCACACGCCCAGTACTCCCCTCCCCTGTGCCTCCCTCCCTGTTGACAGCCACGAGTCTATTCTGCATGTGTGTGAGCCTGGTTCTGTTTTGTTGGTGCTGTGCGCTCAGTCGCTTCAGTCGTGTCTGACTCATGGCAACCCCGTGGACTGTGGCCCGCCAGGCTCCTCTCTCCATGGGACTCTCCAGGTAAGAATACTGGCGTGGGTTGCCAGGCCCTCCTCCAGGGGATCTTCCCGACCCAGGGATTGAACCCAGGTCTCTTAAATCTCCTGTCTTGGCAGATGGATTCTTTACCACCTAGGAAGCCCCATTCTGTTCTGTAATACTATCCATTTTTTATGACTGTTCTCAAACTTTAGTGTCTTAGGAACCTGTTCTGATCTTGCGTGTATTTTTATTTGAACATAAATACCTACCTGTGACAGAACCTTTTTCTCTTTTTTTTTTTTTGGTATCAGTGCTGACTGTGTGTATGTGATGTGGTTTCCATGAGGTTAATATAGTCAGTAGATGAGCGAATGTTCATTGAGTTCTTATTCTGTGTCAAGTATAATATCCAGCTACTTGAGTCAAAAAGATGATAGGACAGAATCTCTTTCCTCAGTGCACTTAACTGCCTAGTGGAGGATCATTCTGTTTTAATAGTAGTAAAAGTAAGCAGTGAGAAGCAAGCCCAGGATATTATGGAAACATATCCTGTTGGAAAGTGATAATAGGGAGAAGAAGGTGGGTTGCAGAAGAGGCGATTCTAGGCAGTCACAAGTAGAAAGCAGCAGTAGCTGCTTCAGTTCAGTTCAGTTCAGTTGCTCGGTCGTGTCTGAGTCTTTGCGACCCCATGAATCGCAGCATGCCAGGCCTCCCTGTCTATCATCAACTCCCAGAGTTCACTCAGACTCACGTCCATCGAGTCCGTGATGCCATCCAGCCTTCTCATCCTCGGTCGTCCCCTTCTCCTCCTGCCCCCAATCCCTTCCAGCATCAGAGTCTTCTCCAGTGAGTCAACTCTTCTCATGAGGTGGCCAGAGTACTGGAGTTTCAGCTTTAGCATCATTCCTTCCAAAGAAATCCCAGGGTTGATCTCCTTCAGAATGGACTGGTTGGATCTCCTTGCAGTCCAAGGGACTCTCAAGAGTCTTCTCCAACACCACAGTTCAAAAGCATCAATTCTTCGGCGCTCAGCCTTCTTCACAGTCCAACTCTCACATCCATACATGACCACAGGAAAAACCATAGCCTTGACTAGACGGGCCTTAGAGGGGAGTAATGAGAAGTGAATGAAGCACGTGCTCTGAAGGGCCCTGTACTACTGTTACTGAAGAGGCAGTTCTGTATTGTTAGCTTTTACATGTTTTGTTGGAATAAGAGGAAAGACTTTGATGGCTGATTCCCTGTAGAATGATTGGGAGGAGCTGAAAACCTGAAGTGAGCAAAAGCTGAAGATCCATGGAAGTTTTCTGAAAAAAAAAAAAAAATTACTTCGGTGGTAAAGTTTTTGTTACTTGAAATGTCTTCCTGCTTGAGTGATATATAAGCAATTCCATTTTGAAAATAATTTTTTTCTGGGAATTTGAATGTGTATTCTATCTCAGTTTCCAATGCTGATGTTAAGAAATCTGATGTCATTTATTGTATCTCCCAATGTTGTAGGTAAGGCATTTGGGCAGGGCTTAGCTTGGGGGATTCTTCTGTTCCACATGGTATTAACTTGGTCCACATGGTGTCATTCAGCAAGTAACTGGGCTTGCCTTGTGGGTACAAGAGAGTACCTGCCTGCCACTTCGGTGGGGGTATCTGGAAGGCTAGTCTTAGCTAGGTCCCTTTTCTTTTTAGTATAGTCTTGAGACCTCTTTTTATGGTCTGTCCATCAGAATAGCTGAACTTCTGGGAGTGCAAGGCTTACACAGTAAGAGTTTTAAAGATTTGGTTTATCTGTTAAAGTAAATCGAGGGGAATAAAAGTGAAAATCTGTACAGCTAAAAAAAGGTTCATTAATTGATTTTAAAAACCACTTTTTATACAGAGAAACTTTTTTTTGAAAGAAGAACCATATCATTTGGTTGTGTGAAACTTTTATCACAGGTCATAATACAAAATCATGATAGTGTATACTTTTTCAAATTTATCAGCTGTCTGCCTGAGCTCTTCCATTTCTCTGACACATTTTGTGCTGTTGCTTCTGGTTACATATGCCGCTAGGCACCAGCAGAAGGCAGGCGGCCCAAAAAGGGGGTGGGGAGGAGAAAAGATGAGGCGGAACCAGGCCAGCAGGAGAGGGAAACAGATGGGCTGTGGGAGATGACCCTGCCCCCATGTTGTTTTTGTTCTGGCTGCTACTGATCAAATGTGAATCAGCAGCCAAGAAATTGAAGTTGGTGATCCTATGATGAAAAAGAAAGTTTGACTTTGGACTCAGTAGAAGTATAAATTCACACCCCTCAAACATGATGCAGATTTTTTTCTCTTGGTTATTTTAATTACCTTTCCTTTGAGATATTTTGGAAGGTATTTTGAGACATAACTTAAAATTTTTTCTAAATAGCATTATATGTATAATCTGAGATAAATATTACTCTTTCAGCTTTTCTTTTTCATGCAAATTGTACAGTAAATAAAATTTTAGCAGTATTCAAGAACTGGTAGAGTAGACTTAATCTGTGATGGCAGTGCCTCAGCATTTTTAGTTCTTGTCTCTAGATTCCCAGTTGACTAGGACTTTCTTCTGTGGGCTATTTAAAAGTGAATAGAAAGTAGGTATGTTTGCTGGAGACATAAATCTTCCCAGTATATATATTTCATGCTAAATATTCTCTTTTCTTTTGTCAGTGCTTGCAGTTGACTTTTGTTTGGCTTACTTTCTAAGGTGAAGATTCAGGAAACCTTGCTTTATGTCTTACCAAGTCTTTACTTTATTCTATGGAAGACTCTTATTAAAAAAAAAATTTTTTTTTTAAATTATAAGAATGTTAGCAAACATACACCAACCAGTATAGAGAGAACAGTGGTATAATGAATCTCCATATGCCCGATATAAAGCTTCAGCAGTTCAGTGTTGGGCCACTCTGCTTCATCTGTTCCACCTGCCCCTAATGATTTTTTATGGAAGAATTTTATTGTAATACCATTTAATGTTAGCATTTTAAAAGAAATCTTTCAATTAAATTAAAATCAATTAACTTGGAATCTTTCAATTAAATACTACTATAGCATGTAACTTGCCTGGTAAAAATGTGTGGTAAACTATCTATATAGGTATGTAAAATTTTCATGTGACTTCTTCAAGCCCTTAATAATGTTATAAATATGGAACTTAATCCCTTTATCAGTTCAGCTGGTAAAGAATCTGCATGCAATGTGGGAGGCCTGGGTTCAGTCCCTGGGTTGGGAAGATCCCCTGGAGGAGGGAAAGGCTCCCCACTCGAGTATGAATTCTATGGGCTGTATGGTTCATGGGGTTGCAGAGAGTAGGACGTGACTGAGCACCTTTCACAGTCAGATGCTCAACTGTTAAATTCCGAATGGAATACTGAGCAAAAGGTTTTCAAACTGCGTTTTCTTTCATTCAAGATAGTGGCAGGCAGTCATGGTACGGGTCATTACAGCATTTGATATTCCTTTCTGTAATCTACTAAAAATGCACAAGTCTAAAAAACATCACTACTTAACTTCATTTTTCTTCATGCCTGGACTTGGTTTGACTTTCTTTGAGGGGCCATATTCTGGTTTCTTTTAAAGAGAAATCTTTTTTTTTTTTTTAAAGAAGTACCGGTTATGCATATTAAGTACCAGAATTACAGACTAATACAGTTTAACTTCATTTGCTTCGTTAAAAAATCATGATATCATGTGATGGGTGGATCTTTATTGTATTTTGGGAGCAGTAACACATGTGAATGTCAGATCTCTGAATCTTAGCAATAATAATTTTCTGATTCAAAGTAACAGGAGAAAGGTTGTTCTGAATTATGGAAAAATAAATTTAAGGGCACTTTAAAGAATAGACAATTTATTCTTTCAAATTCAGTGACTAATATGGGTTAGTTTAGTAAATTATTTCTTAAGCAGAGATCTTGCCAAGCGATTTCAAAATTATTGTGGTAAAAAACATGATACTAAAGTTACCATCTTAATAATTTTTAAGGGGATAGCTCAGTAGTGTTAAGTATATTCACATTATTGTCCAACAGATCTCTAGAATTTTTGCATCTTACAAAGCTGAAACTCCACATTGAGAAACAGTATTGCCAGGGCATTTAAAATGCAAAAATAGCTCATTTGAAATGAGAAATACATTTGAAATGTATTCTCATTTGAAATGAGAAATGTTAACATTTACATATTAACATTGACTGTGTTATGTGTTAGTCTCTTTTGTAATTGTGTTAAGAATTATACATTATGAGGCAGTATTTTAGTTTTTCTCTTAATCTGGTAAACACTAAAATTACTGGCATTCTTTTATCCTATCCCTCCCTCAAGTAGCATAAAATTTTTCTTAATCTCATACTTGGTTGGAGACTCATTGATATCAGTGAAGTCTGAAATGAGATTTTGCTGTTTTGTTAAGAACTTTTTATATGAAAGTATGATTCTACCCCAGCAGCTTACCTGGAGTACTTGAATGAGGTTTGCTGATTCCTGTCCAATCTTCTTATATCATTCAGATTCTCCTCGAGACCTGCCTGTCTTGGTCCCCAGATTATCTGTTAAGTGTCTTTCATTTGCTTTTGTCTTATGGACAAGTGTTTATCAAGTAGATGTTAAATGTGCAAATACTATTTGCAGGGTCTATCTGCTGTGTACACACACAGCTGTTACCATCTCAGTTAAATTTCTCCTTTTCTAATGAGAGCTATAAACTCATATAGTCTATAATGACTTAGCAAATGTCTTTTCCCAGTTTTATTGAGATATAATGGATAATATAGCACTGTGTAAGTTTAAGGTGTAAGGTGTACATAATGACTTGACTTACATATACTGTGAAATGTTTACCACAATAAATTTTGTTAACTTTCATCATCTCATATAAATGAAAAATTTTTTCTTCTTTGTGATGAGAGCTCTTAGGATATACTCCTTTAAAGACTTTCAAATAACATATAAACAGTGTTAGCTCTACTTATGATTGGAAGTTTGTATTTTTGACAACCTTCATCCAATTCCTCCACCTCCCACCCCCACTTCTGGTAACTACAAGTGTGATCTTTTTTTGTGTGAGTTTTAATTTTTGTTTTTTAGATTTCATATATTTGTCTTTTTCTGTCTGATTTATTTAACTTAGCATGATGTGCTCAAGGTCTCTTCATACTTTTGCAGATAGCAGTATTTCCTTCTTTTTTGTGGCTGAGTAATATTCCAGTGTCTCTTCACCACCCTAAAGTTGAAGTTTTGGTACTATCTTGCTCCTGCTTTCCTTAGGACTCATTTGCGGGGGTTGGGAGAGAGAGAGAGAGAGTGTGTGTGTGTGTGTTTAAACTCCTCAGTGCCATCATCTTTGTGCGT
>NW_024070213.1:8104446-8227215 GCF_014754425.2 Oryx dammah
TGTGTGTGTTTAAACTCCTCAGTGCCATCATCTTTGTGCGTGTGTGTGTCTCTGTGAGCATGCTCATATGTTTCAGGGTGATTGAGGATTCTCTCCTAAGGAGTTTGAGTCTCAAAGGATTACCGCCCTCCCCCCCACCCCGCCAGGTTTTTTTAATCTAAAACTTCACTGATTCATACTTTAGTGAAATTGAATCCAACTTTACAGAGAAGATTCAGTCCTGTCAGACTCAAAACCTCCTTTTCTGTCCTCTGTGGACATTAAAACCTAAGCAGTATGGCCACCAAGACCAGCAGCTTCTCCAGAGCCAACCCTGTGCTGCATAGCATCTTGACTACTTTCATCTCACCATTGTGATTCCTAGTTCCTGCCTCATTCCTGGAGCCAGGGGTTTCTCTACTTTCTTGTTAGTTCAGCTATGCATTTAAAACACTTGTTCAGTTTTTTCCCAGCATTTCTAGGTGTTACATAGCTAAGAAACATTCAGACTACCCGGTCCCTGCCCCATTGCTAGAAGTTGAAATTGGCCTCTTCACTTGACAAAATAGACTGGAACCCAGAGATGGGACCTGAGGCCACACAGCATGTCTGAGAAACACCTAGACTCAGGCTCTGGGCCTCCTGATTGGTTTCTCTCTCCTGCAGGGGACAAGGAAAGATGTGGCTCAGTCATGAACTTGAGTGACTTTGGGCAGACCCTAAGCCCACGCCCCACTGCCCGGAGCCTGTCTGAGGATGGAGAGCTCAGGGTCTGTCCCACGGAGTTTGGGGAAGGGCTGCAGATGCAGGGGTGGCAGAGGGCAGGGGCAGACGGGGCTCAGGGAGAGGCTGGGCTCTCAGGCTTCCGGGAGCCAGGCTGCAGCTCCTCCATGTGGTACACGGAGAGCTGGCCCACACCCCCCAACAGAGAGCTCTTCTCCCCTGAAAGGATTTTTGAATATCATGAAATTGAATTTTTTAGTCTGAAAAGGCTCCTGTTAAGGAAAGCAAACATGCTATTAGCAAACAAGCCAGATGGATTAATCATGTATAACAATTGTTTTCTCCCGGTACACATAGAGACATGGCTTAAATGATGGTAAATCATAGATAAGATGGGCAAAATTCTTTGAAAGTCAGATTCTGGATTTTCTTGGTAGGCATTTGTTATTATATAATTCCTAAAAATTTTCAAACCCTTTAACAATTGTTTTCCAGTGTTTGCCCGTACTATCTCTTAGACTATTGCGTTCCTAATATATATTTTTTCTTTTGAACATCCCTCACTCACTCTCTTTCATCCTTTTTGGAGTAGAGAGTCCTTCTTAATATCCCTGTTCTTCTTTATGTCAAACCCCTCCCCCTTTAATTGCTCTTACCTGGATCATTTCCTTTCCTTTGTATTTTATGAGGATCACCCAGAACTACAGTTAGCTTTGGGCACAGTGAAAGCTTTACATAAAGGTGGATGTGATGGTCCTTTTAGTTTTCAATGTCTTTCTTCATTTCAGGGCTTTCCAATATTTTGGTGATTTCTTCATCTGAAGCACATTGGATGCAAGTCCTCACTAAAGTCTTCAGGGAGCCCCTAAGTCCTCTTTTTAGATTAAGAATTATAGCCTTTTTATTATAAAAACAATACATGTTTTAGAGAAAATTTGGAAACTAAAAGTAAAAATTTTCATAGTCCAACAAACAAAACCCATTTTGTGTTTTGATAGACTTCCTCATAGCTTCAGTTGGTAGAGAATCTGCCTGCAATGCAGGAGACCCTGGATTGATCCCTGGGTTGGGAAGATCCCCTGGAGAAGGAAATGCCAACCCACTCCAGTATTCTTGCCTGGGAAATCCCATGGGCAGAACCTGGCAGGCTGCAGTCCATGAAGTCACAAAGAGTTGGACGTGACTGAGTGACTCTTTATGGTCTTTTCTCCCCTGTGTAATATTTTTATATCTTACTTTTTAAAACTTTAAATAAACATTTTCTGCATTTTAAATGCTTTGAAAAAAATCTTCATAACTCCACAGGATTTGATGGGTGAATATAGTCTTAATTCCCTTAACCATTAATTCTCATGTTTTTGGAAAGACTTTCATGTTATTTGTATTCTTTTTCATTTTTAAAGGTCTTTTTCTTATGTTGCCATGTGTTTTGCTTTTTAGTATCCCATTCCTGGGTACTATGATTAAATATTCAGGTAGGTTAAAATATTTGAGCTAAAAACCAAAAGCACTACTTCGAAAAGAGAATTTGCACCTCAGTGTTCACATGTACCTCAACAGCATTATTTACACTTGGCAAGATATGAAAATGACCTATGTGCCTATCAACAGATGAGTGGATACGTACATATATATGTATATATGTGTGTACACACACGTACACACAGTGGAACACTATTCAGCCATGAAAGAGAACAGATTTTTTTTTTTTTGCCATTTGCAGCAACATGAATGGATTTGGAGGGCATTTTGTTAAGTAAAATAAGTCATAGAAAGACAAGTACTGTATGATATCACTTACATGTGGAATCTAAAAATATGCAGCCAACGTGAATATAACAAAAAAGAAGCAGACTCACAGACACGGAATAAGCTCGTGGTTTCCAGCAGGGGGCTGGTGGGGGTGGAGAGGCAATATGGATGGCAGAGGGATGGGAGGAACAGCCTATTGGGTCTCAGATAGGATCAAGGATGCAGTGTACAAAATGGGGAATGTAGCCAGTATTTAGATGGAAAGTAACCTTTAAAGGTTGTATAAAAACTTTAAAAAATTTGAGCAGTTATCGGTTATCAAAAAGACATCTCCATATTTCTATGTGGAATCTCGTGGTTAATGAATTCTTAAAGAAATTTTCTCCCCCAGATTAAGATGGTACAATATACTTTAATATCTTGTACTCATTAAGTATTATTTCTCAAGATATTTTTCCTTAGTAGTTGGAAGGTAAGTGTGATCTCATAGCCCTTTCTCCTTGCTGCTGTTGCCTTTTATCCTATGAGAGGTGTATATGCGTTGGTTTTTTTTTATTTCTATAGTATTTTATTTAAAAATTTATTTTAATTGGAGGATAATTACTTTAGAATATTGTGATGGTTTTTGCCATATATCGACATGTTTGTGCGTTGGTTTTATTTCAGTTGTACATTGTCTTCCTGAGTTGAGGACAGTTGCCAGACTTGAAATCTCATACACTCTGTGAGCATCAGTTCAGTTCAGTTCAGTCTCTCAGTCGTGTCCGACTCTTTGCGACCCCCATGAATTGCAGCACGCCAGGCCTCCCTATTCATCACCATCTCCCGGAGTTCACTCAGACTCACATCCATCGAGTCCATGATGCCATCCAGCCACCTCATCCTCGGTCATCCCCTTCTCCTCCTGCCTCCAATCCCTCCCAGCATCAGAGTCTTCTCCAGTGAGTCAACTCTTCGCATGAGGTGGCCAAAGTACTGGAATTTCAGCTTTAGCATCATTCCTTCCAAAGAAATCCCAGGGTTGATCTCCTTCAGAATGGACTGGTTGGATCTCCTTGCAGTCCAAGGGACTCTCAAGAGTCTTCTCCAACACCACAGTTCAAAAGCATCAATTCTTCGGCGCTCAGCCTTCTTCACAGTCCAACTCTCACATCCACACACAACCAGAGGAAAAACCATAGCCTTGACTAGATGGACCTTTGTCGGCAAAGTAATGTCTCTGCTTTTGAATATACTATCTAGGTTGGTCATAACTTTCCTTCCAAGGAGTAAGCGTCTTTTAATTTCATGGCTGCAGTCACCATCTGCAGTGATTTTGGAGCCCCCAAAAATAAAGTCTGACACTGTTTACACTGTTTCCCCATTTATTTCCCATGAAGTGATGGGGCCAGATGCCGTGATCTTCGTTTTCTGAATGTTGAGCTTTAAGCCAACTTTTTCACTGTCTTCTTTCATTTTCATCAAGAGGCTGTTTAGCTCCTCTTCACTTTCTGACGTAACGGTGGTGTCATCTGCATATCTGAGGTTACTGTGAGCATAGTAAATATTAATTTAATAATAATGCTAGCTTACTTTACAAAAATTTTTTTAAGAATAGTGGTAGTGCACCAGTAATATTAGTATTCAGCATTCTGTACTCAGTGGAATTGTCCCTTTTCCACGTCTGAACTTTTCGTTTCCTTTTCCGTTTCCAGGTTGCCATCACGAAAGCCAAGGTGGATTTCTCCAGTGTAGTGTGCCTGCCCCCTTCCGTCATTGCTGTGAATGGGCTGGACGGAGGAGGGGCCGGCGAGAATGACGATGAACCCGTTCTGGTGTCCCTGTCCGCGGCTCCCAGCCCCCAGAGCGAGGCTGTTGCCAATGAACTGCAGGAGCTCTCCTTGCAGCCCGAGCTGACCCTCGGCCTCCACCCTGGCAGGAATCCCAATTTGCCTCCACTTAGTGAGCGGAAGAATGGTGAGTAGATACGGAATTATTGAATTGCATGATTTGAACGAAGATCTTCATGTTTATAATGTCATAGATCCTTACTTTATTTTATGTCTCTTGGAAGTTTCTTATAATTGTACTATTTCTTATAAAATGGAGAAATAATAAGTTTAGATGATCACTGTAAGCCCAGCATTTCCTGCCTGGATTACCATAATTATGTTCTATTTTTTTTCCCTACTTCTTTGCTTCTCCCTATGTAGTAATATTTCTCACTTTGTAAACGTATATACACATTTATGTAATACTTATATTAATTGGGGAGCCAAATTGTTTTGGCTAATCTTGTCCTTTTAATTTTCCATAATTTTAGAATCAGCTTGTAAAATGCTACAAGAAAACTCATTGAGATTTTTTTCTTCCAAATGAAGAATTTCAAACATGATGAAGTAGAGAGTTTTACAATGCACACCTTTATATCCATCACTCAGATTCTACCATTAACATTTTATAATAATTTCTTTATAATCTATTCCTCAGCGCATCAATCCACCTTATTTTTTGGATGCATTTCAAAGTAAATTGCAGACATTAGTACATTTCCATTTTATCAAAGTATAACATTGATACAGAAGAACACAAATTGTAAGCATTGTGGTTGTTATCATAAAGTGAATATACATGCATAATTACTACTTAAGGAAGAAATAAAACATTTCCAGCACCCCAGAACCACCCCTTGTGCTTCTTCCCAATCAGTATTCTCTCTTCCTGCCCAGGGAAAACTACCGTCCTGACTTATAATATAATAGGTTAGCTAATGGGTTAGCATTGTTTGTTTCTAAACCTGGGGCTTCCCTGGTGGCTCAGACGCTAAAGAATCCACCTGCAGTGTAGGAGACCTGGGTTCAGTCCCTGGGTCAGGATGATCCCCTGGAGAAGGGAATGGATATCCGTTCCAGAGTTCTTGCTGGAGAACCCCATGAACAGAGAAGCCTGGCGGCTACAGTCCACAGGGTCACAAGGAGCTGGACACAGCTGAGCGACAGCGTGCACGCAGACTTGATGTGAACAGGGTCGGCGTTCTTTTGGTGGCTTCTTTTATGCTTTTGAAATTTTTGTGTTGAACTGTGTGTGGCTATAGTTTATTTTCATTGCTGCATAAACCACTTCATGATTGTAACTTGTCCGTTTTTACTTTTGATGGATATTTGGTTTTAGTTTGAGGCTATTACGAATCACACTGCTGTGGAATTCTTGTACATGTCTTTGGGTGCACTTGTTGGGATTTTGATTTTAAGGGGGGGGAATATACATTGTAAATATTGGGTCTTCTGTCCATTTAGTTAGCTTTATGTCTCTGGTTAAATAGGCCTTCTTTAATATTTAGGCACTGATTTTATAATTTTTTTCCACAAAGTTCATGCAGATATTTTATTAGGTTTGTTCCCTGATGTCTTTTTCTTAGGCAGACATTATAAGTGGTATATTTTTATAAAATATGTTTTGACTGTTTGATAGTTGTACCGAATACCAAACCTTTTCAAAACTCCTCTACATCATGGCCTCCATTTCCACCCCCTTTACCCTCTGCTGCTTTCTTGCTAACCCTTACTTGTCCTTCAGTATTCTGTTTGGACATCACTCCTTTTGAGAAGCCTGCCGTCACTCGTATGCAGTGGTAGGTGTCCCTCTTTGTGTTTGCCCAGTTGCCCTTTGTCATCGTACTTCGTCATCTCCCTGTGTGGTAACTGGCATTCTCCACTCAACTGAGCCTGAAGTCAGACATTGTTACACTCCTCTCAGATCCCTTCAGTGACTCGCCATGAGACTTAAGACGAAATGGCAGTTCTTATGAGGTGGTCCTGGTATCACCTCTGACCTGATTTCTCACCTCTGTTCCCCAGCTCATTCTGTTCCAGCCATGCTTGCTTCCCTGCTATTTTGAACGGGTCAAGTATGCTTCCACCCCAGGACCTTGATACTTGTCCTGTTACTGAAGTTCCTGCACAAATGTCATTTCTTTGGGAGGCCTTTCCCACCTGTCTTATCTAAGATAGCACCTCCTGTGACTCTGTCCTGCTTTGCTTTTCTCTAAGCACTTACTATGACTTGTATGTGTGGATTTGTACGTGCGTGTATATATCTTTATTATCTGTATTCCCCATCTTTGATAGTATTTACATTTCATGAGGCTAGAAACTTTTTTGTTTACGGTGTATATTCTACTCTGGGTTCGTAGTGGGCACCCAATAAATATTTGTTGAATAAATAGATGAATGGTCTACATGTTTGTGGCAAGAACTCTGTTTTACATCCATAGTGGGAAATGTAGTGGAAACTCAAGCATTTTTTATTTTGGGAAATAGTGAACACTCAAGTGATTGTTTGTGTTCTTTTCTCATTTCTAATTTCTACTTATTTCCCCAAGATGGCAGAAAGTTCAGCTTATTTATATGCTAAAGGGAAAGAGTTAGTCCAGAGGGAAAAGCTGGAGACAGAAAAAGAGAAAGGATGACTGATGGAACAAAGTTCTTGGGAGATGTGAAAGGATGGGATCCAAAAGATACTGGCTCTGCCTTGAGCGTGAGTGGGGCCCGGCATTCCTCTGGAATGGGAGGGACGGCGGCGAAGGGCACGACAGACGGCAGATAGCAACGCTCTCGTATCTTGGGCAGAAAGGGGGGAAGTTAGCGCTGACAGCTGTGTTGGTCTCAGCGGAGTAGGAGGCAGCGGTTGCTGTCGAGGCGTTGGGGGTGTTACTGTCGAGGCACTGGTGTGTCTTCAGCCTTTCTCTCTCAGTTCTTTGTCATATAAATCAGTCGATTCCCCCCACCACCCCCCCGCCCAGCCATTTTGAATAACAGCAATTCCCTTCCCTTTATAGTCAAGCTCCTGAAAGAGGAGTTTATGGTTACTGTCTCTACTTTCCCCCTTCTGGCCTCTGTCCCTGCCTCTCTTCAGAAGCTGCCATTGCCAAAATCATTAGTGTTCTTTTTGTTGTGGATCAGATAGGGACTCTTCATTCTGTTTGACCTCAATGCACCATTTGGTTGGCCACCGCCCCCCACCCCCAAAACTTTTTCTCCAGTGATGTCTGTGACACTGCTCTAGTTTTAAAAACTTGATCTTGCTAGTCACTCCTCTGCACAGATCTTTTTACTTTCTCTGCTTACTTCTCCCTTTCATGGATCACAGCCTTGTTGTGGTGAAGTGGCTTATGTAGCTCAGTGAAGCTATGAGCCATGCCGTGCAAGGCCACACAACAGGTACAGGTCATAGTGGAGAGTTCTGACAAAACGTGGTCCACTGGAGGAGGGAATGGCAAAGAATTCCAGCATTCTTGCCGCAAGAGCCCCATGGACAGTATGAAAAGGCACAACGTATATGACACTGGAAGATGAGCCCCGCAGGTTGGAAGGTGTCCAGTATGCTACTGGGGGAGAGCAGAGGGCAATTACTAATACTTCCAGAAAGAATGACGTGGCCGGGCCAAAGTGGAAATGATGCTCAGTTGTGGATGTGTCTGGTGGTGAAAGTACAAGTCCGATGCTGTAAAGAACAATATTGCATTGGAACCTGGAATGTTAGGGCCATGAATTGAGGTGAATTGGATGTGGTAGATGGGTAGATAGCATCACCGACTCAACGGACATGAATTTGAGCAAACCCTGGGAGATGGTGCAGGACAGAAGAGCCTGGCGTGCTGCAGTCCGCGGGGTCGCAGACAGTCAGACGCGACTTACAGACTGAACAACAGCGGCGACTGCTCACCTCGCAAATTGTATTACTGTCCAGTGTTCAGCTGTAGAGGTTCCTTTCTTCTTACCTGGTATCTTTACCTTGAATGGTTTTCCCCAGAATTCTGGCTTTAACCACCATTATATGCCATTTACTTTGTATTCTATCTCCAGGCCATGTCTCTGCCCTGAGTCCAGACTCTTTCGCTTGGCTGCCTTGTATCTTCACTGGATGTGCTACAGACTGAATATGCTCAGAGCAAAACTCATCATCTTATTGCTGTTACTCCTGAATTCTGCATTGTAGGAATTGAGACCACCTTTTACCCAGATGTTCAGAACAGGGAGTTTTTTTGTTTTCTACCTGAATGAAAACTTAAAGAGTTTCATTTGTTTCATAATCAGATAAAGTATAGGAAAAAAGAAAAGAAAAATTCCCTCGTAACTGTGCAGTTCAGTGATAGCCAGTAGGAGCAGTTTTTGTTTACTCTTATACATATATACTCTGCCTAAATTAGTTTCGTGTAATACTATTTTATGAGATTTTGCTATATCATTCAGCTGTCTTCGAAAACATTTTTCTCTGCTTGATAATTGAATTGTGTGTGTATACATTTAGCATTTAGCCAGTGTCCTCTGAAACTCTTGCCTTGGTTTTATTTTTTTATGTTATAAATAAAACTGCAGTAAACATCTTGGTATAAATCTTGGTGCAAGTAACTGTAGGACAAACTTGCAGGGGTGGATGAAAAGATAAGGACATAAAGAACACTCTGTCCTTCTGATGGCAAAAGTAGCATGTTTGG
This sequence comes from Oryx dammah, assembly GCF_014754425.2. Classification (NCBI taxonomy): domain Eukaryota; kingdom Metazoa; phylum Chordata; class Mammalia; order Artiodactyla; family Bovidae; genus Oryx; species Oryx dammah. The sequence continues at coordinate 8,113,376 of NW_024070213.1, forward strand.
GTATGAAGTTTTTAATTTTAAAGTCATTATTTCCAAAATGTCCTCCAGAAGTAAATTTTAATTCCATCTTCTTTCTTTCTCCTCTTTATTCCCAGCCACCGATTTTTGTAAATTTCACGATGGTCATTTCTTCTGAATTCATACTTTTCTTGCAGTCTCTATGGCTGACACTTCTTAATAATGTCACATTTGGATTACTCCAAGAATGGCCTTCTAACTCATGTCTCCTTGGTTTAGATCTTGTCCCTGTGGCCCCTGGGATGATCTTTCTAAGCTATAAATGAGGTTGATGATCTCCTTCGTGAAATCCCTTCAGTTCAGTTCAGTCGCTCAGTCGTGTCCGACTCTTTGCGACCCCATGAATCACAGCACGCCAGGCCTGCCTGACCATCACAAACTCTCGGAGTTTACCCAAACTCATGTCTATCAAGTCCCTTACTGCTGCTGCTGCTGAGTCGCTTCAGTCGTGTCCGACTCTGTGCGACCCCATGGACGGCAGCCCACCAGGCTCCGCTGTCCCTGGGATTCTCCAGGCAAGAACACTGGAGTGGGTTGCCATTTCCTTCTCCAGTGCATGAAAGTGAAAAGTGAAAGTGAAGTTGCTCAGTCCTGTCCGACTTTTCGCGACCCCAGGGACTGCAGCCCACCAGGCTCCTCCGTCCATGGGATTTTCCAGGCAAGAGTACTGGAGTGCGTGCCGTCGCCTTCTCCCTTAGCGGATCCCAGTTCCTCCCCTTGTTCTTATCCTGGCAGACCTTCACAGCCAGCTTCTGCCCCGCCCCTCATCTCTTCCTGCTCACAATAAAATATTTAGGTTTTTCCCATAAGAGACACTTCCGCAGCTCAGTTCCACTTCATGTCCTCTTTTTCCTTCCTGGAAGAACCTGATTCTTGTTTCTTTCTGGAACCAGGGGAAGGAGCTGCTTCCTTCAGGACTTCTTGCTCAGACTCTCAGGTTAGGGGCTTGCCCTTTGTATTCTTCAGAAGAACCCTGTGCATAATTACCTACTTATTTGTTATCATATTTGACTAGATGAGAAACTTTGTGAAAGGAAGGATTATGTTTTATTTATTGTGGTATCTTTCAGTTCAGTTCAGTTGCTTAGTCTTGTCTGACTTTTTGAGACTCCATGGACTGCAGCACGCCAGGCCTCCTTGTCCATCACCGGCTCCCAGAGTTTACCCAAACTCATGTCCATTGAGTTGGTGATGCCATCCAACCATCTCATCCTCTGTCATCCCCTTCTCCTCCCACCTTCAATCTTTCCCAGCATCAGGATCGTTTCCAATGAGTCAGTTCTTCGCATTAGGTGGACACAGTATTGGAGTTTCAGCTTCAACATCAGTCCTTGCCATGAATATTCAGGACTGATTTCCTTTAGGGGGGACTAGTTGGATCTCTCTGCAGTCCAAGGGACTCTCAAGAGTCTTCTCCAATGCCACAGTTCAGAAGCATCAATTCTTCAGTGCTCAGCTTTCTCTGTAGTCCAACTCTCACATCCATACATGACCACTGGAAAAACCATAGCCTTGACTAGATGGACCTTTGTTGGCAAAATAATGTCTCTGCTTTTTAATATGCTGTCTAGATTGGTCATAACTTTACTTCCAAGGAGTAAGCGTCTTTTAATTTCATGGCAGCAATCACCATCTGCAGTGATTTTGGAGCCCCAGAAATAAAGTCTGTCACTGTTTCCACTGTTTCCCCATCTATTTGCAACGAAGTGATGGGACTGGATGCCATGATCTTCGTTTTCTAACTTTTTCACTCTTCTCTTTCACTGTCATCAAGAGGCTCTTTTGTTCTCCACTTTCTGCCATAAGGGCGGTGTCATCTGCATATCTGAGGTTATTGATATTTCTCCTGGCAATCTTGCTTCCAGCTTGTGCTTCCTCCAGCCCAGTGTTTCTCATGATGTACTCTACATATAAGTTAAATAAGCAGGGTGACAATATACAGGCTTGACGTACTCCTTTCCTTATTTGGAACCAGTCTGTTGTTCCATGTCCAGTTCTGACTGTTGTTTCCTGGCCTGCATACAGGTTTCTCAAGAGGCAGGTCAGGTGGTCTGGTATTCCCACCTCTTTCAGAATTTTCCATAGTTTATTGTGATCCACACAGTCAAAGGCTTTGGCATAGTCAATAAAGCAGAAATAGATGTTTTTCTGGAACTCTCTTGCTTTTTCGATGATCCAACGGATGTTGGCAACTTAATCTCTGGTCTCTCTGCCTTTTCTAAAACCTGCTTGAACATCTGGAAGTTCATGGTTCATGTACTGTTGAAGCCTGGCTTGGAGAATTTTGAGCATTACTTTACTAGCGTGTGAGTGCAGTTGTGAGTGAGATGAATGGTATCTTTAGTGCCTAGCCAAAAACTCTAATGTACCCATGAATCAAGAAGTGAAAGTTGTTCAGTTGTGTCTGACTCTTTGTGACTCCATGAACTATACAGTCCATGGAATTCTCCAGGCCAGAATACTGGAGTGGGTGGCCTGTCCCTTTTCTAGCAGATCTTCCCAACCCAAGAATCAAATTGGGGTCTCCTGCATTGCAGGGGGATTCTTTACCAACTGAGCTGTCAGGGAATCAAGAAGGGAGCTTGTTAAATGCAGTTTCTGATTCTGTAGATCCGGGTGAGGCCCGAGATTCTGCATTAAAAAAATTTTTTTTAATTGAAGTATAGTCAATATATAATGTGTTAATTTCTACTGTACAGCAATGTAATTCAGATATAAATTTATGTACATATTCTTTTTCATCATGGTTTATCATAGCATATTGAATATAGTTTCCTATCCTATAGTAGGACCTTGTTGTTTATCCATAGAGATTCTGCATTTCTAACCAGTATCCATTGGCGATGGTAGTGCTGTTGATCTGAATATCAAGGGGTTTGATAAATGTTTGTGGAATGTATGAGCAAATGAATGAGTGGTGAAACTAAAACTATTAACTCACTGAAACACTGATTTATTAAATCTGGGCAGTTAATAAAGTGATTCTTGACTCTTGCTGGACAGAAAGAAATAACTTGTTTAATTTATGGTTTAGACTATTTGAAAGAAAGACTGAGTCCATTTCTTTACAGGTGAAGTATTTTGTGGAGTCATTCTTTTATTATCTTAATTAGTGATAAAACATTTAGACCAGAAGTCTTAACTACTTTTTTTAAGTTGAAGATCTCTGTAAGTTTGAAATTACATATATAAGTCCAGTGTGTACAACAGCTGCTTGGGTTGGCAGAAACCTGTATGAAGGAGCCAGAGCGCTGCTTGCTTGGCACCCTGCCCCTCAGGCTGCTCTTGAAAGGGCACAAATTGAAAACTTCTGATCTAGGTCATCTGTCTCTGTTAGTTTGAGCTGTGTCTAAGCCAACCTCTTCAGTTGCTAGAATGGTCTCCTAACTGCCAGGAGCGCCATATTCATTCATTGTGATCTTGCTTATAGGAGAATATGGATACTTAAATTTGACAGACAAACACAATGGTTTGTACAGCATAATTGTCATTTTGGCAGGAGAAAATAAACCCCCCAAATTGAAATTGTATTCAAGATTAGAAAGGAAACAGTGGTGAAATATTGGTATTAGAATAATGCTGGAGAAGAGGGGACAGGCTTAATAAAGAAATAATCTATAAGAAGTTTGACTACAGAAAAATACCTTATGGAATGTATAGCAATGGCCAGGAATACTAAGTGCTTGGCAGAAATCGTTAAAATGACTATCAAAATCAGATTCTGTTATTATAGGGAGAAAATAGGAGTTATTAATCAAGTTAAGAAAACTAGAAAGTTGCAGAAGAACTGTGTCCATGGTGGAAGATCTTACTAATTTCTTTTTTGTTCCATCCAGGAGCCAGCAGGTGAATATCTGGACCGGGGTGGTGTTGTTAGCATCTAGCTGTGTTGCTTTCCTGGCCATAGTTGGGTCTTCTGTTTGTTCATCTTAGTGGTGCTTCTTTCTGTCAAAAGGGGAAAATTATTATATTTTGCAGTAGGTCTGTTTTGCACGGTTATTGGTAGGGAGGTAAAGGTAAGAGTAGAAATGGAAAATCCCTGAGGGGATTATGAAATTGGGAAGTGTGATTTTCTAGAGCAAAATAATTTCTGGGGTTTAGAGGAGGTACTTTTTCATGGATGATGTATTCTATGTTGAAAAGGTAGAGTGAAGTTTTGCTTCTTCTCAGATCTTTCTTTTAGAAGCCTATGTTACATGGAAACTCACTGGTTGAGCAAGGATTCTTATGGAGTAGACAGTCAAAGTCCTGATACTTGTTTCCTTAGCAGGGGGAATTGGAATTCTGTTGAGAGGAGGTGCCTTTGGTTAACCCAACCTTTACTGACCTAATTGGAAAAAGCTGGGAGAGTGATTCAAGGTGTATTTTAGTCCTCTGTTGTCTTCTAAAAGATAAACTTGACGTACCTGTAGATTCTCTCCAGCCTGGGCTTGGAGAAGCCTGGAAAAAACTCTCTAATGATCTAACACCGTCCCCTTTGGCTCCAGCTACAGGAGTTCTGGCACACATTGAATGAATGTGTCATGATGGAAAATTTAAGTTTTACTTTGCTTCTTCCTTTAATGGCGCAGTACTCTTTGGCTGTCTCTTTCTTATGTATCCACCCATTCTTTATACTGATAACAGACTTTCAAGTATGAATGAGTTTCAGAACTGGCTGAGACTGCATAAAGCCTGTTTTCAAGAGCCTCTAGGATGAGAGCTGAAATACGATTTGCCCCCTTTTCTCATTGAAAGTATATTACATTTTAGTTACCTTATAGGCTTTGTGGGCAACCCTGGGAATTTTGCCATATTTCATATTTCATGGCCTTTGTGGGAAAGTACATTCCATATTCCAAATGATCAAATTACAAATGAAGTTTTGGAATATAATCCATTTATATGTTGGGGACTTGCTTATACCCTAAGAGGTATGCCTTTTGAAGTTTGGGTGTTATGGATTTAAGACACAATAAATAGTAGTTACATGGAATGGTTTACTGGGAAGGCATTACAGACAAAAGTTAGAAAATTTAATGGATGACAAGTTCATAAATGTTTCTAAGAGAAAGCTGGTATTTTGAGATTATGTTCTTGACCTTTTATTTTGTCCTTGACTTCTAAAATTTTATTTCAGGACAGTCACTTGTGCCTTCCTACAATCCTGCTCCTTTTCACTGCTGTGGCCAGTATGGAAATGGTTATTCAGCAGATATTTATGAAGTGCCTAAGGAAGATGTTGAGAAGTATACAGAAGAATAACTTGGACCTCAGCTACTAGTTTTTCCTTTATTTTTAAGTTTAATTTAAATTCATTCATTTGGTTGCCTCAGGGGTTGGTTTCAACACGCGGGCTCAGTAGTTGCAGCGCATGGACTCTGTAGTTGGGGCTCAGCAGCTGTGGCCTGGGCTTACTTGCTCCGCAGCACTTGGGATCTTAGTTTTCCAACCTAGGGTTGAACTCCTGTCCCCTGCATTGCAAGGCAGATTCTTAACCACTGGACTACCAGGGAAGTCCCCTCTCCTGTACTTTAATGAATAAACCATTAGCTGTTTTATCAGAGCTAACCAATACCAAATTTCTTTGTTTTTCTTTCCCATGTTAGGTGCTGCAGACTAAATCACCACCACCACTATCCTCTATATTTTGGACTTTCATCATAGCTCAGTTGGTAAAGAATCTGCCTGCAATGCAGGAGGCCTGGGTTCGATCCCTGGGTTGGGGAGATCCCCTAGAGAAGGAAATGGCAACCCACCCCAGTATTCATGCTTGGAGGATCCCATGGACAGAGGAGCCTGGCAGGCTACAGTCCATGGGGTCACAAGAGTCAGAAACGACTTAGCGACTCAACCACCACCACCACATACTAAATAATAGGCTAGTCTGTTTATGGGGGATAATTTTTGGGGCCACAGACAGAGGTTGAATACCAGGCACAATTTTGACAATGGTAAGATTAACCTTTCCCTGTTCCTGCTTGATCCCCCTAGCATCCCCTCGGTTGCTCTCCTGAACTTCTTATGTGCTAGGGAACAGATCCATGTTTGGTTATTAAAGCTGTTGAGAATGTCATATGACTTGAATTTTTATATTTTGCATTCTTATTATTGAGAAAATACTTTTCTCCAACCCACCAAGGATTGAGTAAATAAAAACTTGAAATATCACCCACGAGAAATTATTTTTATCTGTACGTGTAGGAACCTTTATTTCTGAATCACAGATTGTTCACAATCCAGCAGTTATGAATATACTTAGAGAACAGCAGGACAGAACATCTGAAGTTAGGTCTGCATAGCTGAAAAGTCTTATACTAATCACTCCCGTTAGAATTAGATTGGTGCTGTGTATTTTACCAGGCGGCACTAGTGGTAAAAACCCGCCTTCCAATTCAGGAGAGACACAGAGAGACACAGGTTCGATCCCTGGGTCAGAAAGATCCGCTGGAGGAGGACAGGGCAGTCCACTCTAGTATTCTTGCCTGGAGAAGCCCATGAACAGAGGAGCCTGGCTGGCTGCAGTTCATAGGGTCACACAGTTGGACACACCCGAAGCGACTTTGCATGTATTTTACCATTCCCGTCTTTCTCTCTCTTTTTTTTTTTGGAGGAGGCAATAACATATACACAGAAAAGTACATAAATCACGATAGTTTACAGAATAACCATAAAACAAAGATTTGTGTAACCACTGCTTAGTTCAATAGTAGCTCATTGTGAGTCCCGCAGAAGTCTCCCATATGCTCTTCTCTGATTACAACACCATCTCTTCTTCCTAGGAGAAACCACTATTCTGACTCCTTGAAAATAATTTGTTTTACCCACTATAAATATATTTCTAAACAGTATAGTTCAGTTGAAGTTTATGTGAATGGCATGATTATATCTTCTTTCATTCAGTGTTGTTTAGTTGCTAAGTTGGTCCAACTGTTTGCAACCCCAGGGACTGCAGTGCACCAGGCTTCCCTGTCCTTCACTATCTCCCGGAGTTAGTGAACTCATGTCTGTTGTGTCAGTGATGCCATCCAACCATCTCATCCTCTGTCTCCCTCTTCTCCTCCTGCCCTCAATCTTTCCCAGCATCAGAGTCTTTTCCAATGAGTTGGCTCTTCACATCAGGTGGCCAAAGTATTGGAGCTTCAGCTTTAGCATCAGTCCTTCCAGTGAGTATTCAGGGTTGATTTCCTTTAGGATTGACTGGTTTGATTTCTTTGCTGTCAAAGGGACTCTCTAGAGTCTTCCCCAGCACCACAGTTTGAAAGCATCAGTTCTTCGGCGCTCAGCTTTCTTTATGGTCCAATTCTCACATCCATACATGACTATTGGAAAAACCATAGCTTTGACTATATGGACCTTAGTCAGTAAAGTGATGTCTCTGCTTTTTAATATGCTGTCTAGGTTGGTCATAGCTTTTCTTCCAAGGAGCAAGCATCTTTTAATTTCATGGCTGCAGTCACTGCAGTGATTTTGGAGCTCAGGAAAATAAAATCTGTCACTGTTTCCACTTTTCCCCTTCTATTTGCCATGAAATGATGAGACTGGATTCCATGATCTTAGTTTCTTGAATGTTGAATTTTAAGCCAGCTTTTTCACTCTCATTTGTCACCCTCATCAAGAAGCTCTTTAGTTCCTCTTCACTTTCTGCCAACAGAGTGGTATCATCTGCATATCTGAGGTTGTTGGTATTTCTCCCAGCAATCTTGATTCCAGCTTGTGATACATCCAGTCTGGCATTTCACATGATATATTCTGCATATAAATAAGCAGGGTGACAATATGCAGCCTTAATGTACTCCTTTCCCAGTTTGGAACCAGTCCGTTGATCCATGTTTGGTTATAACTGTTACTTCTTGACCTGCATACAGGTTTTTCAAGAGACGGGTAAAGTGATCTGGTATTCCCATCTCTTTAAGAATTTTCCACAGTTTATTGTGATCCACACAGTCAGAGGTTTTTAGTGTAGTCAGTGAAGCAGAAATAGATGTTTTTGTGGAATTCCCTTGGTTTTTCTATGATCCAGTGGATGTTGGCAATTTTATCTCTGATTCCTCTGCCTTTTCTAAATCCAGCTTGTGCATCTGGAAGTTCTTGAATCACAAACTGATGAAACCTAGCTTGAGGGGTTTTGAAAGCATTACCTTGCTAGCGTATGAAATGAATGCAATTGTGCGATAGTTTGAACATTCTTTGGCATCGCCCTTCTTTGAGATTGGAATGAAAGCTTACCTTTTCCAGTCCTGTGGCCACGCAGTCTTAACCACTGTACCACCAAGGAATTCCCTCTCCATTTATTTATATTTTCCGAATCTCCTAATGAGGTTTTTATAATTTTCTGTGTGGTGGTTTTACACATCTTTTGTTAGATTTAGTTTTTAAAGTTTTGTATGTTTTAATACTGTTGCGGTATCACTTAACTTTTTTTTTTTTTTTTACTTTCTAAGTGCTGTTGCTGATCCCAAGTATTTTTCTGGAAGAAATAACAGGTATAAGTTTGTATGTGTCTTTATAGGCTCTGCTGGGTGGAATGAGAAGAGTTATGTAAAGAGAAATGAACAGAATAGAATGGGAGGGAAAAGGACATGTTCATAAAGGACACAGTTGTTCCCCTTTCATAGATTTTCCTCCTTTGTGTAAAATTTAGGAAATACTCATTTGTTTTCCATAGGTGTAGCCTGTGGAAGAAAAGGCAGATAATGTTGTTTTTTTCCTTCAAGGGTACACTGTGCCCTTTCAGGCTTTAGTGTTGCACAGGAGGTACTAATTAACTGCTGGAAAAAGTAAAAAGTTTTGAGTGGGCAGTTTCTGATCCAACTTATATTATTTTCCTGGAGAAAGGAGTTTTGTTACTTAGGTTCCTCAGGAAGCCTGGTTGTTAAGGGTTTTTTAGATTAGCCAGTGTGAAAAATGCCCTGATCTTAAGCATGTTAGTTCATTAAGCAGTTCTCTTTGTAATGTGACTTAGAGAATTTCATAACCTGTTTCATCTCAGTACTGAGAGATAATCAATTTCCCATTCGTGAGTATTCATCACATGTTGTGCTAGGCACCTGGAAAACAGATACTAGGTAGAATCTCCCTGAAAACAAACAAGCACACGTAAGATTAACTCCTGTCTCCCAGAGAAAATTTCTCTTAGCACATGGTTTATTTCCCGGTATTATTCTTCTAAATGTATGTTTGAAAAATAACTGAGCTAGTACTATAGACTGGAGAAGGCAGTGGCACCCCACTTCAGTACTCTTGCCTGGAAGATCACATGGACGGAGGAGCCTGGTAGGCTGCAGTCCATGGGGTCGCGAAAAGTCGGACATGACTGAGCGACTTCACTTTGACGCATTGGAGAAGGAAATGGCAACCAACTCCAGTGTTCTTGCCTGGAGAATCCCAGGGACGGGGGAGCCTGGTGGGCTGCTGTCTATGGGGTTGCACAGAGTCGAACACGACTGAAGCGACTTAGCAGCAGCAGTACTGTAGACTCTACTGTCATTTTTTTAAATTTAGCATTGTAACTCAAGATTTTTCAGTCATTGAAATATTTTTTTATAAACAGCCTTTCATTATATGTAAAACTTATGTTCTGTATCATCGAGTTAATTTCCCCACTCATTGGACATTTGAATCATTCTTTTTTTTTTTTTTTTTTTTGCACTTACACTGATATTTGGATGAACGTTTTTAAAGTCTTTCTGCATTTTGAGTTATTTCCTTAGAAGTGAAATACTGGCTTAAAGAATTTGATGATTTTAACACTGAAAAAAATTTATTTAGTGACTGGTGAGCATCACCTGTATGCTCAGTATTGGACAGCAAATAAGGAACAGGACAGATAAGGTTTTCATTGTCATGGAGTTTAGTGAAAGAGAAAGATTAAACAATTATACAGGCCAATTCACAGTTAGAAATTTTGGGAAGTGCTTGAGGGGAAAAAGCACAAGATGTCATATAGAAGAGCAAATCAGTGGTGATGGTTCTAATTTGGGGGGTGGGTGGGAGTGGTCAGGAAAGGCCTCTTTGAGGAAGCGACATTTAGACTGATAACCGAAGCACAAGTAGGTGGGGATAGGGGTCTGGGACAAGGGTTCTGGGGAAAGCTTGGAACGGAAGAACTGAACGAATATCATTCTGTCAGTGGAGAGAGAGAAAGAAAGTGATGTGAAATAAGTAGGTAGTAAGAGGCCTTCTAGGTCTTATTAACAATTGATTCTTGAGAAATACATTGTCTTGTTCCATGCCAAAACGACCCACCAATGTACACGTCTGTCAACCCTGTTTGAGTGCCTGGCTCATTTAATAGCATTGATAGTCTTATTTGTGAAGGACTTTGCTGATGTGATTGTTGAAATGTTTTCATTTCAGTTTGTATTTCTTTGATAATTACTGAAGAGTAATCTTTCCCCAAATGTTTGTCATCATTTTTGACCATTCCATCTGTTACTAAATGGACCATTCCTTTCTCACTAAAATGTCATTTTTAAGGTTCTCCCACAAGTACTCAAGTGACAGACTCGGAACCACTTGTCAGGAATTGAAAGAAGAGTTTCTTAGATGTCTCTCACTCTTAGTTCTCTGAATAAGGGGCTGGATTTGGTCAAAACTGGGTTTCTTATGGCTGTATTATTTTATGATTCATGGGTATACAAGTGTGTCGAGTTGGGAACTGGGAAAGAAACTGATAAAACTCGGGTGACTTTTAAGAACCCGCTCACATCATCTTTCCCTTAAGGAGCAATCCAGATCTCTGGTAACCAGAACCAGTTGCTGCTGCTCTTACGGTTGTTTAGCTTTTTGTTTGTACTCTTATTTATTCGACTCTTTGTTTCTTCTTTTATTTGTTCGTTAGAGATTTTCTACCTTCATGCTGAGTTCCTCAAAGGCAGAGACGGTGGCATGCGGTTCATCCTTGTGTTTGTGCCTTCACTGGTGTTGACACCATACATAATGACGATATTTCCGACATGCCATAGAAGTAAGCTAGCTGGCTGTTTATATTTATGGCTATCATACTCCTTATCGTTGACTGTCCTTTGAAAAATTAGCTGGAGGGATAGCCTTTGTCTGCTCTGAGGCTGAGGAATAGCATACCTATGGTAATGTGTGAGCCTCCCAGGTCTTGGCTGGGTTTTCCATCAGTAGTGCGTTGTGTTCACAGCAGGTGGAAGCTGCCCAGGACCTGTAACAACTTGTCTGGGTTTTGTTATCTTTTGGGTGTTTTCACTTTGCCCAACACCAGGTGTCTGGGGGAGAGACCTAACTGGTTGGAGCCTGTAAAAATTCAGTGTGATGACGCTCTTTGTAGAGCTGAACCTCATTAAACTCCTGCAAATACTTGTGAGAACCCAAATCAGAAGTGGACATGGGATCTCGTCTGATCTTCAGAGTTGAGCAGGGCTGGGCCTGGTTGGTACTTGGGTGGGAGAAATGGACGTGGGAACAAGATTACATTTCTGTGTTCTGAAATCCCACAGAGATCACAGAAAGGCATTCTTAATTTTGTGTATACCTGTGTACTCCATTCCCTCGTAGAAACTGCTGCCAGTTGTTAGTGAATCTGCTCGCTGTCAGTGCCTAAAGGATCGCTTGGTCTGCTGGGTGAGCCAGGCTCTCTACTTCTCCTGTTTCTCCTTCTCATGGCCTCCAGTTTGAGCGTTTGCATTGCTGTTCGCAGCTAACAGTCCTGAGGTTTTTATTGTGGATGTCCTTTTTTATGTTGATCTGTGCCTCAGTAATTTCAGTCTTCCTCATGTAAGGTTTCTAGTTAATGGCACGTGAGCATGTGTTCTAATGAAAATTGGAGCAGACCGCCTGCCTTTTCTGGGTAGGTAGGGATTATTCTGTTATGAACTTCTCCCATGCTGTTAGAATTTGCTGAGATAAATAGGGCTTGTCATTCCATTTGGCATACATTTATGAATGCTGTCCCACCTTAGGTGCTGTGTGAGCTCTGTGCACACAGAGACATTAAACCACATGGTAAGTAGCAGTAATAGAGTTGGGCACAGGTTCTTAGGGAGCATCAGTGAGAGGTATTTAGCACATCTGTGGAGGGTGTGATCCAGAGGGTTTCTGGAGAAGGCAGCAGTTAAACTGAGTTTTGAAGGATGAATAAGAGTCAGTTGGTAGCAAGGATGTTTTTTAATTGAGGCAAGGCTGGGGAGAAGGAGTACAGTTAAGAAGCTATTGCTGAAGTGCACACTGCCACTTGTGAAATATTCAGGTGAGAAACTCGAATCTGAGTTGGATCATGACTCGGTACCTAACTCCTAATTCACTGGCTGTAAAGGGATTGAACAGCGTGTTAAATGATGTCTTTGGGATACAGTTAGCAAAGCCCAGACTTGGGGAAGCTATCTGGTCATTTTCAACAAATAAAGTACAGAAAAAGAGGAAGTAGTAATCTGTAGATTAAAAGAGCTTCCAGAGGGAATTCCCTGGCAGTCTAGTGGTTAGGACTCGGAATGCCTGGGACCCAAGTTTGATCTTGTGTCAAGGAACTAAAATCCCACAGACCGGGTGATGTGGCAAAAAAAAAAAAAAAAAGAGATTTAAGAGACATATTAATGAAATGCAGTATGTTGCCCTGTTGGACTCTGATTTGAATAAATCATCTCTAAAGAATTTATGAGACAGGAGTGAACATTTGAACATCTACTGGATAGTTGGATAATATTGAACAATTTTTAAGAATTTAGGTGTGGTAATGGTAGTGTAATTATTTAAGGAAATAGTTCTTCTCTTCAAGGTTTAGAATAAAGATGAAATTAGATGATGCCTAGAGTGCATGTGCTGTGCTAAGTCACTTCAGTCGTGTCTGACTCTACATCCCCACGGACTGTAGCCCGTCAGGCTCCTCTGTCCGTGGGATTCTCCAGGCAAGAACACTGGAGTGGGTTGCCATTTCCTCCTCCAGGGGATCTTCCTGACCCAGGGATCAAACCCGGGCCTCCTGCATTGGCAGGCGGGTTCTTTACCACTGAGCCCCCTGGGAAGCCTGAGGGTTCCAGAGTGATCCAGAATTGGCTGGGTGCTAGGGGGAGCAAGCATGTATTGATAACATTTTGAAGCTAACTGATGAGGTACATAAGCTGCTTATTTTCCTTTCTTTCTTGCTTTGTGTTTGTTCTCACTATTTTGTAATGTTTTTAGAAAGCTGTTACTGTGCTCCAGGCAAGAACTATTAGGGACCTAAAACAAAGCACTGGTTGTAGAGGTGGAACCAAAAATATGGAGTAAGTTATAAGATAAAAAGGTGCATTTGAGGAATGAGTTAAAAGATAGTTAGTTAAAGTTGAATGTTTGGGGCTGGAGGGAGGGGTCCAAGCTGATGGTTTAGAGCCTGAGCACTGTTCCCTGAGTTATGGCACATGGGAGCAACATATCTTGCGGAGCTGGAGCGGAGCCGTGGTATTGCCAGCTTGCTTTTGTACATACTGAGTTTAGGACAGCCAAGCCAGGTGGCAGTGCATGGTTGGTAGCTTACAGGTAAAGACAAAGCAAGATACAGATCAGTATGTAGGTGGTGGTAAACCTTAAGAAAGGCTGAGGTTGCCCCGGGAGAATGTGTACAAAAGGAAAGGAAGGGGTGCCCCTGAGAGGGGTAGAGAGAGAGGAGCCAGTTAGAATTCTGAGAGGAAAAGTCCGAGAGAGAGGAATTTTAAAGGCAGTCAAGGAAATAGGAAGTTTCAGGAAGAGTATGGAAACCGTGACAGATCCAGGAGGAAAGTCAAGTAGGATAAGAGCTTGTCTAGTTCCTTTTGATTATGAACATTAAAGGCCTTTGGGGGAGCTGGTGGTGGGTGGGGCAGCTTTATGAGTAAACTACATTTACTATCCTGCAGTTATTAAGTCCCTTCAGAGTGGAGTAATAGAGACTGTAGACCATATGAAATTTGTGCTAATTAGCTAGAGCGTTATGATTAAAAGCGGAAGAGCTTTTATTTTATTGGGAATTAAGATCATTACCCTTCATTCCCTTGGTGTCATCAACTTGAAAATCATGTTCACTTGTGCAGAGACCTTTTCCAAGTTTACTCTAGCTCCCTTTCTATGAAAGTTTGCTAAATTGCCCCAAAATTAGTGGATCAGAAGCTGGGTTCAGAGTTTAGGAATTGTGACGCCTGTTTTAAATGCAGTTTTCCCAGTGAGTCTCAAGTTGTGCTGTTACTCTTCAGGGTGAATGCAAAATCCTAGTGGTAGGCAAAGATGTTGCTTACTGGTTTCTTTTTTTTTTTTTTAAGATTAATTTTCTGGATTTCTATTTTAAAAACTTTTTGTTTAGCTCCTTTTATCCCAAAGTGCAGATGAAATAAATGACTGTGGAGTTGCTGTGATGGTTTATGTTGGTACCAGCACATGACCGTCAGCACTGTATCTCTGTGGGGCTGGAATATGGACAGTTGTTGCACGCTGAGAAAAGTTTTGGCAGGAGGGAAATGACCCTGTGCCCCTCCTACCATCTTCTCTGCTGGAATCTTAAAAGTTTGTATTTATTTTCCTGTAAGTACAGAACTGTGAGAACGTGTCTCGTTTGAAAAACCCTCACGTAGCAAATTGTCCAGCGCACGTAGGGACACAGGGATGACTCAAGCTGTTCGGGATTCTTTTCCTTTTGTTGGTAACCTCTGACCAGAGAATTTACCCATTTTTCATAAGACAGTTTGAGAGCTTGGTGGAGAGAAGGGGCCAATGAGAATGCTTCTCTTCCCAGAGCGCGGCTGCCGCTCCGTTGCCTGTTGAGTCATTCCCACAGCTCTATATAGAGCTTTCCTGGCTTTTCTTTTAAACATGATGTTCTTGGAGTGGGAAAGAAAGGAAGTCTTTTTTCTCCTCCACAGACTCCCCCACCCCAAATCTGCATTGCTCACTCTCTTCTAGTAACAGAGTATTGCCCTCAGTCATCCTGAGACTGTTTTCTCTTTTAAGGCCTCTCAGCACTTTCATTTATCATTTGTGTGACTATGTGAGCATTAAGGCATTTGCTGGGCTTGGTTCCCCCAGTAGGCTTTTAAGATACAGGCTGTCACTTAACCAGAAAAACGGAGGCCTTCTGGTTAACCATACCAAAAATGGATTTCTAGTTTTCAGCTATTTTAAAGTCAATCAGATAAGCTAAAAGACATCTTACTATCCTTATTAAGACTATCAGTAAAATGTGCTGTGAAGGGAATGAATGTTTTTAATTTTGGATAAATGAAAATTGCTATAATTTGACAGGATTTTAGTTTTTTTCATTTTTGTGATAAAAGGTTAAAATGTCCACATTCGTATTTATTCAGATCTTGCTCTGTGCTAGTGGAAAATGACTTGACATTTCTTTATGAGGAAAGGGAAATTCTTATTTCTGTAACTGTCTTCGTATGGGTTTCAAACATCCAGTCAGATCGTAAAGCATGTTAGAAGAGTCAAATAACATCAGTAAGCTGTCTGTTCACACAGCCCATGTCTTACACAGGCGCAAGTAAGGAGCTCTTTTAGGGGGTTGGCAGATTGAAAAGACAGATTATAGCTCTGGAATGTATTAGATGACTTTTTGAAACAGATATTTTAATTGGAGAGGGGGTGGAGAAATATTTGTGCTTCTGTAGTTAAATACTCAACTTCCTTAGCCTGTTATCTATAAATATCACAGATGAGAAAGCCATTGGAACGCTTTTTCAGAAAATAGCTCACAGTACATATTTATTTGTGTGTATGTGTTTATATGTATCTCATCCCCATCCATTCTCCCGCTCATGGGTCAGTAATCGGGCTGTGTCTTTCATAAGATTGAGTTGTTCCGATTATGTCCTAAACTGCATTAGCAGCAGAGTCCCTTACACTAAGGTTTTCAACAAAACCTCATCTTCTCTTCTTGAAAGGAGAGGAAGACAAAAAAGCAGTTGGTCTGTTTTCTGAAGGTCTCTTTCTGTACCTCTCTTCCCTCCCCCAGAGCCGGACAGCAAGGGGAGGAGCTTCTTACAGCTCTAACCACACTTCATGTGTCTTAACTTGAGTGCTTTTTGGTTTCCTGTCGGCAGTAAATCAGCTCTGTGCCATCTTGACTTGCGTGAAGGGTGGATGAATTGGTAACTGCACTCAGAAGAGGAGTGAGTTCTCACAGTCTGATTTGAACATAAGGTGTGAGACTGAATTTATGAAAGCTTCGGTAGCCTCTGAAGACAACCTCTTCTGTGACTTTGAGTTTTTTTTTTTTTTCCCCTCATGACATCTGTGGGCTGTTGTTTCTGAGAAGAATCTGTCATGACGCTACTGGAACCTGAGATGTTAATGATGGCTGTACAGTCCGGTAATTCCCATATTTCCTGCAAATCCTTTTTGCCTTAGGTTTCTTAAAAAACACTGGGCACATTGGCGCTAGGGTTGGATGGAGATGAGGAGGAAGGCAGAGGGAGGGTAAATATAAATTGTCCAGTAAATGTACTGCATTTTCAGATTTTTATTGTGAAACATAATAATTTTCTCTTGATTGCAAATTCTAGATATTCAGACATAGCTTTGGATTAGATGCTTATCAATCTTAAGACTGCTCAGTGAGGAGACATGGAAGGGAAAGCTGCTTGTCTTCTTTAATTAGGTATTTTGTTATTGTAGTGGTGCTGCTTTTAATATAATTAAATTGTTTTTGCTGTTTTGAACAGTACTGGGTTTAATCACTAATCTATACTCTTTTTTAAATGACTCTGTGAAAGCTTGTCTTAACATTTTTCCTTAGCTATAATTTCTCTTCTGTGGTAAACCTTCTATCTGTATCATCTTTTGGTCCTTTGGGGGATGCTCTTGTTAACATGTAGGGTTGGGAATCTTTTAAGTTTTGAAGATGAAGGAAGTTGGAGCAAGGAGGCAGTCAGCAGAAGGAATGCAGGGTTTTTGAGGTTCTTTCTCTTGAAAACAGTTTTCCCAATTCAAAAGTGTCTTTAAAAACATTAAAAAAAAAATTCCAGTTTGTTTTTAATAATTTCTTTTACTTTCAGTGTCCTTAAATTTGTAAGATAACTAAAAATAGAGAATGTTCTTTGGTTATTTTTAGACTTCTACTAAAATGCAGCCTGTAGTGTTTTCCTGTTTCAAAGACTGTCTTGAAAGATTCATACAAGTGGCATTTGGGGGCCTCTTCCCATCAACTGGCCTTTACTCAAAGGAAAATGAGACTCCTTGGTGCTGGCAGATACTGTCTCTGGCAGAACTGGTCTCACTGCTCTCCTCGGGGAGCACTTAGGTGTTATGCTGCCAGACACAGATATCCGTCTGAAGACCGAATCAGATGCTGTCAGGTTACGCTTTAGGACAGAGTATGGACAAAAAGGAAAGACGCCGCTACCGTCCTGTCCTCTCTGGTTTTACGGGTGGCCTTGACTGAATCATGTGTCAGTGGAGTCTTTCTGCTCATCTGCGCTGTGCATTCCAAGTCCCTTTCCTTTTCCTCCCACAGATCTGTCGAGCTTTGTGTTCTAAACAGGATTGTGTGCTTATCTGAACCTTTCCCATCTGTCTTTGATGAAACAGTTCCCAGTTAAAGTGACTCAGATTTTCTTACCACTGCTCTGTATCTTCGTTCTCTGCTCTACTTGGGCAGGGGCACATTTTATTTTAGGGAGTACAGGCTAGCTTTTGGACTCTCTCCCCCTTCTTTATTCTTCTTGTTAGCTACAGATCATCTCAGTCCAGTAACTTCTTAATAAAGGGTAAAAGATTGTTTGCTTTCCTCTGAGCTGGGGTCTCGCTGTTCTTGCCGAGTAGGGAAAGGGGCTTACTTAGTATTTTCCTGTCTTGCCCAAGAGCCATTTTTCTAATGACATATGTTGGGTAGGGCTAGCCACCCATCTGTTGGACCAGCTACTTCATAAAACTTTCAAAGGATAGTAGTATGTTAGGCAAGTGTGGGTGAAATTGACAAGGGTGTTGGATACAGGTAGAATGAAAGGTCTGCAGAGACTAGCATGTATGCGAACCTCTTTCTTTTGTGTATGTTCATAAAAGTAGAGAAACTGGGTATAGAAAGAACTAATAGCAAACTGATATCTCTAGTACTTGTGGTTCCTAAATGTTCAAAAACCTTAGCACTGTGTTGCTTTGTGGAGTTGTTGCTGTTTTCTTCTGATGGTCTAGCCATTATATTGGATTGTAATAGTAAATGACAGGCATATCTATGATAGGAAATGAAAAAGCATCTCTTATGAAGTTTTAATGAAAAAAAAAGCCTGTCTTTTTTTTTTTTTCTAAAAAAGTAAAGACAAAATTTAGACTATCTGTGTGAGCCGTGAGTGAGTTTCCCAGGCATAAAGTATTTGGATCGCCATGAATATAGGCTTTATAGGTGAAACTACTGTTTAATGAAATGCTTAAGGTAATGAAAGCAATTTGGACAAGATTCACGATATAAGATTTTTACCCTAAGTTAAACTTTAAGATACTGAATGTTATAGCCAAGTTCCAGGGTACACTGTGTATTTATATCAGCTTTCATTTGGTGTTTGGAGCTTGGAGATTTGGGTGAGGCATACTTAAGTATGGACTCTCATCCTCCTCACTGCTGGTGGTCTCCTAACTCTTTGAGATGCAGTCTAGCTGCAGCGTTTTTGTGACTCCTCTGTCAATAGAATCAGCCCTTCCTTCTCTGTTTCTGCAGCACTGCCTTTACAGTGTAGACTGATTATCATTTTCCTGTCTGCCTAATTAGATTATTAGCGTCTCAAAAGCAATACAGTCTATTCATCTGTGTGTTGGCTCCTGACATGTATTTTTTAAATTTTAAATGAAGAAATCTGGTTTGACATACCTCCCGTAATAAGTAGGTGTAAGCCTTTTAAATCAAGATTTTATCAAAGTATTTTAAGATCTGTTGTCATATTAAGACATGAAGCCTCTAACTGCCATCTGGTATCTTAGCCAGCCCTTGCCCACAGCACGTGAAAGCACAGCTCTCGAAACCGAAGTGCTTTTCGCATTTCAGGGTGTGCATTGTGCCATGTCTGTCAGCCTGTGATGGTGCTGCTAAACCCAGGTGTTCTCATCGAGACACACGTAGGGGATTAAAGCACCTGTCACCGCTGTGGAACCCTGTCTAGGTCAGCGTGATGAGAAAGCCAATGATCTGAGACGGACATTTGGGATTTCTGGAGCTAAGACTAAGGGATATTGGGGTACAGCATTGACTCTGGTGTGTTTTTAGAACCAAGGAGTGCTGGGGCTTGGCTCTTGACAAGCTACTGTGTGAGGCTTTGATCAGGCAGGCCCTGTCCCTGCATACAGCCGACACGGTCTCTTTACTAGTTGCAACAGGGGATGAGTGTCTGTATAGAGAAGAGGACTGAAGCGGTTTCTTGGGTACGTGTGATAACATGACATACACCTGATCGTGATGAGGCCCAGTTAGGGAGCCAGTCTGTTTTTTCCATCTCTCTTGTGGGCATATCTGCACATCCCCACCCACTCACGTGCACACAGACAACACACTCCATCCACACCCTACACTCGCCTCCCCTTCTTGTCTCTGTACAGGATGTCTCTGGAAGGATCTGTCTGTCTGCACATGAGCTGTCTCTGGAAGGACTGTAAGGAGCTGGTATAGTGAGTGAATAGTGAGTGCCTCAGGGAAAAGGGATGGAAGCTGGGAGACTGGGACGGCAGAGACTTTTTGCTCCACAAAACAGCGGAGTCCTCATTTAAGTTCATTATGATTATGTTGTTCAGTTGCTAAGTCGTGTCTGACTCTTTGCAACCCCATGGACTGTAGCACGTCGGGTTCCTCTGTCCTCCGCTATCTCCTGGAGTTTGCTCAGATTCATATCCATTGAGTCAGCGATGCTATCTAACCATCTCATCCTCTGCCGCCCCCTTCTCCTTTTGGGATACCCTGTAATTCTGAAGGAATACACAGAGTACGTATTACAAGGGCATATAGAACACACAGACCCATGGACACAGTATCCAGCCTGAGAAATGCAGCACAGTACACACGGAAGGCCTCTAAGTACCTGCTTCGATCTGTCCCTTAGGAAACTTTTGTTCGTTTGCTTTTAACTTTACGTACCTTCAAAAATTTTTGAAAGATGATGCTGTGAAAGTGCTGCACTCAATATGCCAGCAAATTTGGAAAACTCAGCAGTGGCCACAGGACTGGAAAAGGTCAGTCTTCATTCCAGTCCCAAAGAAAGGCAATGCCAAAGAATGCTCAAACTACCACACAATTGCACTCATCTCCCACGCTAGTAAACTAATGCTCAAAATTCTCCAAGCCAGGCTTCAGGAATACAGGAACCATGAACTTCCAGATGTCCAAGCTGGTTTTAGAAAAGGCAGAGGAACCAAGATCAAATTGCCAACATCCGCTGGATCATGGAAAAAGCAAGAGAGTTCCAGAAAAACATCTATTTCTGCTTTCTTAACTATGGCAAAGCCTTTGACTGTGTGGATCACAATAAACTGTGGAAAATTCTGAAAGAGATGGGAATACCAGACCACCTGACCTGCCTCTTGAGAAATTTGTATGCAGGTCGGGAAACAACAGTTAGAACTGGACATGGAACAACAGACTGGTTCCAAATAGGAAAAGGAGTACATCAAGGCTGTATATTGTCACCCTGCTTATTTAACTTATATGCAGAGTACATCATGAGAAACGCTGGGCTTGGAAGAAGCACAAGCTGGAATCAAGATTGCCAGGAGAAATATCAATAGCCTCAGATATGCAGATGACACCACCCTCATGGCAGAAAGTGAAGAGGAACTAAAAAGCCTCTTGATGAAAGTGAAAGAGGAGAGTGAAAAAGTTGGCCTAAAGCTCAACATTCAGAAAACGAAGGTCATGGCATTCGGTCCCATCACTTCATGGGAAATAGATGGGGAAACAGTGGAAATAGTGTCAGACTTTTTTTGGGCTCCAAAATCACTGCAGATGGTGACTGCAGCGATGAAATTAAAAGACGCTTGCTCCTTGGAAGGAAAGTTATGACCAACTTAGATAGCATATTCAAAAGCAGAGACATTACTTTGGCAACAAAGGTCTGTCTAGTCAAGGCTATGGTTTTTCCAGTGGTCATGTATGGATGTGAGAGTTGGACTGTGAGGAAAGCTGAGCGCCAAAGACTTGATGCTTTTGAACTGTGGTATTGGAGAAGACTCTTGAGAGTCCCTTGGACTGCAAGGAGATCCAACCAGTCCATCCTAAAGGAGATCAGTCCTGGGTGTTTACTGGAAGGACTGATGCTGAAGCTGAAACTCCAGTACTTTGGCCACCTCATGTGAAGAGTTGACTCATTGGAAAAGACTCTTGATGTTGGGAGGGATTGGGGGCAGGAGGAGAAGGGGACAACAGAGGATGAGATGGCTGGATGGCATCACTGACTCGATGGATGTGAGTCTGAGTGAACTCCGGGAGTTGGTGATGGACAGGGAGGCCTGGTGTGCTGTGATTCACGGGGTCGCAGAGTCGGACACGACTGAGCGACTGAACTGAACTCAGCTGAAAAACGTGTGTGTGTGTACCGTATACGTGTGCTTTAGTTGCTCGGTTGTGTCTGACTCTTCTGTCTGACTCTTCGAAACCCCATGGACTGAAGCCTGCCAGGCTCCTCTGTCCATGGGGATTCTCCAGGCAAGAATCCTGGAATGGGTTGCCATGCCCTCCTCCAGGGGATCTTCCCAACCCAGGGATGGAACCCAGGTCTCCTGCACTGCAGGCGGATTCTTTACTGTATGAGTCACTGTACGAGGGAAGCATACATGCTACCATATGAAAATGTTTCCTCAGTCCGTTTACTCTCTCTTTCCTTGATTTCTGTACACTTAATTCCTGTATATTTATTTAACTTCTAGTTCTCTGATCATTACAGTTTGTCTCTAACCTGTATATTTTATAATAGTATGGGTTAGAGCGAGAGGGGTAGTAATTCATAAAAATAAAGGTAAAGGAAATCGATGGGCAGACAACTTGTGCCCTTTTTGTTGATACGTTAGTGCTTAAAGGAACCATCTGTTTGGATTCACATCACTCTGGAGTAAAAAACTCCAGAACCTTCAGCAATAATTACCTTTTGACTCTACTAATACTCTAAATATTAGTTCAGGCTTTTAAATATATATATAAATACACATACATATATAGATAGATAGATTTGTTTATATTCAAGTAATTTTAGAGCTTGAAGGAAACGTTAGGTATTTTTTTTGTCCTCTGCTGAAGATGAGGAATACTCCAATACTTTAGCCATTTGATGCGAAGAACTGACTCATTTGAAAAGACCCTGATGCTGGGAAAGATTGAAGGCGGGAGGAGAAGGGGAAGACAGAGGATGAGATGGTTGGATGGCATCACTGACTTAATGGACCTGAGTTTGAGTAAACTCTGTAGGTTGGTGATGAACAAGGAGGCCTGATGTGCTGCAGTCCATGGGGTCGCAAAGAGTCAGACACGACTGAGCAACTGAACTGAACTAAGATGAGGTAATTGGCTGGTTGAGGTTAATTTATTTCCTGTAGTCACATGATGAACTAGTGGCTTACACAGAAGGAGAATTCATTTACCTACTCCCATGTCAGTGCTCTTTCTAAAACATACAGAGAAACCATCAGAGACCTTTAATGTATGAGATTGTTTATAATTTTCCCCAGAGGTCTTGGTTTTCTTTGGGTTTTTCCATCGTGGGTTTCCATCACTACTCAGATTAACTCACATTTTAAGAGGTGGAGATAAAATCCAGTGCCTGGGTGTCCACCTCTTGCCCCTGGGAAGTGGAGGCAGATGCTACAGGCTCTGTCTTACCCTGGTGGACCTCCCTCTTGCCTTGCCTTCTCTGGCCTGGCTGATGATCTCATACCTTGATGGTGATATCAGAAGACAGGTAGGCAGACAGACCGATGCTGTCATCCGTGTTCTGGACAACATCTCACTGGCCGTTCTCTGGCTTGTTAATTTATCCGAGGTCCCCTTAGAGTTGAGGCCTAGATCAAAGGAATTTGAATTCATCTGTGTGTCTCTATCTTTTCTCTTCCCTTTTGTTTCCTTTTGGATGAGGCAGGCTGTCAAGACCATGAACCACAGTTTTAGCTTTATTACAGCCGTGCCAAATTAAATAAAGATGAGTCTCCTACAGTCTTGTTTTTTTTGGAACTTCACTTTTATGATTACCACATGCATTATTTTTGAAAGGATTTTCTTTATACTAACAAGGGGGGAAAAATTAAAAACCTCCCGCTCTGCCATCAACAACAAAAAACAACATTCTCTGCCTTGCTCTCACCAAGCCAAAGGGCAGTGTCAGGCTGAGCTCATGTTGTTAGGGGTTGGGGCACACTTAATCTCAGGGCAGGCACGTAAGTGGGGTGGCGGCAGCAGTCTGGTGAGTACAGAGGGCCTTGAAAAGAGGTGTCTGTTGCAGTTACATAGTGAAAATAAACTCAACAGTGAAATTTTTATAGTGTGTCATAATTTTAAAGTGTTTATATATATAATATCTTATTTGATCATCTCGACAACTAAGGGGTATCTGTATCTTCTCGTTTGTAGAGTAGAGCACTGAGGCTCAGAGAGGCTTCAGGGCACACAGTAAGAGATGGAAAATATGTTTAAATTTAGGTGTTTTACTTGAAACACTGCTCGTTTATATGTTCCATGTGAAATGAAAGTCAGATTGTGTCCCTGCTCTCTGAGAACCTGCCCTGGGTTCTCAGTCACAGACGCAGCCCCCGTCCTTACAGTGCCTTCAAGGCCCCAGCCCTGTTCCTCTCAGGCTGCTCTCTGCCTCCTCTTCCCTTGCCGCTGCTGGCCCAGCCGTGCCAGCCTCACTTGTCCCTGCAGACCTTGGGCAGTGCTCCTGTTTCAGGGCTTGCCTGCTGGCTATTCTTTCTGCTCACAACACTCTCGGCTGGGTAGCCTCATGGTCTGCTCCCTCACCTCTTTCATAACTTTTCTCCATGTCGCTTTCTTAGTTAGGCCTTCCCTGACTACCCTGTTTATAAAAATTCTGCTTTTATTTGTCTTCATACTGCTTGCCATCTGATAGAATACGGTCATCCCTTGGTGGGGATTGGTTCCAGCCCACCCCCACCCCCAGTACTAAAATTCATGGATGTGCAAGTCCCTTATATAAAATGGTAGGGTATTTGCATGTAACCTATACACATTTTGAATCATGTCTAGATTACTTAGAATACCTAATGCAAGGTTAATGTTATATAAAGAGTTGCCTGCGCCGCAAATTAACGTTTTGGTTTTGGGGACTTTCTGAATTTTTTTTTCCCCGAATATTTTTGTTCTGTGTGCAGTTGAATCTGTGGATGCGGAGCCTGTGGATATGGAGGCCTGACTAATGTGATTTGTTTATTCGTTTGTTGGATACTGCTGTCTTTCCCTACTAGAAAACAAATACCTCAAAGTAGAGGCTGTGTTTCCAGTACCTATAAAGGTACCCATTGCATAGTACGCACTCAATAATTCTTGAATAAATGATTTACCAAAAAATCTGGAATATGTTTTAGGCAAGTATGTTCCTGAAAACATGTCTTTCAAGTATCCTGTGTAGCATGCACTGCAGTAGCTAGTGCGGTGGTTTTCAGAATGTGGTCTTGGGACCTCTGGGCACACCTGAGACCTCTTCAGTGGATGTGAGCTGGAAGCTCTTACATATTTATGTGTGAGCGCCCAGTCACTTCAGTCACATCCAACTCTTTGTGACCCCATTGACCGTAGTCCGCCAGGCTCCTCTGTCCATGAAATTTCCCAGGCAAGAATACTGGAGTGGGTTGCCATGCCCTCCTCCAGGGAGTCTTCCTGACCCAGGGATCGAACCTGAGTCTTCTGGATTCCTGCACTTCAGGTGGATTCTTTACCGCTGAGCCGCTGGGGGAGCCCTTATCTGTTTATACTTACATGTTATTTGCCTTTTTCACTCTTGGTGTCTCGTGCGTGTGCTGTGTGGTTTTCCAGACGTACATGGTGGTATGATGATATCCCAACAACTTGAATGCAGTATCAGGGATGAGCATTCAGCTGTCTTTGTTGTATGTTAAAGAGATTTGCAAAAATAAATGATAAAATGATACATTTTACTATTATTTTTTATTTTGGAAAGTGTATTTTTCATAAAAATATGTTAACGTAGTGGATTTATTGCTATTTTTAAAGAATAAATATTTTAAATGTTTTCAGTTTTAACTCATAAGTAGTAATAGATGTAACTCATATACACAAAAGCTCCTCAAAATTGTCAGTAACTGTAAGAAAAGAGTCCTGATGTCAAAAAGGTTGAGAATAGTCTAGTTTTTAAGAGCATAGACTTTGAAATCCAAGTTGTCTCTTATTTTAAGCTCTGGTAGCTTTGTGACCTTGGGCAAATTGCTTAACCTCTCTGTGCCTGTTGCTGCATCTGTTTTTTTTTTTTTTTTTTAAATGCTAATAGTATTAGTACCAACCCCAGGAAGTTGTTGTAAGTATTAAATGATTTAACGTGTGTAAAATACTTCTAACAATTCTTGGTATATAATAAATGCTATATTTTTTTTTGATGTTATTGCAGTTGTTTTTCTGTTGTTGGGATTTTGAATACTATTAGATGCAGGTAGTTTTTTATTTCTTCCTGGATATTCTGACAGCTTGTCACAACTCACTTGATATTTGACAACTCATAAATTAAAAAAAAAAAACAAACCTTCTTTAACCTTGAAGTACTTCAGGAAATTTGTTCTAAACATATTTTAAAAGATATGTAAAGATATGTAAGATTTATATATAAGGATGCTCATAGCAGTATTCTTTATAATAGAAAACACAAAAACAGAAGCAACCTACACTTTAGCAGTAGAGTATTGGGTAAATAACTTACGATACAGTCACATAATCGGTACTAATACACTCATAGGTTTTTTTAAAGATGTGAGAAAATGTTTGCCATTTATATGGCTATAGGGATGATATACCTCAGAATATTAATAGCTGTCCCTGGTTAAGTGGGATTTCTTTCTTCTTTGTTTTCCTATATCTTAAGCATATATTTCTGTTGTGTATTAAAATAAGACTCATATTAAATAGCATGTGCACATAGGTAGTTGAGGGAGGCAGAAGATGGCTGGATGTATAGTGTCTTGGATCAGGAGCTTGACTTGCTGATTCGGGACCTCTGCCTTCAAAGCACTCTACCTACCAAACGATGAATGTCAAAGAGGCACTCCATCCCACTAGGCTGTTCCGTCTGACCAGTCTGGTTTGTATAAATTGCTTTTATATCTTTTGCCTTTGTTTCTGCTTTGTAAGATTTATTGAAATTTATCTTCAGTGTTTGTTATTCTTGCCAGAGCTGTAGATTCTTTGCATACGAACTTACTCACAATTCACTGAACCTTTCTGAAGTTTTGATGACCTACAAAAAACACTAATTTTTTTCTGTTTGTTTTCGATGGGTAAGAAAACTGAGTTCTCTTAGCCATAAAATAATGGTGGTGATATAAAATGTTTTAACCATTTGAAAGTACATTTCTGTAATATATTTTCTTTGACTTTAGGGTAGGTGTGAGGATCCTCTTTAACAATCCGTCTACTCCTTGTCCAAAAGCTCAAACTCATATTGCCTCATCTTTGCTTTGTAGATAGGAACTGAAGTACTTATGCTGAAGAATTGAGTGTTAATTAAATTGACCTTGATTTTCTTAGGAGAAACATTTAGATTATATTCCTCAAATCAGTGCCATAAGACTAATAGATAAAATATTTGGCTGTGTAGAGTATTGAAAATTTATGGTGTGAACATTAATTAGGCTATCCAAACAGATGCTGCAACCTTGCTAGCACTTCTAACACCTCGCTACTCAAAGTGTGTTCTAAGAACCAGCATCATCTGTATCATCTGGGAACTTGTTAGGAATACAGTCTCAGGCTCCACCTCAGACGGGTATTCAGAGTTTTTATTTTCACAAGATCCTCAGGTGCATATTAAAGTTGAGGGGTGTTGTTCCAACAGATACTTTATTTTTATTGACTTTGTTTTGGAGGTGAACAGGTGAAAGAGAAAAACAGTCTTTTTGTTTTTTTAAGAAGTAAACTGTTGATACATAAAATACCCTGAACAACTTTCCAGAGAATCATGGAAAGTGAAAAACCTAATCCCAAAAGGTTACATATGTGAATCCATTTGTATAACCTTCTTGAAATGGCAGAATTATAGAGAACAGATTGATGGCTATCAGGAGCTTAGATGGGGTGATGCTGGTGTGGTTTAGTAGCTAAGTTTTGTCCATTTCTTGTGACCCCATGGACTTTATAGCCTGCCAGACTCCTCCGTCCCTGGAATTTTTTAGGCATGGATACTGGAGTAGGTTGCCACTTCCTTCTCCAGGGAATCTTCCCCACCCAGAGACTGAACCTGTGTCTCCTGCATTGCAGGCAGATTCTTTACATACTGAACCACCAGGGAAGCAGGGGTGATGCTGGGAGGAAGGTCACTGTGGCCATCGAAAGTCACCATGGAGGGCCCTTACAGTGATGGGATTTTCTGTGTCTTGACTCTAGCAGTGTCAGTATCCTGGTTGTAATGTTGCAGTATAGTTTTGCAAGCTGTTAACATCGGGGGGAACTGGGTGAAGGATAAACTGATCTCTAAATTGTTTCTTACAAATGGGTAGGAATGTATAATCATCTTTAAAAAAAAGTTGAAGAAAACTCAGTTTGGCATCTTTTTAAATTGAACAGAATTACCATATAACCTAGAAATTCTCCTCCTGGGTATATACCTGAGAAAATTGAGAACATTGCTCCACACAAAAACTCATCCATAAGCATCCATAGCAACCTTAGGCCAAAGGGCTAAGGAGGAGAGTTTGGAGGAGAGTGGATGCATGTGTATGTATGATTGAGTCCCTTCACTGTTCACCTGAAACTATCACAACATTGTGAATCGGCTGTACCCAATACAAAATAAAAAGTTACAAAAAAAAAGAAAAAAGTCCCAAGTGGAAACAACTCAAACATCTGTCACTTAATGAATGGATGAACAAAATGTAGTATATCCTTCCAATGAAAAGGAATGAAATACTAATGGATGAACCTTGAAAACATTCCAAGTGAAAGAAGACAGGCACAGAGGCCACATATTATATAATTCCATTTATGTGAAATGTCCAGAATAGGCAAATCCAGAGATAGATTAGTTGTTGCCAGGGCTTGGTAGTGGGGGATGGGACAGTGATGAGGAATGACTGGTAATAGATGTGGATTTCTTAGGGGCAATGAAAATATTCTGGAACTAGCTAGTGGTGATGGTTGTACAACTATAGGAATACATAAAAAACTGCTGAATTTTACTCTTTGAGTGAATTGAATAGTATGTGAATTATATCACAATTAAAAAATAAGTCTGAGAACAAATTGCAGATTTCTCTAGAGTGACGTAATTGTTAAACACATTTTTGACCTTTTCCTATTTTAGAATATCTGAATTAAATGCTTTTGTCCTAAATTTCCTTTCTATATTGGGATGTCATAGTCAAAGCTATGGTTTTTCCAGTGGTCATGTGTGGATATGAGAGTTGGACTAGAAAGAAAGCTAAGCTTTGAAGAATTGATGCTTTTGAAAAGACTCTTGAGAGTCCCTTGGACTGTAACATCAAACCAGTCAGTCCTAAAGGAAATCAGTCCTGAATATTCATTGGAAGGACTGTTGCTTAAGCTGAAACTTCAATACTTTGGCCACCTGAAGTGAAGAACTGACTCATTGGAAAAGGCCCGGATGCTGAGAAAGACTGGAGGCAGGAGAAGGGGACCACAGAGAATGAGGTGGTTGGATGGTATCATCAGCTGGATGGACATGAGTTTGAGCAAGCTCTGGGAATTAGTGATGGACAGGGAAGCCTGGCGTGCTGCAGTCCATGGGGTCACAAAGAGTTGGGCACGACTGAGCGACTGAACTGAACTGATATTAGGATGAACTTTCCCCCACATTTTATCCTTCATACAAGCCCTAACTTTTGCCTAGAAGCTTCCCTCTTTTTAATAGTGATTCTTGTACTTGTTTACAAGGATTAGAAAGGATGCTATTTTGAATTGCACTGTAGCAAGATTTTAGACTTTACACCCATGGCTGAAACCAGTGTCCTGTGTTTGAAACTAAGGAAAAAAGAGTTGGACAGGACTTGGGTGACTGAACAGCAACTAGATTGACAGATAGCTTATCAGTTGTTGCCTGGGACCAGAAAGAGAAGATAACTACAAAAGAACATAGGAGAACTTTGGGGGGCACGGCAAGGGGAGATGTCAGATTTCTTGATTGTCATGTGGTTATGCAGGTGTATACATTTGTCAAAAGGCATTGAACTTGCATGCTTAAAATTCGGAAGCCTATTGTATTTAGATTAAACTTCAATAAAACTGATTTCAGAAACTTGTAACATTATCTCTGTTTTAAGCTTAAAATCATATTTACATTAAAACTTTTTTAATACAGGCTAACATGGTTCCTCTGCCTTTTCTAAAACCAACTTGAACATCTGGAAGTTCACGGTTCACGTATTGCTGAAGCCTGGCTTGGAGAATTTTGAGCATTAGTTTACTAGCGTGGGAGATGAGTGCAATTGTGTGGTAGTTTGAGCATTCTTTGGCATTGCCTTTCTTTGGGACTGGAATGAAAACTGACCTTTTCCAGTCCTGTGGCCACTGCTGAGTTTTCCAAATGTGCTGGCATATTGAGTGCAGCACTTTCACAGCATCATCTTTTAGGATTTGAAATAGCTCCACTGGAATTCCATCACCTCCAATAGCTTTGTTCGTAGTGATGCTTTCTAAGGCCCACTTGACTTCACATTCCAGGATGTCTGCCTCTAGGTGAGTGATCACACCATCGTGATTATCTTGGTCGTGAAGATGTTTTTTGTACAGTTCTTCTGTGTATTCTTGCCAGCTCTTCTTAATATCTTCTGCTTCTGTTAGGTCCATACCATTTCTGTCATTTATTGAGCCCATCTTTGCATGAAATGTTCCCTTGGTATATCTAATTTTCTTGAAGAGATCTCTAGTCTTTCCCATTCTGTTGTTTTCCTCTGTTTCTTTTCATTGATTGCTAAAGAAGGCTTTCTTATCTCTCCTTGCTATTCTTTGGAACTCTGCATTCAGATGCTTATATCTTTTCTCCTTTGCTTTTTGCTTCTCTTCTTTTCATGTATGGATGTGAAAGTTGGACTGTGAAGAAAGCTAAGCACTGAAGAATTGATGCTTTTGTACTGGGTGTTGGAGAAGACTCTTGAGGGTCCCTTGGACTGCAAGGAGATCCAACCAGTCCATTCTGAAGGAGATCAGCCCTGGGATTTCTTTGGAAGGACTGATGCTAAAGCTGAAACTCCAATACTTTGGCCACCTCATGTGAAGAGTTGACTCATTGGAAAAGACTCTAATGCTGGGAGGGATTGGGGGCAGGAGGAGAAGGGGACAACAGGGGATGAGATGGCTGGATGGCATCACTGACTCCATGGACAAGAGTTTGGGTGAACTCCGGGAGTTGGTGACGGACAGGGAGGCCTGGTGTGCTGTAATTCATGGGGTTGCAAAGAGTCGGACACGACTGAGCAACTGAACTGAACAGTTGTTAAAAAAAAAAAAATAATTAACTTGGGGACTCTGACTTCTGTTGCTAACGTTTATCTCCCTTTTCCATCTAGTCAGTTTACACAGTGAAATTAGATGGATCATTTTCATTTAGACCGTGCTTTTGTGGTTTTGAACTTGCATGATTCTGTTGCTCTGCTTTTCAACACCTACGAGTGGGTGTGATTATTCTAAAAAAAAAATTTTTTTTAAGTTTATGGAACATTGTATTGGCTATTGTTGCATTTTTCCTTTTATGTACAACAGGAAAATGTTTCATTGGCTATAACAAATCAGGTTGGTTGCCTTTCACCTTCATATACTCTGGACTGCCCTGGGCTAATTTGGGCACCAGGAGGTTGGAGTTAAAATTACTCTTGGAGGAAGTAAGCCAAAAGGAGAAAAGGAGGCAGCACTGCTAGGTAGCGCTTAAAACAGGTGAAACACAGCAAAACCCCAAGTGTGAACTTCGCTCCCACCCCCATCACCTCTGTCTTGTTGATCTCTTATCAGCAAGTGTGCCTTATTCCACAGAAACCTCCAAGGTGTGAGAACGGTTGTGGAAGACAGTCTCTAAGTTAGCAAAAGCATCCCTGTACGTGGTTCCTGAGCTTTCTCCCTGAGGTTTTCTTCCCTCACTCTCACTCTCTTCTTGGGCCTGACCATGCCTAAACCCAGTGCTAGAGTATTTCCCCATTTAAAATTCTCCACAGGTGAAGGGATTTTTAAATTACTTTTCCCCTTTAGCATAGGCAAGACAGCCTTATATTTTAAAAGCAAATCATTAAAAACTAGTAGAGATTAGAAATTATATTCAGTATCTTATAATAACCTGTAATGGAAAATAATCTGAAAATGTATATGTAAAACTGAATCGCTTTGCTTGTAGACCTGAAACTAACACCATATTGTGAATCAGCTATACTTCAGTAAGAAACCCATTAATGTTAACATAAATAATATGTTTTAAGAAAAATAGCTGTATTTTCTAAAAGAAAAATTAGTAAGATAATGTCATTGTTTTACATTTTTGCAAACATCCTTAATAGGTGGCTTGATAGAAGAAAGGAAAAAAAACGGAACTACTAGAGACGACACAGGAAAATACAAGAAACCACTGAATATAAGAAACACATTTATAGAGTATGGGATTCTAAATAGATTTTGTAAAAAACTCCAGCAAAAATATAGAAATATATTTAAAATAATCGTACCTAACACTTACGTGGGATTTCCCATGTGCCAGACGGTGTTCCACGCTCCTTACGTGTGTTAAATAACTCTTGCAACAACTATATGAAATGGGATCTCTTATTATCCCACTTTACAGATGACGAAATTGAGGGTTAAAGTAGATAAGGAATCTGTCCACACACCTGGTAAGTGGTATAGCTACTATTGCACGCAGCTGGCCTGGCTTCAGAACCCGTGCTCTTTACCACCACATTATATTGTTTCCATGTGAACTTTTATGCCACAGTGTTCTATGTTACCTCTTGACAGGCTCTCCGGCTTGTCTTGGTTCCTTGTCCTGTTCTTCTATTACACAGCCTACCTGTCTTTTTTACTGTCTTCCCTCCCTCTTTATCCTCCACTCCCCCACCCTAAGCACAGTGTGACATAATTGTTAAACACGTTTCTGACCTTTTCCTCTTTTTGAATATCTGAATTAAATGCTCTTGTCCTAAATCTCCTCTCTACATCAGGATCACCTTTTCCCCCTACATTTAAACCTTCATACAAGCCCTAGCCTTTGCCTTGAAGCTTCCCTCTTTTTAACAGTGATTCTTGTACCTGTTCACGAGGATTAGAAAGGATGCTATTTTGAATTGCAGTGTAGCAGGATTTCAGACTCTTCACCCATGGCCAAAACCAGCGTCATATGTTTGAAACTAAGCAAAACCTCTTGAATGTCTTGCCATAAACGTGCATTAGAAATTTTTTCCGATGTAGCAAATGGTTTCTGTGAGTAGGAAATAAATTTAAACCTGTATATCTTTAGAGTGGAAACATTTTCCATGTGAAGGTCCTTGCTAACTCTGGTAAGAAAAAAGGTCCCTTGCCTCTTTCCCCCTTTTCTTCTGAACTCTGTAGTACAGAGCTTTCAGAATGTCTTGACAGCTGGGTTTTATATCTGCTAAGTCAGTCCATGAGATGTTTGCAAATAATCTTCCATTAGTTTTATGCTAAAGATCCCCTTGCAGCTTGGCTTTTAGTCAGCTGACTCAGTTTGACTAAATTTATTATATTGACTCTCAACTAAGGTGGTTAGTACGAATGTTTTTAGAAAGTCTTGATAAATTTGAAGGAAAAAGTGTATTTTTTGATGTACTCTTTGAATTTCCTAGGCGGTACGTGAAAAGTGTCTGAGAATCTAGAAAACCATGTGGCCCCCTGCATAGGGTCATACGCTAGCTTAAATAGTTTAGCAGAAGAGCTTAGATGCCTAGTTCTGAAGTCCGTATTTGTACTCATGCAATTGTAGGCAAGTCTCTCAGTGTGTGTGGCTCATTTTTTCTTCCCCGTCTGCTGCTCCCGTGACACCTCCTGCTCGTTTCCTTTTTTTGCTTTCTAGGTTCCATCCTTACCTCTCCTTCCTCGGTGTTTCAGAGATGCCCCTCCCCTCTGGTGATTTCCATTCTTCGTCGTCCTCTCTTCCTGATTTATACTTGGAGAGTATATGTTTACTTATGTGACTGTTTGATTAATGTGTGGTTCCCTCAGTACTTCATCAACTCTGTGAAGGCCTTACCTGTTACTTTTAATTTTATCTTAATTTTAATTTTATTTTACCTGTTATTGTTAATTTTGTTTTGTTTTATATCTAGCATCTACCTAGTTTGCTGGGTAGTAGCTGCTGTGTAAATGTACATTAATGCGTGAATGAAGTTAACATGAAATATTGGAGACATTGGGAAGATGAAAGCCACTCTTGGAATATTTGGTATTAGGGTCTCTAACCCAAATATTTCTCGAAGAGCAAGCACATCCTTAGTAACCTGCTAAGGATGACTCTCCAGTTCCTTTATAAGATGTAGAGGGTCAAGGATTTTTGTACCGTCCTTCCCTCTCCATCATTCACTTTGAGAAAAGTCATTTTCAGCTTTTGTGAAATTGTCAAGATATATAAAGTACAGAGTATTTGTATCTCTTATCACTAGATACACTTCCGCCTCAGATTGGACCAGAAGTTATCTCTTGCTTCAAGTGAGGAGCTAGTACATATTTGGGAGCATTATGTTTTGGCTAATTGATTAGAGGATTTAATTTTTTTTCTTTTTAGTATACTTAGTTTTATCTCAGGCCTTGTGAAATCATAATGGTATTTTTAAGTCAAAGGACTTAACAATTTTTAGTAAGTGGCAAGGATTCATTTTGAAATTTAAAAGCTCAGGCTCAAACCAAGAGTCCAGTGTTTGACTACTTCTGCTTCTTACCCATTGGTTTATTACCTCCTGCTTCTCAGAGTGCTTTTGAAGGTGAAGGTTGACAAGTTTTGTGAGATACAAGGTACTGCTGAAAGCTCGTCTCAGTGGACTCAGTTTCAAAAATTCATAAGGACATTAGACAGCTTTAAACTTGGTGTGTTTGTAGTGGGACTAAAGTACCACAAAAGACTTCTTTCCTTGAAAAACTTTCCTTTCTTCTAATTTCTTTCTTTTGTTACTTTAGGCTTTCTAAATCTTCTGTTTTCTTTGGAGGTGTTTGGAAATTTCTTTTCCTAGTAAAGGGGTTACATAAAATAAGACTTAGAAAATTTATAGTTTAACAAATGCTCTTGTAAACTATTCTTAATAAAGACAGATTAAAGTTTACAAATTACTTTTAAGATGCAGATTGCTAAGTGGTGGTGTTATGCGTTCTTTGCTTTCCAGAGTGTCATCCCTTTTAGCCCTGTAGCTACATATCAAGAAGCTACATGTTCAGTCATAAAGCATTAGCTTCTGCCAACATTACATCAGCTCTGCAAAACCTCATTGGCTAATTATCCCCTGGGACTAGAACATGGATTTGGCAGCTTGTGAAAGCTGCTATTTCCAATTTCTCCCTTCCTGGCTGTGACATATCCCAAAGGAATGAAGTTGAGAAATAACCATCTTCTTCTGAAAGCTCTCAGCCTCTCATTCCCACAGTAGTTCTCATGGTCAGGGATAGAAGGTCCCTTCTTCCACTTGAGGAGTCCTCGTAGCTGATGATATAGACCTCACGTAGTGGCCAAGGCAGCCTGCATGAGCCATGGAGGAGTGATGACAAGGAGCCTTGCATCCCTTGAGAAATGGTTCTGGGTGGCTGTCTACAAGGATCCTAATGCTTTGGTTGGGATCTTCATATATTATATTACCGAAATCGAAGAAGCTAGAAGTCCTGGATTGGGAACCGTATGTGATTATCATCTGTGTCAGTTGACATTCTGTGTAAGAATTAGTGTAGACATTTAACACCTCCTTTAATGAGCATCTATAAAGTAACTTTCTTGAGAGCAGCTGTGGATAGTTGAAAGAACTGTATGATCTTAAGCAATACTCTTAATCTCCTTTAGTCTCAATATTTGCACCATAAAGTAAAGATGCAGTACTTGCATAATTTTCTCCAGAAGGTATCATAAGGGTGGAATGAGATCGCACACGTGAAACGTGGCACCAAGATCGCCATTGACCTGCTCCACACCCTGTGCAGGGGCCCCATTTTAGGTTCCCCCTTAATTGACCTTTCTTCACCCTTTGACCCTATTCAGTGCTCTCTTCTTACTCTGTACTGCTCAGGGTTCTTTTGTGTAGTCTCGGTTAAGCTAAGCATAAAACCAGGTTTTTGGAGGAGTCTTGGATAGTTACATCTGTTGGATCATCAAAAAAGCAAGAGAGTTCCAGTTCACCAGCCCCAAGCATCTCCTCCTGCTTTATTGACTATGCCAAAGCCTTTGACTGTGTGGATCAAAACAGACTGTGGAAAATTCTTAAAGAGATGGGAATACCAAACCTGCCTCTTGAGAAATCTGTATGCAGGTCAAGAAGCAACAGTTGAAACCGGACATGGAACAAAAGAGTGGTTCCAAATTGGGAAAGGAGTATGTCAAGGCTGTATATTGTCACCCTGCTTATTTAACTTGTATGCAGAGTACATCATGAGAAATGCTGGTCTGGATGAAGCACAAGCTGGAATCAAGAGTGCCAGAAGAAATATCAATAACCTCAGATATGCAGGTGATACCACCCTTATGGCAGAAAGTGAAGAGGAACTGAAGAGCCTCTTGATGAAAGTGAAAGAGGAGAGTGAAAAAGTTGGCCTAAAGCTCAACATTCAGAAAACTAAGATCATGGCATCCGGTCCTATCACTTCATGGCAAATAGATGGGGAAACAATGGAAACAGTGAGAGACTTTATTTTGGGGGAGCTCCAAAATCACTGCAGATGGTGACTGCAGCCGTGAAATTAAAAGACACTTGCTCCTTGGAAGAAAAGCTATGACAAACCTAGACAGCGTATTAAAGAGCAGAGAAGGTCCATCTAGTCAAAGCTATGATTTTTCCAGTAGTCATGTATGGATGTGAGAGTTGGACTATAGAGAAAGCTGAGCACTGAAGAATTGATGCTTTTGAACTGTGG
This sequence comes from Oryx dammah, assembly GCF_014754425.2. NCBI lineage: Eukaryota > Metazoa > Chordata > Mammalia > Artiodactyla > Bovidae > Oryx > Oryx dammah. Next base: position 8,149,536 of record NW_024070213.1, read on the forward strand.
TATTGGAGAAGACTTTTGAAGAGTCCCTTGGACTGCAGAGAGATCCAACCAGTCCACCCTAAAGGAATTCAGTCCTGAATATTCATTGGAAGGTGAAGCTAAAACTCCAGGACTTTGGCCACCTGATGTGAAGAACTGACTCATTTGAAAAGACCCTGATGCTGGGAAAGATCGAAGGCAGGAGGAGAAGGGGACGACAGAGGATGAGATGGTTGGATGGCATCACCGACTTGATGGACATGAGTTTGAGCAAGCTCCAGGAGTTAGCGATGGACAGGGAAGCCTGGCATGCTGCAGTCCATGGGGTTGCAAAGAGTCGGACACGACTGAGCGACTGAACTGAACTGAACTGGATAGTTATTATTGGATAGTGCACAGCCTTAAATGAGACGTGAAAGTGAAAGTGTTAGTCGCTCAATCGTGTCTGAATCTTTGTGACCACAAAGATTGGACTGTAGCCCACCGAATCTTCTGTTCATGGGATTTCTCAGGCATGAATACTGGCGTGGGTTGCCATTCCTTTCTCCAAAGGATCTTCCTGACCCAGGCATCAAACCTGGGTCTCCCACACTGCAGGCAGATTCTTCACCATCTGAGCCACCAGGGAGGAACTTAATAAGGAGGCTGGTTATCAAAGGTCAGAAAGTGGGCGAGGTGAGACATAGCGAAGACCAAGTCCCAGAACTTGTGTGCTGAGAACTCTGACTGGCACTGCTGCTGGCTTGGTCTCCAGTGAGCGCCTGCAGCCTTTGGCAGTGTCACCAGGAGATACTTGTCGCAGTGCCGTGGGTAATTTCTGAGTGGATTTTCCATCTTTGTGTCATTTTCCCCAGCTTTTCAGTACCCTAAATGGGAGGATCTGATTGGCTGGATGTGGGCTGTATCTGTGAGCCAGATGCCAGGGGGCAGAGACAGGGACTCTGTGTTCCTCTGCAGCTTCTGTAGTAGGAAGAGAGGGCTGCCTTCCCCTATCTAGGGACTTACCCCAAATAGGAAAGGTATTCGGATCTGGGCAGCTAAACTATAGACGCCATTCTCTCTTTAACTTGCCTCCTACTTCTCTGTCCTCTATTCAATCTCTTTTCAGTCTTCTCTTCTTCCTCCTGTCCCTTAAATGTCAGGTTTTCCCAGGGATAATCCTTGACCCATTTTCTTCTCAGTTTCCACGTTCTCTCTAGCAACGTCATCCCAACTCATGGCTTCAGCTTCTGCTTCTTCAGAATGTCCACACCTGTATCTCTAGCCCCACCGTATTTCCTGAGCTTCATTTAATCTGCTGCGTCTTCCCACTGGACACCTAGGTGGCCACATACACTTCAGGCTTGCCAGATTTAAAGTTGCTGTTCCCTGTCCCTGTGACGACCCCTCATTCCCTACCTTGGGAGCATTGGTCTCACCAGGAAATGGGGAGTCATTCTCAGTTCCTGTTTGCCGAGGTTTCTCGCATCTGTTTGGACTCTGAGCTCTGCAGGTTCTACCTTTATTTTGACTTCTCATATCTTGTCTCACTGCCCTAGATCCGACTGTCATGGTTTCTCAGTATAGTTTCAGGGAACCTTCTTTTTGGTCTCTCTGCCTGAAATCTGGCTCTTCTCTAATTTGGCCTCATACAGCTGCCAATATACTTTTTCTGACAATCAGTTCTAATCATTTTATCCTCCTCAGAATGCTTCAGTTTCTTATAGGGTAAAATTCAGGCTTTGATACTCAAGCTATTATATTGTTTGTTTGGCCTCTGATCTGGTCATCTCCGTCACTTCTAACTTCACAGTCTCCAGCAATGATGAACTGCTTTTAGTTTCCAGAACATTCTGTGCTCTTCTAATTTTCTGTTCCTTTGCATACAGTCTTCCCTCTGCCTCGACCATTCCTCTCTCCATTTGTCAGCCTACTGACTTCTACTTTTAAGTCCCAACTCCAGGGTTCCCTCTTCTGAGATGCATGCTGTCTTTGACTCCAGATGGAGTTAGTGCTCCTCCTCTTGTGCTCTCCCTCTGCTTGGGACAGACCACCTGAAAGGCAGGAGACCTGGTTTCAACCCCTGACTTGGGAAGATGCCTTGGAGAAGGGAAGGGCAAGCCACCCCAGTATTCTTGCTTGGAAAATCCCATGGACAGAGGAGCCTGGTGGGCTACAGTCCATGGGGTCACAAAGAGGCGGACACGACTGAGTGACTAACACACTGAAAGGTTAATTTTCTTATGTCATTGTTCCTAGCAGATCTCAGCAGTAAGCTCCTTGAATGTAGGGGTGGCGTCTTATTTCTCTGTCCTCAGTTCCTGTCGCACAGCACACCTGTCATAGTCATTTTTATTTAAGGACTAAATGAATGAAAGCATTTTGAGAAGTGAAGCGCTGTACAAATGTAACAGTGTTTTTATCAGTAGCATTTTCTTGTAAGCATTAGGCCTTTCCTAACTCTGAATTTCTGTGATCTGTAGATCAGGTCTGAGGGCACAGTTCTGGTTTTGTTTCATTCTTCTCTCTGTCTGCAGGTGACCAGAGGTCCAGGAGCCCTCCCAACCCCTCAGATGAGTTTGCCTTCTCTGTGATCAGCCTGATCCTCTTTCCCTGAGAAGTTGATTAAACATCCTTCACTTTGGTTTTCCCAGCCTTCCACCTTGATACATATTTTAATCCTAAATAATGATTTGCTTCACGTGTGACTCCATTTCTTTGCCCCACCGCCACCAGTTTGACTACTTAGCTTTAGCAGCTCTAGTTATCATAAATTATATAGTGGCTGGAAATGTACACAGTATTCGTGTTCTGGAGCTTCTCTCAAGGACCTCAAGAAGGTCTGTCCATTATGCCGGACTGCTGCTTCTGCAGTTGCCTTCTCTCCCACCCCGCAGCTCTCGCCCCGGTTCTGTGCTCCTACTAGTGGCCTTGGCAGAGCAAACAGTCTATAGTTTACTTTCACTCACACTTTATTTTTTAGAGCTTGGCTGTTGTCTCTTGATTTATTGCACTGGGAAGAATAAGTTTTTATTTATTTATTTTTTCTTGTTCCTCCTTCTGAGGGAGCCTGCGTCATTGAGAAATGTTTAACCTCATGGCCTTGCATTGGGGCTGGAAATCTGCCTAAGGGAACTTGAACTGGTAGTGTTTTTACTCAGATTCCTCCTTAAGAGGGGGGTGGGGGGATTTCAGCAGAGCCTGCCAAGACAGAAAGATGTTGGGAAATTTTTTTTAACAGCAAAGTATTTGAGGAGTTTTTCGGAGAGATGCTTAGGCATTTTGAAATCCCTATGGGAACAAGCTGTAGTTTCTACCAGGTAAAAGTAAAAATTTAGGCTGAAAAACAGCTTTTCAGGTATGTGCTATGTTGTTATAAGAAAACTTTGACTAGTTGGATGAGAAAGAAAAGCTAACCAGAGAGTCTGAGGAGTTTAGAAACTTTGACTTAGGGAAAGTTGTGGTAGGCCGAGGCAGATCTCTATGGACTGTGGGAAGAATTTGGCTCTTTATCAATTCTGGATTAGCCTAAGAGTCGGTCATCCCAGGGATTTTCTTTGGCAAGCCTCTCTTTGAAATTCTTACTGATGTTGTCACTCTGTTCTATTTACAAAAGCACTTTGTTGATACAAACAAGGTATTTGCCCAGTGAGAGAGTTCAAATAGATGATCTTTTGTGCCCAAACAATGATCTCCCTATTAGGAGAAGGTGTGAACCAGCAAAGGTTTAGAATATGACTACCTGTGCTTATTTTTATCTTTGTGTCTCTGATGAGGAAAAGTTATAGTTGTTTGTCAGTATGGGATGATAAGCTGGGCAAGCCTTAGACCCTGACAAGGGAAGACTTGTGCAGTTAGACCATTTGTGGCAACCTTGTGACTACCTGTACAACTGGCAGCAACCACACAGTACTTAATATGAGTATAGGTGTGCCTGGACCAGCGGGTTGTCTCTCTGTGCCCTGGCGTTTCTGTTATTCTGGGTGATTGAGGGTTGATAATGTGCATGGGCTAATGAGATCTCTTAATCAGCAAGTATTTATTTATTACTGATTTTATATATATACACCCACACACACATATACATATATGTATATATATGCACGTAACACTCTGATAGGATTCCTGAGAAGTGTAAAGGAATGATTCTGAGACTCAAGAAATTTGCATTCTTGTTGGAGACACTGTGGTTATTGAGGATTATAAAATCCTAAGAAAAAAGAAGGAAATGAGGTCAGGAAAACTTCACAGTGGAGATAAGATTAGAGCTGGACTTTAGAGGAAGAGTGCTGCTAGGGTAGACGAGGAGTCGAAGGCGGGCAGGTTTGAATCCCATGCTGTTCAGGCAGATGGAGTATCCTAAGGCAAGCTTTGGAAACTAGATGAGGCTGGTGTGTCAGGAAGAATAAGGCTTTCACCTTGATCAGAATAGGAGGTACAGGAGAGCTGGAAGAGAAGACTGGGTTGAACAGGTAATAAGGAGCTGGATAGTTGAAGGTCCTGAATGTTAAATTGGACAGTTAAGCCTTAAACAGATAATGGGGCGTCATTACAAACTCTTGAGTAATTATTTATCAGTCCATTTCTTTCCGTAATTATCTTTTAAAGTTTTTGTTGAAATCACAGATTCATAGGCAGTTGTAAGATATAATACAGAGAGATCCGTTGTACACAATAATTACTTTTTTTTAAAAAGAGCCAAATTTGTAAGCGTCACTTGAAAGCTCGCATAAACCTGTAAAGATGTGGCCGCTTTTCACCAACATACAGGAAAAGGACACATATATACATCATTTTTAACAGATACTGTATAAAAAAATATGAAGCATATAATGTGTGTCCCGAGGGTAGGGGTCTTGGAGAAGCAATGAGTTGCTTTGGGCTGGGGTTTGGGGAAGGCTGCATGGTGCCGGTGCCATGCGACATGATTCTCTCAGCCCCTGGCATGTCCCAGGGCCGTGCTAGGGGTATAGTGTTGAACTTCGCAGACAGGGCTCTTGTCCTCGTGCAGCCTGAAGTGTGTTGGTGAAGGCAGACCAGTAATTACAGTAACAGAGAATGGGAGTCATAATGGGAAATTCAGAGTGCCATGGGAGAGCAGTGCAGAGGGATCCCAACAAAGCCAGGGTATGTTGCAGGAAGGCCTCTTAGAGGGATGTTTAAGCAGTGATCTGAGGGATGGTCCAGCAGAAAGAACAACGTGAAGATCTGATGGTGGGAAGTAAAACAGCACCTTCAAGGAACTCATGGAGTTCTGTTACAGCTGTGTGTAGAGATGGGTGGAATATCATAGATTTGAGGGTGGGCTCTAGAACCTGACTGCTCGGATTTATATCCTGGCCCTACTGCTTACTAATTGTCCTTGGACAGTTACTTAGTTGTGTCTCAGTTTCCCCATCTGAAAACAAGCATAGCCGTGATTCCTACCCCATAGATTAGGGCTAAATGATCTCAGACATGTAATGCCCCCAGATTAGTGCCTGGCACATAGCAAGTGCTCAGTGCATATCAGCTATTACTGCTGTCGCTGTGCCTACAGCTATAAAACATAAAATGATAAATGGTAAGAGTAACTCACAGACATGAGAGCATTTTAAAAGTCATGTTAGGAGTTTGGACGTTATCCTAAGAGCAGTGGGAAGTCACTAAAGAGCTTTCAGTAGAGACATGACATCAGATTTGCACTTCAGAAAAATTCTTCTGGTTTCAGTGGAGAAGATGCAGGGGCCCAAGAAAGAACCCACCTGCCAATGCAGGAGACACAGGTTTGATCCCTGGGTGGGGAAGATCCCCTGGAGTAGGAGATGGTAACCCACTCCAGTATTCCTGCCTGAAGAATCCTATGGACAGAGGAGCCTGGCAGGTTCCAGTCCTTAGGGTTGTGTGGACTTGGACATGACAGAAGCAGCTGAGCACGCACCCAAGAAAGAAGGCAGGGAGACCAAGTAGGAGCAGTCTCGGGATCCAGGTGAGGGGCCACAGTCTTGAGGAAACGGTTCGGTTGAAGAGGCCACGTAGACTTCCCAGTTCTTCCCATGAGGTAGATCTCTCATGGAGTTTAGGTCTGTTGGTAAGAGGGAGGCCTAAGAGGGACGTAGTGACAATGAGAAAGTATGTAACACAGTGTTAGGAACGATGAGTGCTGTTTAGAAAAGTAGAGAAAGGGGACAGATGATAAGAGTTTGTAACTAATTTAGAAATGGTGGTCATGGGAATTCCCTGGCAGTCCAGTGGTTAAGACTCTGCGCTTTCACTCCCCAGAGTTGTGGGTTCAGTCCCTAATTGAGGAACTAAGATCCTGCAAACTGTGGGGTGAGGCCTAAGAAAAAAAAAGAAAAAAAAATGGTGGTCAAGGAGGGCCTTTCTGAGGAAGTGACATTTAAGCAGAGATGTGAATGAAGTGAGGGTTTTTTCTGGGGAAACACTTTCCAGGCACAAGTGTGATCATGCTTAGCATGTTCGCTGGCAAGGACTATAGGGGAATATTAGGAACGCATGTGCCACAGGGACAGAGATCCTGTTCACCTAAAATTGCTTTGAGCAGACCTGGCATGTACCCTCAACAAATACTTGTTGAATGAATGGATGGGCAGATAGACAGATTGGATTTCAAATGAATGAACAAATAAATAAATGATACATTCTCCCAAAGACGCCTGGAAGCCAGCAAGAGGGGGGAGAAAGTTGTAGGTAAGCTTCCCAACTAGTGCTTTTTTCTTATGACAGATTAAGAGAAAGGGCTCTGGAGCTAGACCTGAGATCCTGGCTTTGCCATCTGCTAGATGTATGACCTTAGGCAAATTACTTATCTTCATGGTGCCTCAGTTTCTTCATCTGAAAAATGGGAACAACAGTAGTACCTTCCTTATAGTGTCATTGCAGAGTTTCTCAGCCTCAGCACCGTTGACATTTGGGGCTGGATCGTTCCATGTGGGGGAATTGTAGAGGGCGTCCTGTGCTTTGTAGAGTGTTTAGCAGTTCACCTGGCTGCTGTACCTACTAGATGCCAGTAGCACCCTCCAGTTATAACAAGCAAACATGTCTCCCGATATTTCCATTTGTCTCCTTCTGGGTAGTCACCCTGAGTGAGAACCCTGGGTTTGTGTGAGGATTAAAGGAGTTGATATGTGTAAAGCCTCTAGAACAGTACCTGGCGCGTGAGCTGTTATTAAAATTAGCATAGTATGGCAGAAAGTGAAGAGGAGCTAAAAAGCCTCTTGATGAAAGTGAAAGAGGAGAGCAAAAAAGTTGGCTTAAAGCTCAACATTCAGAAAACAAAGATCATGGCATCCGGTCCCATCACTTCATTGGAAATAGATGGGGAAACAGTGTCAGACTTTATTTTTGGGGGGCTCTAAAATCACTGCAGATGGTGACTGCAGCCATGAAATTAAAAGACGCTTACTCCTTGGAAGAAAAGTTATGACCAACCTAGATAGTATATTCAAAAGCAGAGACATTACTTTGCCGACTAAGGTCCGTCTAGTCAAGGCTATGGTTTTTCCTGTGGTCATGTATGGGAGTGAGAGTTGGACTGTGAAGAAGGCTGAGCGCCGAAGAATTGATGCTTTTGAACTGTGGTGTTGGAGAAGACTCTTGAGAGTCCCTTGGACTGCAAGGAGATCCAACCAGTCCATTCTGAAGGAGATCAACCCTGGGATTTCTTTGGAAGGAATGATGCTAAAGCTGAAGCTCCAGTACTTTGGCCACCTCATGCGAAGAGTTAACTCATTGGAAAAGACTCTGATGCTGGGAGAGATTGGGGGCAGGAGGAGAAGGGGACGACCGAGGATGAGATGGCTGGATGGCATCACTGACTCAATGGACGTGAGTCTGAGTGAACTCCGGGAGATGATGATGGACAGGGAGGCCTGGCGTGCTGCGATTCATGGGGTCACAAAGAATCAGACACGACTGAGCGACTGAACTGAACTTCTAGGGAAGAATAGTGTTTCTCCTAGACAGTTAAGTTTCCCATTTGATTAAGTAAATTACAAAAACTTTAAAGCACAGATGCTGATGAAGTATTTAAAAATGGATTTGTGTGTTTCCAATTAAATTTATTTATACATACTATCACTTTCTGTGGGTTGAACTCATTCTCTTCATTCAGGAATCCCTGGCCCTACCTTTATATACGAAAATGTATCTCAATTGGAAGCTTCTTTAAAGTGGAGGAATGTTAACAATAGGTTCTTGCCACAGAAACTGTGATTTGGGGCCAGTTTTTTATAATGTAAGAATTTGGTTTCTAATATTAACATGCACTTCTATTTGGGTACACAGTGGTTTTCAACAGCTGTTAATGGAAACCATCATCCATCGTAGTCAACTCACCAGCCATAATCAGCATGCTCAGTATTTATTGTATTTGGCTGTTGAAGAATTGAAATAATAGTGTGTTCAAGAACGTTTTGTGGTTTTAAATTTTTTTCCAGTGTCATTGGGAAACAGTTGACATGTATCACTGTGTAAATTTAAAGCAAACAGCATGATGGTTTGGTTACATATATTCTGAAATGATTACCACAATAGCTTGAGCAAACATTCATCTTCTCATATGGTACAATAAAAAGTAAGATGAAAAGAAAAAAGGAAAAAAAAAAATCTCATTGTGATGAGAACTCTTAGGATTTACTCTCAACAACTCTCCTCTATATCATATAGCAGTGTTAACTATAGTTATCCTGTTGCAGTCATGGTTTTATTTTATAGAGTCAGTTTTTATGTGTTTCATCTGTGCTTGCTGGTGGCTGGTGCATTGGATTAACTTTTTGTAAATAGTGTTTACCTTCTGTATATCTTAACTCTGCTTAAGCTGTGAAAGTGGTGATAAATTGGGGAGGATGTTGTTGTTTTAGAAACATGGTATAGAAAAACATCAACTGATGAATGTGGCAGTCAGAATGAGATAATTGAATAAATCTTTTAAAGTCATAAAATCAGGAACAAGACAGGGATGCTCCCACTTGGCACTTTATTCAACACAGTATTGGCAATCTTAGCCACAGTAATCGGACAAGAAAAAGAAATAAAAGGAATCTGAATTGGAAAGGAAGAGGTAAAACTGTCACTGTTTGCAAATGACATGATACTATACGTAGAAAATCCTAAAGATGCCATCAGAAAACTATTGAAGCTCATCAGTGAATTTGGTCAAGGTTTTGGATATAAAATTAATATACAGAAATCTTACATTTATATATAAGATATACACTAACAGTGAACTATCAGAAGTGAAAGAAACAAGTATTTTTACCATCACATCAAAAGAATGAAATACCAAGGAATGAACCTGCCTAAGGTGGTAAAAGACCTGTCCTCAGAAAACTATAAGATACTGTTGATAGAAGTTGAAGATGACAAACACATGGAAAGAGATACCATGTTCTTGGATTGGAAGAATTAATATTGTTAAAATGAGCATACTACCAACGCATAGTTTCAGTGCAATCCCTATCAAATTATCAGTGACATTGTTCACTGAACTAGAATGCATAGTTAAAAAATTTGTATGGAAACACAAAAGACCCCAAATAGCAAAACAGTCCTGGGAAAAAAAGAGAGCTGGAGGAATCACAATCATATTCCTTGGTTTCAGGCTATACTACAAAGCTACAATACACAGAGCAGACACATGGATCAGTGGAACAGAATGTAAAGCCCAGAAATCAACACATGCACTTCTGGTCGATTAGTCTGTTATAGAGGAGGCAAGAATGGACAGTGGTGCTGAGAGAACTGGATAGCTTCATGTGAAAGAGTGAAATTAGAATGTTCTCTAACATCATATACAAAAATAAACTCAGAATAGATTTAAAACATAAATGTAAGACCGAAAGCCTTAGAACTAACTCCTAGAAGAAAACATAGGTAGACCACTTTGACACAAATCATAGCAATATATTTTTGAATCTGTCTCCTCGAGCAGAGGAAATAAAAGCAAAAATAAACAGATAGGACCTAATTAAGCTTAAAAGCTTTTGCACAGCAAAGGGAACCATTCACAAAACGAAAAGACGACTGACTGAATGGGAGAGAATATTCGCAAATGATGTGACTGATAAGAGGTTAGTATCCAAATTCTATAAAAAGTTAATACAACTCAACATAAAAAAAAAAGTAAACCCAACTTTAAAATGGGCAGAAGACCTGAATAGACATTTTCCCAAAGATGCAGATGGCTAACAGGTACATGAAAAGATGCTCAACATTGCTAATCATCAGGGAAGTGCAAATCAAAACCACAGTGAAATGCCACCTCACACTGGTCAGAATGGCTGTCATCAAAAAGAACACAAATGACATATTGATGAGAATGTGGAAAAAAGGGAATCCTCGAACACTGTTTCTGGGAACTTATCAAAATTGGTGAGTTTTTGTGTAGCCATTTCAGTATTGAAGATGTAAGAAGAAAAGCAGCACTTTTGGCATATTATGCTTTATTATTTCAAGAAAGGTAAAAACACAACTGAAACACAAAAAAGAGTTTGGAGTAAAAGGTAAGGTTAAAAACGAAACTGAAAAGGTGAGAATGCCACTGAAACAAAAAAAAAAGTGTATGAAGAAGGGACTGTGGCTGACTAAACACGTCAGAGTGGCTTGTGAAGTTTCATGCTAGAGATACCTTGCTGGACGATGCTTCACCATCAATCATGTAGGCCAGCTGAAGTTGTTGATAGCTACCAAGCAAGACATTAATTGAGAACAATCAGCATTTCAACATGACCTACTCCAAATACCCAAATCAAGGTTTGAAAATCATTTGCACCCGCTTGGTTATGGTAATCATTTTGATGTTTGGGTTCCATGTAAGTTAAGCGAGAAAAACCTCGACTATACTTTTGCATGCGATTTTCTACTGAAGCGTAATGAAAATGTTCTGGTTTTAAAACATATTTTGGTGGGCAATGAAAAGTGGATGCTGTACAGTAATGTGGAATGGAAGAGATCATGGAGCAAATGAAGTGAGCCACACCCAGAGTCGGTCTTCATCCAGAGAAAGTGCTGTCATGTATACGGTGGGACTGGGAGGGAGTCCTCTGTTATGAGCTCCTTTTGGAAAAGGGGACAATTAATTCTAACATACTGCTCCCAGTTAGACCAGCTGAAGGCAAGCATCCAGAATTAGTTAACAGAAAACCCATAATCTTCATCGGATAATACAAGACTGCGTGTTTCTTTGATGACCAGGCAGAAACTTGCAGCTTGGCTGATGGATTATGATTCATCTGTCTTATTCACCAGACATTGCACCTTCAGATTTCCATTTGTTTCCATCTTTACAAAATTCTGCTATGGAAAAGCTTTCAGTTCCCTGAAAGACAGTAAAAGGCACCTGGAACAGTTCTTTGCTCAAACAGATGAAAAGTTTTGGGGATATGGAATTATGAAGTTGCCTGGAAAATGGCAGAAGGTAGTGGAACAAAGTGGTGAATATGTTGTCCAGTAAAGTTCTCGGTGAAAATGACAAATGTATCTTTTAAAAACTGAAGGAACCTTTTGGCCAATCCAGTACTTTAACATAGTCAGACATTTCCCATATCAGAGAATATTGTATTCGTTTTCTTTCTTTCTCTTTTGCTATTACAAGCTTGTTTCAGTAAATGTCCTTTTTACATATGTTTTGTTTTTATTTCTGTGGTGCCTATTTTTAGGAGTGGGCTGATGAGTTAAAGATAATATGTATTTTTAAGTTCCATAAATGCAGTATTCAAATTGTTTTTTAGAAGACTATAATGCTTCCCATTCCACTGGTCCTGTATGAGAGTACCATTTTCCCAACCTCTCTGCTCAACATAGGTATTATAAACCCGTAAACCATTTTTGACTCGTCTAATGGTTATGATGTGATAGTTTGTTGTTAATTTGTGTGTACATGCTAAGTCACTTCAGTTGTGTCCGACTCTTTGCAACCCCATGGACTGTAGCCCTCCAGGCTCCTCTGTCTTTGGAATTCTCCAGGCAAGAATACTGAAGTGGGTTGCCATGCCCTCCTCCAGGGGATCTTCTTGACCCAGGAATCAAACCCACATCTCTTATGTCTCCTGTATTGGCAGGTGGGTTCTTTACCACTGCACCATCTTGGAACTTTGGTGTTAATTTAATCTCTTTCCAATCAGGACTTTGGTTAGGATTCTTAACAGGTTTGCTGAGTAAGCCATGTGAAAGCCCACCTTCTTTGGACATTGCAGCTACGTCTTGAGATGCCAGTGACATGTGGATTGTGAGGGACTAGGGGATGAATACAGTAGTTTGTTAACAGTAGAAAGCTGGGCTTTTGGATTCTAAGATGTGTTAATGTGAAAATGTTGCATAACACTGGGTTTTGCTGGGACATATGTCTTTATGTGAGTACAAAACCTTCTTCCTCAGATCCTTGACAAATTACCTCGCAGCAGAGATCGTTTTTCTAGGGAAGTTTAGCATAGTGGTAAGCAGGTCACATCTGAGAAGGGACTGTATTTTATGTACAATATTTTATCAGGGAATTAATGTCATAGTGTAGTAAAATTTATATTATGAATAATTTTTTTAGTTTTATAATTAATCATTTTGACAGTAATGATAAGTACCATGTATTGACTGCCTCCCTTGTAGTAGGCACTTTAAATAGTCATCTCATTTAACTCCAACAGCAGTCCTTCAAGTTAAGTAAAATTTTGCCTTAGGTTAAACTGGAACCTAGCTAGAAACTAAACTGGAACCTAGCTGATGAGTGCTAGAGCTCAGGGCTGTACCTTCAACTTAAGAACTCCTAACTATTAAAACTGTGCAGTTTCTTGATTAGATACAGTGTGAAAGAGCTTGGATAAGACTCATGAATAATTTTTTAAACTTTAACATAAATACAGACCACCACAGTCTAGACCTTATCACTACCAGGGTCTAATTTGAGTTTGACCTTTTACCACTTGCCTTTGTCTGGGATATGGCAGTGATGACAGCATTGCTAAGGGTTCAGTAGTTAGTGAGCATCTGGTTGAAAGATAGTGGATTAGATGCTGTGGGTATTTGATAATGTTTACTGAGTATGGAGAAGCTCTATAGTCAGCAAAAACAAGATCGGGAGCTGACTGTGGCTCAGATCATGAATTCTGTATTGCCAAATTCACACTTAAATTGAAGAAAGTGGGGAAACCACTAGACCATTCAGGTATGACCTAAATCAAATCCCTTATGACTATACAGTGGAAGTGAGAAATATGTTTAAGGGACTAGATTTGATAGAGTGCCTGATGAACTCTGGACGGAGGTTTGTGACATTGTACAGGAGATAGGAATCAAGACCATCCCCAGGAAAAAGAAATGCAAAAAAGCAAAATGGCTGTCTGAGAAGGCCTTACAAATAGCTGTGCAAAGAAAAGCAAAAAGCAAAGAAGAAAAGGAAAGATATACCCATTTGAATGCAGAGTTCCAAAGAATAGCAAGGAGAGATAAGAAAGCCTTCCTCAGCGATCAATGCAAAGAAATAGAGGAAAAGAACAGAATGGGGAGGACTAGAGATCTCTTCTAGAAAATGAGAGATACCAAAGGAGCATTTCATGCAAAGATGGGCTCAATAAAGGACAGAAATGGTAGGGACCTAACAGAAGCAGAAGATATTAAGAGGTGGCAAGAATACACAAAAACTGTACAAAAAAGATCTTCATGACCAAGATAATCATGATGGTGTGATCACTCACACTCACCTAGAGCCAGACATTATGGAAGGTGAAGTCAAGTGGGCCTTAGGAAGCATCACTATGAACAAAGCTAGTGGAGGTGATGGAATTCCAGTTGAGCTGTACCCTCCCGTATACAGAAGGTCTCAGGTGGTTTACATTATCTTCTGGCCAAGAGGCTTGTTAACATTTTTATGGCTTTCTTCCTGGATAATTGTCCAGAAAACTCCTTTTCCCTAGAAGTGTTTTTTCTTTACTCTGCATCACCCTCAGAGTACAAAAAAGTTGCATTCCTATAGAACAAAGGTGCAGTGGGTTATAACAAAGAAAGTACTTAACTCAGAGATCTAGTGTTGTTAATACCAGGTCTACTACCTGTTTTTCTATATACCAACTATACCTAAAAATAAAAGATATGAAAATTTGGCAGCAAGTATTGGCTCAACAAATGAAACCTTTAATCAGTCCTATTCTAATGATTTTGACTCCTCAGAAACCTCGACATTCCTAGGATGTTTTAAGCTTCCTGTGCCTCCTGCAGTCGGGAGGCCTCAAACAATCACGTGCGCAGCTGTAGGAGTCCTGCAGGCAGGCTAGAAAGCCATCAGAGGGGTTTTTGGATTGAAACACTCGTATTATGCCCAGGAGATTTATTATCTAAAAGCTCTAATTTCTTCCAGAAAAAGGTGGTGGGGGGACAGTCCCCTGTTAATGACGGAAGAGTAGGTGGAAAGCATAACATAGTAAAGCAGGCAGATTCTGGTCTTGGGGGGTGAATGCTCAGGAATTTCCAGGGGGAATCCCTGAAGCCGATCACGTCCTTGTGTTTTGTCAGGCTTCCTTCCGCATGACCTTGTCACGGGTGGGATTCCTCACGCTGGCTCCCGACAGGTGTGCTGCGGTTCATGGGGTCACAAAGATTTGGACACTACTGAGCGACTGAACTGAACTGAGTATCTGTTGGATAGAGCCCTGTTTTATTTTATGGCAAAATAAAATAATCAAGATGCTAATCCTTTTCAACAGAGTTTAACATTCAGCTCAAGATAGACTTGGTCACTGTACTACAAAATAAGAGAAAATATTATGCTTATCTTTATAAGAACGTACAGCAGGTGGAGTGACCAGAGCTTTCAGAAGATAATTAAGGAAGGTTTCTTGCAATAGGTAAGTTTTGAGCCACAGTTTTAAGACAATGCACATGAATAGTTGGCACATCTGAGTTTCCTAGATCGTATAGTCAAGAGTCAACTTCAACTTGGAATATTTCATAATTTTAAAGAGTGTCCCTTATCACATATCTTGAGATTCTAAATTGAGGATTGTTTGATCAAACCCTTTGCCAGGTTCTCAATTAAGTGACTATTTTGCTATGCCTCTCTTTATCATTTTGATTGCTTGAATTTGTGGGTATGAAGTTTATTATAAAACCTGGATTCAGAAAATAATTTCTAGTTCTCTGTTGCTTTTCATAAAAATGTAAGGTTTAGAGGAAATTTTAATTTTTCTTTGCCATTCACCTAGTTTTACTAATCAGAAAAGTTACTATTTCCTTTTTTAAGTCTAATTTTAAAAGACCTATTTCTTAATTAGTCATGCGTGTGAATAATGTTATAATATATGTTCCTTTGTTGTTGTTTAGTTGCTAAGTCGAATCTGACTCTTTGGGATCCTGTGGACTATAGCTCACCAGGCTCCTCTGTCCATGGGATTTCTCAGGCAAGAATACAGAAGCGGGTTGCCGTTTCCTTCTCCAGGGAGTCTTTCCAACTCAGGGGTCAAGCCTGAATCTGCTTTGTTGGCAGGTGGATTCTTTACCACTGAGCCACCTGGGAAGCGCATGTCCCTATGCATGCAAACCAAAAAAGTGAAGCCCTCCTATAAGTATTTAAGAACACTCTTTAGCAAATACATTCTTTTAACAGTATCAACAGGAGAAAGTTACTGTTTTCTAAAAGGCTGGTGTATTGATACATTGGCCTGACTTCTGACCAGATGCAGCATTTATCCTGAAATTATCTGAGAATTTGAGACCTAAGAAATTGGAGGAATCTAGGTTAATTTTTTAAATTACAAAGCAAGTGGTGGTCAATTTTTAATTTTTAAAATTAATTTTCAATTATAGAACAATATAATAGTTTTCTTCTTAAAATAACAAAGTTGTACAGAGAAGCCCCAATCCAGTTTTGAACTTTCTTAACCATTGATCTTTAAAGCTGTGAAATTAATTGCATGCATCTGTGTGCTAAGTCACTTCAGTCGTGTCTGACTCTGAAACCCCATGGACTGTAGCCCGCCAGGCTCCTCTGTCCATGGGATTCTCCAGGCAAGAATACTGGAGTGGGTTGCCGTTTCCTTTTCTAGGGGATCTTCCAGACCCAGGGACTGAACCTGCATCTCTTTTGTCTCCTGCATTGGCAGAGGGGTTCTTTATTAATTAGTTAGTTCAATTGCTCAGGTGTTTCCGACTCTTTGTGACCCCATGGACTGCAGCACGCCAGGCTTCCCTGTCCATCACCAACATCTGGAGCTTGCTCAAACTCATGTCCATTGAGTCAGTGATGCCATCCAACTATCTCATCCTCTCTTGTCCCCTTCTCCTCCCACCTTCAATCTTTCCCAGCATCAGGGTCTTTTCAAGGAGTCAGTTCTTCCCACCAGGTGGCCAATGTATTGGAGTTTCAGCTTCAACATCAGTCTTTCCAATGAATATTCAGGACTTATTTCCTTTAGGATGGACTGGTTGGATCTCCTTGCAGTCCAAGGGACTCTCAAGAGTCTTCTCTAACACCACAGTTCAAAAGCATCAATTCCTCTGTGCTCAGCTTTCTTTCTAGTCCAACTCTCACATCCATACATGACTACTGGAAAAACCATAGCCTTGACTAGATGGACCTTTGTTGGCAAAGTAATGTCTCTGCTTTTTAATATGCTATCTAGGTTGGTCATAGCTTTTCTTCCAAGGAGCAAGTGTCTTTTAATTTCATGGCTGCAGCCACCATCTGCAGTGACTTTGGAGCTCAAGAAAATAACGTCTGTCACTGTTTCCATTGTTTCCCATCTATTTGCCATTGATCTTGCCATTGATATTCATTTTTTGAATGTTGAGTTTTAAGCCAGCTTTTCACTCTCCTCTCACTTTCATCAAGAGGCTCTTTAGTTCCTCTTAACTTTCTGCCATAAGGGTGGTGTCATCTGCGTATCTGAGGTTATTGATATTTCTCCTGGCAATCTTGATTCCAGCTTGTGCTTCATCCAGCCTGGCATTTCACATGATGTATTCTGCATATAAGTTAAAGAAGCAGGGTGGCAATATACAACCTTCACGTATTCCTTTCCCGATTTGGAACCAGTCTGTTGTTCCATGTCCAGTTCTAATTGTTGCTTCTTGACCTGCATACAGATTTCTCAGGAGGCAAGTAAGATGGTCTGGTTTTCCCATCTCTTTAAGAATTTTTCACAGTTTGTTGTGATCCACATAGTCAAAGGCTTTGGTGTAATTAATAAAGCAGAAGTAGATGTTTTTCTGGAATTCGCTTGCTTTTTCTGTGATCCAACAAGATATTGGCAATTTGATCTCTGGTTCCTCTGCCTTTTCTAAATCCAGCTTGAACATCTGGAAGTTCTTGGTTTAGGTACTGTTGAAGCCTGGCTTGGAGAATTTTGAACATTATTCTCTTAGCGTGTGAGGTGAGTGCAATTGTGTGGTAGTTTGAGCATTCTTTGGCATCGCTCTTCTTTGGGATTGGAAGGAAAATTGACCTTTTCCAGTCCTGTGGCCACTGCTGAGTTTTCCAAATTTGCTGGCATATTGAGTGCAGCACTTTAACAGCATCATCATTTAGGATTCGAAATAGCTCAACTGGAATTCCATCATTTTATTAATTGTTCTTATCTAAATTTAACTGAATCGTGGATCTCTGCAGCCTGAGTTTATTTCTTTTTAAATGTCCTAGGAAGTGTTGATACTTTCTTTGCAGTAGAGTCTTGATAAATTTTTTTTGGTCATTGAATAATATCAGTCTCAGGTTAAGATGTTTGATGGACTCTCGTCTTTTTAAAATTATGAAGCATTGCAAATTGGAATTGACTCTCTGAGCATAAGGAGTTCAATAAACTCACTATCTTAGAGTTCTTCCTGGCGATCCACTGGTGTAGACTCTGAGCTCACAATGCAGGGGGCATGAGTTTGATCCCTAGTCAGGGGACTAAGATCCTGCATGTTACAGGGGATGCCAATAAATAAATAAATAAACTCGGGACCTTAAAGGGCTAAAGCTCCTTCCAGCTGGCACGTTACAGACACCATGTCGTTCAGTGGCTGCCCTGCGTGTACTGTCCTCAGATTGGGTCTTGTCTGTGTCTGTATGGACTAGAGAATTGACGTCTGTGACAGAAAACGTGTCGCCCTGGGGAGTGAGTGGCCACCGAGCACCCTGAATTCTAGGGAAAATGTCTGGAATTGCAGCAGAATTAACATGCAGTATACTCTTGCTTCAGTGGAGAAAAGTAAAGGGAGGTAACCTTGTGCTGGAGGAGTTCTAGCAGCTTTTGACTTTGAAAAATATGAAGAATCAAAGACATACGATAAGAATCAAAGACAATGAAGTAATGAGAGGGAGCCAGCAGAAATGTAGTTTGACATCGGCTAATAGGTTTTTCCCTGGAACTGTGCACGCCAGTTTATAATACGGGCAGCTTGTTTGGCTGGTGGCATCTGGGCTGCTGAGGAAGAGCAGATGGTGGTATGTGATAGGCTAGCACAGACTCTTGGATTCCTTGCCTCATTGGCTCAGCACTCCACTACCTAAAGGGAAGAACCTGCCTTTGTGGTTTCTTTAGGCTCGTCTTGCTGATACACAGCGCAACCTGGAGACCTTGAAGCTGAAACGGAACACAGTGGGGTTGTCAGTGGTTCCAAAGCTTCTCTAGCTGCTACCTTCCCTGTGCCCTAATGACAGGAGGGGCCTGGAGGAAACTAGCTGCAGAAAGGGGGTCCTCTGTAGCATGAGGTGGGCAGAAAGATCCTGGGGTTCCCTGGAAGGGTGACAGTTACCTCCAGAGCACTGTCTGTATAAAGAAGGACTGTAAACCCCTAAAGAGAGAAAGAGGCATAAAAGTGCGGTACTCTTTCTGTTTATAAATGTAGACTTTTACTTCAGTTTAAAAAAAAATGTAAATGGTACTTGAAATTCTTCTGTTTGGGCTGAAGTATCACTGCCTGGTTTCACTGTAGAGGGAAATTTAAGGACGAGGGTTTAAATAAAATCCTTTTGGCCTTTACAGTCTGGGGTCCCAAGGGAAGACAGTTTCTTTTTGTGTTGTACAAAGTCATTTGTAAAAACTAAACATTTTAAAAAGATGGTTAAAACATTTTTGAGTATGTGATTGTAGGAAGGTTGCAGCCTCCTATTTTTTTCCTCGAGAAGCATGTGTGCCTCTTTCTGTCAAGGCGTCATTGCTCAAAGCCACATCCAGTTAGAAAACTCTTCTGTCTCGGCCTTTCTGTTTCAGAAAGTGGTGCCCGCAGCCCCGGTCAGCCGCTCCCCAGCAGCATGCCGACTGCTTATCCGTGCTCTTCGTTGTCTCTGGTCTTTGCATGACTCAGTGTTAGTCAGAGTCCAAACGAAGGGATCCCAGGGGAGGTTGTGACTGGCTCCCTTTTTTGGGTGATAGCTTTCATTTAATTTACTCGGTCATGTAATGTAGGCAGATATCAACAGTTTGAGAAATCCTAAAGGAACATCAGTTCCAAGCACAACATCTTTATAAGAAAACAGTTGTGAATTCACTAAAATGTGAATTTAGTTAAACAGATTTTTATACCTTGTTCTCCCTATTTTCTGCTCAGAATAATTTTGTCTATTTAATGGGAGATCGTGGGCTGCCCTAAAAGTGGAAGACTGAAGTTGAACAACAGTGAAAAGAACCATTTGCGGAACATTTTCTGTACCTGTGGCATACTGATTGTTGATTGATTGTCTCACTAAATTCACCCTAAAACCACATGAATTTGGCGATGTAATCCCCATTTTCAGGAGGAATGGAAGCTCAGAGACGTTAAGTGACTTACTCAAAGCCAGACTGGTGGTAGGTGGTAAAAGCCAGAGTTTGAACAAAGATCTGTCTGGTTCCAAGTGTAAAGCTCAGCCTCCTGTCACATTGCCGCTATCATGCTTCAGAGGGTAGAGAATCTCAGTAGATCTCGGACAGAAGAAAAAGCAGCCTGGTTCTCTGGCCTGCTTTGGTGGTTCATTTGCTCACTCTCTGTGTCTCCCCTTCTTCCCCAGCACCTAGCATGTGCATAACACACACTCAATAAATATTTACTGAAAGAACAAGTGTGTACAATTAACCGTGGAAAATGGAAGTGAACGGACATTTTTGTAAAATTTTTGCAACTATATGCTCTATTTGTAAGTATAGTAAAGTACATCTTAGACTAATATTTATCAGGTTTATTCATGGCACATAAAGATATTTGAATAAGAATAAAACATTTACAGTTCTGTATGATTTTTGGAGATTATCAAGAGCCTGACCTCTCATTTCCCTCCTCCTAACCAGCCTCCCCGCTGCTAGTCTTGATTCTCTTTATTTCACACTGCTGTTAGATTGCCCTTTCCTTCTCTCTCTCCTCCATTGCCCTAGAAATTATTGTGACATCTTTGCTTTTGTACATTCCTCTCTCTTTGATTGCAGTTCCTTTCTCCATCTTTTTGGTTTGACTTTAAAAACAAAACAAAGCAAAACATTCAGGTCTTGGCTTGCATGTCTTCTCTGAGTCCTTCCAGCCTAATTAGTTCCCTTCTTTATGTTCCTGTCAGAGCACTTGTTGTGCTGATGATTGTAGAACTGGGTACACGT
Organism: Oryx dammah; assembly: GCF_014754425.2. Lineage (NCBI taxonomy): Eukaryota > Metazoa > Chordata > Mammalia > Artiodactyla > Bovidae > Oryx > Oryx dammah. The sequence goes on from NW_024070213.1 coordinate 8,170,025, forward strand.
CTGTCTGTTTCTTTGAACAGCCTGTATTGTAAGCTCCATGAGGGGAGTTAATAGAATGTTTTTATGTCTGTGCCATGGTACCTGGCTCCTGGTAGGCAGATAGTAAATATAGAATGAAAACCAAACGGTGTAGCTTGCACAGTTGCACCATACATCTTATAGAACCATTCCATTTTAGAGATGGAGCCTCTCAGCTCTAGCCCCTCCCGTTTAGAGATGAGGATGATGCCCTGCAGTCCTACAACTAAGTAATTAATAATTAGCTGCACAGCTGAAAAACAGAGCTCCCGAGTTCTAGCCCAGTGTCCTTTATTTCTTTGGATTTTTTTGCTTTTTATAAAGGCAGTAGTTGTTTAATGTGGAAAATTTAGAAGATACAGATAAACAAAAGGGAAAAGTAGCAAATAAAAACAGCCACCCTCCAGACATGTTTATCTGTGTGTTCTGTAACTGTGCAACGACAGCAGCTTGCATTTGTCGAATCTCGTGTTTAGAACAGGCACTATCATAAGTGCTTTGTAGGTATTTCATCATCTATGATAGCACTCCTATGGGATGAATACTGTTATCCCCATTTTCCAGATGAGGAAATGAAGGTGTATAGATGTTATCTCAATGTCATACAGCTGGAAAGTGGTAGAGAGAGATAAGATTTAAACCCAAGCAGTCTAGCTCTAGAGCTTATATTCTTAACTATGATTCCATTCTGCCTCTATGCATATTATTTCATAATCTTTTTTTTTTTAACTGAGATCAGTGTATATACAGTAATGGGCATCCTTTCTAGGAGTACAGTTTAGTACATCTTGGTAAAAGGCAAGCAACAACCACAACCAAGAGATAGACTATTTCCATCAAAAATACTCCCAACTTCTGGCAACCACTGATCTTATTTCTGCCCTTACAGTTTTGCCTTTTCTTGAATTTCATACGAATGTGTGGTCATTTAATGTGTGGCCCTTTGTGTTTGTCTTATCTCCCTTAGCATAGTGCTTTTCAGGTTCATGTATACTGCCGTCTATACTAGTAGTTCAGGGATTTTTAAAAAAATCACTGAATAATATTTCATTGTATGGATATACCACAATTTTTATTCTGTTCACAAGTTAAAGGACATTTGGATTTTTTCCCCCTAGTTTTTGGCAATAAAATAAAACTGCTCTGAATATTCATGTACAGTTTATGTGGTCATGTGTCTTCATTTCCCTTTGTTTAAATACTCAGGAATGAGATTACTGGGTTGTATAAGTTTAACTTTCCAAAGTGACATTATCATTTTGCATTCTACCCAGTGTCTGAGAGTCCCAGTTGCTCCCCATCCTAGCCAGCAAATTATTTCATCAGTAGTATTTGTATTCTGATGCGGGCTACCGTCCATGGGGTTGCAAAGAGTCAGACATGATTGAGCAACTTAACACTTTCACTTTTTCATTAGCCAAATAATTATCTTCGCATAGTCTTGTTGGGAAAAGTTGTTGCTTAAATTAAGGATTTCTGATATTTTTTCTTTTTCATTTCCCATTTTCTTTCCTTTCCATTTTACAAATGTTTATTGATCATCCTGCCATGCAAGGGGGTGGATGAGGATGAGTGAGTCTACTCAGAGCCCTCCAGTTGGTCCCTGGAGTGGAGGCTGTGCACGTGATGGTGATGCTGTAGATTATTAAATGATTCTTAGACTTCACCTGTTTTCCTGTTGAAACAAAGTGCTCTGCATGGAGGTTTTTGCTTCTGTGTCTCTACCCTGTACGCCTTGCACAGCTTTCAAGTGCTTATGAACCTTGTGAGGAGAGGAATATGGTGCTACATGGGGCACCAGCTGTGCCTCCAGCCTTTCACCACCACCTGCTTCAGGTGGACATGCCAGGGAGTATCATGGTGGCAGCTGCTGCTATAATGAGCTGGGTAGGTTTTTCAGCTCGCTCTGTTAGTACAGTCGCCCCAGTTGCCTCCTCAGTGACTTGCATGATGGGACTGTGACATCTAAAGAGCAAAATCGAATGGTGAGAGAAATTGAGGCCGACGAGGAAAGAGTGTGGCTCTTACCTATGGATCTCAGATTCGGGGCTGCCACTGTTGTTGCAATGCGCTGTCTCTGACATCAGTCAGCTTCTTAAGAGGCTTTATTTTCTTTCTAAATGAGCAAGTCAAGTATGTCTCAAGCTGTATCTTTTTTTGGAGATTTTTATCAGCAAAATACTTTGCTAAGAAATGTGTCTGTTCACCCATTTCATTCATTCATTGGGCACCTTTACTAGCTAACCGTTGTTTGTGGTTCCCTTGTTAGCGTTGTGATATGGCTTGTTTCAAAGTAAATTCTTTCTAAGTTTTTCTCTTAGTATCTTCCTTTCCTCCCAATTTGATATCTTTCATCTATAAACATTTTAAAAGCAAATGTCAAGTGAAATAAAATAAGTATCATAGCTCCTTATCCACTTTGGTGCCGACTTTGCACAAGAAAGGAGGGAGGCGGAGAAGAGAGCACTCGGTCATGTGATGCTGCTTGTCTGGCAGAAGCGTTTTGGTTCTGAGCAGAGAAACCAACTGTTTACTATTTTGGGTGAATGAGGTTGGTTGGTTGCTACGAGCATTTTCTCTCAGGGAACCCTCCTGTCTTCCAGCTCTACACGTCGAAATCATCCCAGTGCTGCTTTTTGGCATTTGGGCAGAGGAGGGAGGTGTCTGTGTCGAGGCCCAGTGCTGACAGGAAGAAATGTTTTCCAGGAGACTTACTGATTCTGACCTTCTGCTGTCACTGCCTTTAATGCCACACTCCCTAAGTAAACTTGGGATCTGGCTGTTCTTGCAGCCCCGAGGGCTGCAGAAATGAAGTACCCACTTTAACTAAAAGAGCCATGCCAATCAGATCTACTGCACATAATAAATGGACTCTCTAAAGAGCGAGGGCAGGAGGATGAGTTTGTTGCAACACTGGCCTTTGGAGTCTCACCTCTCCCTCAGTGTGCTGGAGGAGAGGGCCAGGATCTATCAGCCCACCTGCAGGATCTTGCCGCTCCCATGGATTGTCCTGAAGCCGGGGAAGGAGAGCCGCTCAGCCATGTGCCTGGCGCCTTATCACAGTTTACGGGAAGGTTGGCATATTTGTCCCTTGGGGATTTGCATGTATTTTTCGTCTTCTTCTCTGTGTACTGCCGTCTTTTTCATCCCTCCCTGTTTCTCTATAGCCATGCACACTTTGACTGTGGATGGTTTATTCTTTGGATGGTTTTTATTGAAGCTTATTGAGCACTTAGCAGATAGACAACTGAGCAGGCCCTGTAGGGTGTATTTCATGGCCTGATGGGACAGTGTTTAGGATGTTTCACTTTATTACTCCTTTCCTTCCACTCGTATCAAATTGGGATTATGGAAGAAGGAAGAAAAGTCTTTTCTTTAGTAAGGTGGGATTCTTCCCATGTATGTAGATCAAACAGTGTTTTTATTAGTAAAACATACACTGGCCATGCGTACTATACTAATCAATAGGAGCTGTTGATGATGACTTCAATTTTTCTGTTAAGTACTGAAAGCAGATAGATAACCTCTAAGAGCTTGTAACACTAAGACACCATAATTTAAAATAACACTTGAAAGGTTTTTATTTATATTGCATGTTAGTTGGTTAGGGTGAACAGTTTGAACTAGGTTTACAGTCTTTTTAGTAATTGCAGAATTAGAATCATATCCAAGTCTATGGAAGATACCAGAAAGCTATTTATAAGGGAACACCCATAAGGAGTTTTCCTTGAGACCATCTCTTAGAGTTCTGGGGGGAAAAAAAATACTGAAACTGCTGAAAAAAAATCTTTCAGAGGGTTTCTTGGTTATGAAAAATAGAAAGATACAGACTTGATCCAAATCTATCAAATGGGGATGGAAAAGAATTATTAACATTTACCCTCTCCTAGCTTGGAAATCTTCTATTATCCATTATCAGAATTTAAATACAATCTCTAGTATTGGTCACATAAATTCTGCTTCTCTAAAAACTTGGATATAACTTCTGAATATTTGAGATTTCTTTGGGACTTTACGAACATTTGACAGGATGAGTAGAGCATGTGGCATCACAATGAATGAGTTCATTGAAGAGGACATGAGTGTTGATTGGTGCCCGGTTTGCAAAGAAAATACTTTAAAACACTGGTTGAGAAGCAGTTGATTTCTCTTTGAATATCTGGATGTGTTCTGGACTAATGTTGAGGGAACACCATGACAACATTAGTGGGAAGACTGAGAGGCAGAGACAATATGACTCAGGACTTAAGACTTTGTGCTGCTGTGCTGACTTTTTATATTCCAGGGGACTGTGGTGTTTTAGATGCCCAGTCTGATCATTAAGAACATCTTTAAATGCAGGAGTATATAGGAAATAGAAATACAGAGTTCTTTTCATAAGTAGGATCAGAATGGTAGTTTTAGACAACTGTCCTAAGCAATTGACTGTATGTTTTTCTGGCTTTAAACCACATTTAAGACCTCCCCGCCTTGGGGGCCTTATATGGTTGCTGTGATTGTACATGTGTGATAGACTTAGCCTATTCTCCTTTTTCCCCTCCAAAATGCTTAGCAAAGTGCATTTATACACGTGTGTATTTGTGTTCAGTTGTGTCTAATTCATTGAGACCCCATGAACTGTGGCACACCAGGCTTCTCTGTCCATGGAATTTTCCAGGCAAGAATGAATACTGGAGTGGGTTGCCATTTTATACTCCAGAGATCTTCATCGGACCTGTATCTCCTGCATCGGCAGGCAGACTCTATACCACTAAGCCACCTGGGAAGCCCAGTATTTATTCATAGAAGGTGGTTGATATGCGTTAGCTGAGTCTGTTAAGGTTATTGTGCACTAGAGGGCAGTATCATGCCCATAAGCAAAATGCAGTGTTTGTCCCTAAGTGATAGATTTTGAGCACTCTGTCCTAATTCAGTTTTATTCAGTCTCCTATTAATAATTATAGCCTTCAGAAAGAACTCACATCTTTTAATTGTCAGTGATATTAATAACCTTTTCACATAATTGTCTTGAATTAGATTCAAAATATGATGTCGGGAAGATCCCCTGGAGAAGGAAATGGCAACCCACTCCAGTACTCTTGCCTGGAAAATCCCATGAACTGAGGAGCCTGGTGGGCTATCGTCCATGGGGTCACAAAAGAGTCGGATGTGACTTCATGACTAAACAACAGCAACAATGATGCTGGAACAGGAGACTGGTGAGATTCTTACTGGAAAGAAACGTAGTACATCTAAGAAACAACTGGCCAAGGCATTAGGTGTCAGAGATTACTTCCTTGAGGGCAGAAGCCTTTTTATGGTAGACAGCTAGAGCTCGACCCTGAGCCAGTAGTCAAGAACCTGAAGTCCTTGGTTTGATCTTGCCAGTGAGGAGCTTGGCTAAATGACTCTAAGCTTGGCAGACCAGTTTCTTTCATTGTATACTGAGTATATTGGCTCTCCCAACTGATAAGATTGTATGTGTGAAAGTAGCTTTGTAAAGTATTATATAAACATATTGGGTTATTTTCCTTCTTAATTCCTACCTTTTACCAAGACATGTACATAGTAAGTGTTGATTATATTTATGACATTAATTTTTTACATTTTATGTAAAGCATTTACTCTGTTAAAGGTGGCTGAGAGAGAGATTGATGCAATTACTCCCACCTAGAATGCACACACTGAGAAGTGATTATTGTCACAGTAGTTTGGTTAAAATATATCCTGTCTTTTGATGTTATGCAGCTTTAAAATTGGGCTTCCCGGGTGGCTCAGCTGTAAAGAATCCACCTGCCAATGCAGGAGACATGAGTTCAATCCCTGGCTGAGGAAGATCTCCTGGAGAAAAAAAATAGCAACCCATTCTGGTATTCTTGTCTGGGAAATCCCATGAATAGAGGAGCCTGGCAGGCTCCAATCCATGGGGTCACAAGAGTCAGACAGGACTTAGCAACTAAACAGTAGCAACCACAAGCCTTAAAATTAACTATATGTGATGTATGTGTGTGTAAACTATGTATACATATAGTTTAGATTCTTTCTCAGTCTCCTCTGCAATGGATTTATCTTTGTGTATCTTCTACCCTTCTTAATACTTAAAATATTCAGAATGAGTCAACTATTCTGAGTGTTTTTTTTTTTTAAACTCATTATAGAAAACCAGGTTTTGGAAATATGTATTAGGATATGTTCTTACAAGGTGTATGGGTTAGAAAAGGAGCAGTTGATTCTTGAAGGAGGATAGGGTAGTGGTTGCTTTTTGCTGAGAACAGCCATCAGCCTGGAGCCTTCTCCAGTAAATCATTAATTAGCTGCATCAAATAAAATGTTCAGCTGAAGTTCACGCAATCTCACAGTTACTAAACACTCTTGCCAAAGAGAGTTGCAGTCCTAATATCTGCAATCGAATCACTTCCTGTTCAGGCTTGCAGGTGGGGGAAGCTGTCTGAAACGGCAGTCCTGTAAGATTAGTTATAAAGAGCATGCCTTGGTGAGAGCGGCCTTAGTGATATAAAGCGACAGTCTAGCAAGTGGGGGGCTGGAGAGGCTACCCCAGGATCCCGGGACTAACCAGAATTTGAGGTATAGATCAGGATATGCAAGCCCACTCCTGTGGGGCCACCTAATGAAAGCTCTTCTGGGGCATTCAGATATGTGCTGAGCACACTCGGGCACAGGGCCAGGCAGATGGCACATTCCTGCACCGACCTTCGGAGGCCTGCCAGGCTCCAAAGCTAGCGTTGGAGGCGTGGCTCTGCTCTGGAAGTGGACAGCCTGAGGGCCTGCGTTTCATCCAGTGTCTGGTCCTCCCCGGTTGAGGGGACGCCCTGGGACTTGGTTTGGTCTTCGAGTCTGCCTAGGGGTTGGCACATACACTCATTCCCTTGCCCCTGCTCCATCATGGAGTTGATTTTCATTGTCTGCACAGCCCCAGAACTGCCTCACATCCTCTAGTGATTCCTCCAGACTGGGGGTGACCCAGGTTAGCCTTTGTGATGCCGCAGCTCCCCCTAGCCCTCCCCGAGCCTGTCGTCATTGACCCGCATTTTTAGGTTTGACTAAACCTTCCATCGAGAATAGGTGGGGCTCAAGTGAGGCTGCAGTCACCCGTCCCTTTATTTTGCTTTGGTGCATCCCTTGGACTGTGTAAAGGAAATTCGGGTGTGATACACAACTTGGGCTTCACCTTACCCCCTCCCCCCGCCCTTTTCCTGTTGCCCTTTTGATTTGTTTTAATCTGATACTGAGCCTCTCCTCCCCCCAGTCACTCACCAGTGGAGTCTCCGAAGCTATTTCTGTCGGTTTAATGATCCCCAGCTGTTGCTGTAGTTCTGGTTGCTTTCATGCCCCAGAGAGGCAGAAGAGCCGGAGACAGAGGGGTCTTGCTTGTGTATCACACAGTGTGTCAAACACGTCGAATGCACTTTTCTGAAACAACTAAAAGGAGACTTCTTAGGGAAGGGTGTTATTAATACTGGGATGATTTGAAAGTGCAGGAGGAAGGAAGCTATAAGCTGGTATCCGGGATAATTTAAAAATAAGCATTCTGCTAAAAGGCGTGGCACCCTCTGCATCACTCAGAATCATGCTAGAAGGTGCGGTGTGTGGTCACTGGGCAATCAGTTGGTTACTTTGCATTCTACTTCCATTTTAGTTTTGGAGCTGCACTGTCCCCTCTGATCCATGTTGTATGTTGAAGAGCCAAACTTCTAAATTAAAAGGAGGTTTCTGTGATGGGGAAAACAGAGAGAAATCATTCCTGAAGTGGCCAGAAGGCATTGATTTCAGTTCTGCTTTAACTTAATGCAGGTTTGTTTTGTAAAATTCTGCGTAAAACCTGCAGTAATGAAACGCTCCACTTGCAAACCTGGCCACAGAAGCTTCAGGAAATAGAGTTGCAGTTCTCCTAACAACCTGACCGCCCTTAGAGTTGCTTACAGATTTACTTCTGTGATGTCTTTACTAAGTAAACCTGGGGGGATGGGGCATGGGAAAATCCTACAGTAGATAGATGGGCTACTGGATTTTAATAGACTGGCTTTTCTGATCTTGAGAATTTTAACTCTTCCAACAATTTTACCTGATAGAGTTGTAGCTTTCACACCTCGTATGCTACATGAAATTTAATTTTATGGATCTCGTTCTTCTGCAGAAAAGAATTTTGCTGGTGTTGTTCAGTCGCCCAGTTGTGTCCTACTCTTTGTGACCCCAGGGACTGCAGCACGCCATGAGGGGCCTACCTGCCCCTCAGTTCAGTTCAGTTCAGTCGCTCAGTCGTGTCTGACTCTTTGCATTTCCCAAAGTTTGCCCAGCTCCATGTCTATTGCATCAGTGACGCCATCCAGCCATCTCATCCTCTAACACCCTCTTCTCCTTCTGCCCTCAATCTTTCCCACATCAGGGACTTTTCCAGTGAGTTGGGTATTTGCATCAGGTGACCAAGTACTTAAGCTTCAGCGTCAGTCCTTCCAATGAGTATCCAGGGTTGATTTCCCTTAAGATTGATGGCCTCCTTTATCTCAGTCATGATTATCCTACCATGTTGTGTGTTTTCAAATCCATATTATAAAGATACAGAAGGAATAAATGCTCTAATATAGTTTTAAGAGAAAACTTTTGGGGCTCACTTCTGGCTTGCTGTGGAAGAACTACCCTGTTGCAAGTTTTGAATCTGTTCACCTGTCACCTGCCCACAGCAAAGTTGGGTGCAGAATGTCAGCACCAGTTACACAGGGCGTGCACGCTCAGTCACTTCAGTCATGTCCAGCTCTTTGTGACCCCATGGACTGTAGCCCGCCAGGCTCCTCTGTCCATGGGATTCTCCAGGCAAGAATACTGGAGTAGGTTGCCAAGCCCTCCTCCTCCAGGGGGATTCTTCCCGACCCAGGGATCGAACCCACGTCTCCTGCACTATAGGCAGGTTCCTTACCACTGAGCCACCTGGGAAGCCCCCACCAGTTATACGGCAGGGAAATAGCAAGTGAGATTTGAAGCGGCCCATGTTTTCTGGGTGAACGTGCAGAACTGATGTGACAGGACAAGTGCTGTGCCTTTAATGCTGGAAGGGCTTGTTCAGATGGCCCTGCCAGTCGAAAGGAAGCACGTTCCCAGTTCATCTCCATCCTTTCAGACGTGTGGCGCAAGTACACGCTATTCCCAGGTCTTCCGTGATAGGTTGTTTGAGCACTGCCTTGTTGATCCTCCGGCAAGAGACTAAAGACATTGAAGTGGCTGGCAGTTTGCAATCTGTCTGCTGCAGTTAGAAAAGATCACTTCAGGAGTGTAATGAGCAACTAACCAAAATGAAATGGTGAGCCTCAGGTTTTTGAGGACATGGGAGATTAATTTATTTGCTTCTGCTGCTGCTAAGTCACTTCAGTCGTGTCCGACTCTGTGTGACCCCATAGACGGCAGCACACCAGGCTCCCCCGTCCCTGGGATTCTCCAGGCAGGAACACTGGAGTGGGTTGCCATTTCCTTCTCCAGTGCATGAAAGTGAAAAGTGAAAGTGAAGTCTCCCAGTTGTGTCCGACCCTCAGTGACCCCATGGACTACAGCCTTCCAGGCTCCTCCATCCATGGGATTTTCCAGGCAAGAGTCCTGGAGAGGGGTGCCATTACCTTCTCTGATTTATTTGCTTACTTATGTGTAATTATTAGTATCTTTGCCATGACTCTGGCATTAAATATGATGTAATAGAAAAAGCACAGACTTTGGGATCAGACCAACTTGTGTTTGAACTCTAGCTCTACCTCTTACTAGCTGTGCAAACAGTAATTAACCTCTTTGAACCTCTTCTTCGTCATCTATAAAATAGAGGCAGTACATACCTTAAGTAGCTGCCGAGATTGAATGAGTCCCTGTAGTAGGGTGTCCAGCTCAGTGACTGCATAGTAAAGTTCAGCGTGTTCAACTCATTTCTTAAGTCTCAGTTTCTTTCTCAAGACAAGTCTTTTCTAACTTTGGTGCCTTTGCATTTGCTATTTTTGTTGCCTGGAATACTCTTTTCTGCAGATCTTTTCATGGTTTCTCATCTTATCTAGATTTCTGCATCTGTCTCCTTAGAAGGGCCTTGCCTGTGAACTCAGTATTAAATGACCACCCAACCTCTCTCTCCTTCCTCTTATTCTACTGTATTTTTCTTCATATAATGTACCACGTAAGTTATCTAACTTATTTACTATGTTTTCCACAGTAGAACATATACTGTGTGAGGGCAGGGATGCCGTCTGTCCCTATTACCGCTATATCACCTGACACGATGCCTAGCGTATTGTAGGTTCATGATAAATACTAGTTTGATCAATGAATGAGTGAATCAACACAGAACCTCCCTAGTACCAGGAAAGAGCCCCTGGCAGGTTGCAGAGAGGTAATTGTACCAGGAAGCAGGTGCTCTCTGCCTGTTCAGAATGGATGTTCTCGCATCTGAGTTCCAAGTGGAAAGTGGGCCTGTGGAGTTCTCTGGGATCCTACCAGGCTGCCTCCCACCTCTGGGAGGAGCCCCTTTGAATGACCTTTACAGGTGACCACTGTTGTCTATAGTCTCTGTTACTGTTGGAATTTGAATAGAGGGAACCTCTTCAATTCTGGAGTTCTGAAATGCCATATGCCACTAGCTGACATCACCTGGACTTTCCCCTAGTTCATAAGGATATAGATCATTTTTTTCCAGTCACATCATTCAGATAACACTATTAATACACTGTCATTTTTAAAAGTGTGGAACTGATGTGTTTTGTGGAAGAAGAGAAGCACAATATATAATAGTGGTTATGAGCTCAGGTTGTCGATTGAGATAGAGCTGGGTTCCAGTTTCTGCTTTCTACCCTTTACCTACCCTCTGACCTTGGGTAATTGCTTAATTTCCCTAAGGTTCAATCTCCTCATCTACAAATAGTATAATTATACCATCTTCCACATAGCTTTGTTTCAGGAATTAAATAAGATCATGCATACATGTTTTCACCATTTTATATGTATTATTACACAGTACAGAGCCCTTTTATTTTTCATACTTCAGTAGTTCAAGTTAAATTTTCACAAGCTTATCTTTTGTAAATTACCAGATTTACCAACCCAGGAGAATACCTCATCACTGCCTGTCTCTCTGCTGGTATTCAGATTAAATAGAAGATATTTATCTTTTTTTGATAATATTATTTCTGATTTCTAAAGCAGATTATTTGAGAGATAATTTAACTCATTTACACATTGTTTAGAGAGATAAGAGAGACATTTGTGGGATTTTGAAAGGGTTGAATGAGCATATCAATAAAATAGTGACTTTGGTATGTGTAATTTTTAAAGAATTAGGTATTCCTGTCTTCAAGTCTTCAATGTTACATTATTGTTTATTGTGTTTGTTTATGCCACAAATCATTTTATAATTTGAATTTATTAGACTGTTACTTGTTACAACTAATCATTTATAGAAATTAGTAACTTTTTTCTGTCCAACACATGGGAGCACTTCAGTTTGAAAAACCTGACTCTGGATATGTTTTCATACATCTTTCTGAAAGGAGAGTCAAAGTCATAGGTTTCCAAAATAAACTTTTTGTTTTGGAATAATTTTGCACTTACAAAAAGGTTGCACAGATAGAATAGGGAGCTCTCGTATACCATTCACTGGCTGCCCCAAATGTTAGCATCTTGCATACCTGTGGTACATTTGTCAAAACTAAGATTAACATTGGTTACACTGCTAAGTAAACTCCACGCTTTATTTAGATCTCATTTGTTTTCCCACTCGTCTCCTTTTTCTGTTCCAAGATCCAGTCTAGGATACCGCAGTGCATTTGGCCATATGATTTTTAGATGGTGGATCAGTAGGATCTCAGAGAGAATCAACTTTTCCTTCTCTCTTGCCTCTACTTCCTCCTTTTTGTCTTTACTCTGGATCTGACTTTTAGCGGGTCCTTCTTTCTCTGGCAACAAATAAAGGGACCCTTCTGTGTCCGTTAACCACTGTTTTGGTATTGACAGCTCAGAATTTCAGGCACGTGCTTTGAACACTTACTGTACATTTAATTTTATTAATGAACGAATGCTGATTCTTCTGCCTTTCTCTGTCTCACTCTTCATGCATACCAGGTCATCTGGAGTCTGGGAACAGAGCGTGCTTCTTCACTCACTGCGTGTCCCAGAACTGCCTTCCAGAAGCCTTCCAGAAGGAAGCAGTTATCCCCTCCTCTTCTCTCTTCCCGTTCCCCCTGCCTCACACAACTTGGGGTGATTTTAAACAAGGAGGTTTTCATATAAGGCCCTTTTACTCTGCAAAGTAGAGGTTCTCTCTGGGGGTATGGTACCAGGTTACACTTCTAGCAGTTCTTACTCCTGTCCAAGAGAAAAGCTATCTGATATAAAGACCTCTAGTGAGACATTTATAGTCTGTGATACAGTTTTACAAAGAACTTTTCACATACATGAGATTTTTTGGAACTTCAAAGGGCAGGAGTTATTTTACCAAATTGTATTACAGGGAGAAAAATTGAGGCTAAAAGAAATCAAGTGACTAGGTAGCAGCAGAGCCAGGACTGGAACCCCTGCCTTCCCATTCTTCCATGTTTTGGGTCTACCCTTAAAGGTTAGTACTCTTTAAAATACTATTGTTTATATTAAGAGCACAGGCCAGATATACATTTTTAGTGCCATGTACACTATACTAGGCCTCCCTGGTGGCTCAGATGATAAAGCATCTGCCTGCAATGTGGGAGACCTGGGTTCAATCCCTGGGTTGGGAAGATCCTCTGGAGAAGGAAATGGCACCCCACTCCAGTACCCTTGCCTGGAGAATCCCGTGGTCAGAGGAGCCTTGTATGCCACAGTCCATGGGGTCGCAAAGAGTCAGACACAGCTGAGCGACTTCACTCACGCTGTGCTAACTGTTCAGGCTGGTATTCCAAGTTGAATGAAGAAAATCATGAAACGGTCTAGAAAGCTTGAAAAATTCTGTATAAGGAGCAGGAGAAGAAAACGTTGGAGGGAAGCTGTAGGACGGGCCAGAAATTGAGAGGCAGGGGAGAGCAGTGGGGCGCAGAGGCCTCCCCCTGTCCTTTCCATCTCTGTAGCACCTTCAGGAAGGACTTAGAAGAGACTGCAGTAAATAGGGGCCCACAGGAATGGTACTTTTGGGAATGATATCAGAAAATTACTTGAAACATCAGTCCAGGCTAATCATGAGGCTGAAATATTCATAAGGCCCAGATAGGCTCACGTGTCCTACCCCACGTAGAAAGGCTCTTGTTGCTCTTTCTCTCTGACTTCCAGCGTAGAGTAGCAGCACCTTTGTACTCCCGTAGCTACTACAGATACATAACTATTTGAGTTTTTAAGAAACCAGCACTTCCTTTTTAATTATTTATGCCCATGTGTATCACACATGAGACCAAATGACTTGGAATTTGTCAGGGGCCCCGGTAGTAGGGCATGTGTGCTAACTAAAGTTGCATTTTCCTGTGACTTAAGTAGAAATCTATATTACAGACATCAATATCTTTCTCATTGCTTTGTAATTATTCACTTTTGAGTCCATTCTTTCCCCATTAGACTTAAGATTCCTTGAGCATGAGAACCATGTCTGTATTTCTAGCACCCAGCCCTAGCTTTGAGAGTACAAAAAACTGTTTGAACGCATGAATTGAATTGGGGACCCATCAAACCACTTGGTTGGGATGTGGTGTCTGAGTAATGTTTTCTTTGAAAATACTCTTCACTCTTATACGCACCTATTTGATGGTTATTGCCCTCAAACAGACACTGAAGGCAGAGACTCTGTCTAGTGGCTACTTTATCCCCTGAGCAAGCTCAGTGTCTGGCACAGGCAGTAGGTCCTCAGATTTCTTGAGTGAATGCCAAGGAAAGTTTTGACAAGGAGCTGAGGAATAACTGAATAAGGCATGAATATGAAGTACATAGGCATGCCCACCGACTAGTGTGTGAGCTCTCAGGCAGCTAGGTAGATACATGTACAGTGAATAAGTGAAACTATGGCTTAACATATTTTAAGACAGCTTACCCTGAGGTCTCTGTTTCGCACGGAGTGTTAGTATCTTAGATAATTGACTGTCACAGTGAAGAGGAGAGGTGAAACGTCAGTTATCACGAACATTAAAGAAGTAACTATAGATTCCAGAGTCTGAATCCTTCCAGACTTTGGGTGATTTTGCAATTCTTTATTCTTTCTTATGAAATGTTAATCACAACTTGTACTTATGTATGTGCAGTTTGATGTCTTGTTTCCCACTGGACTGAAAGCTTTATGTGAGCAGAGACCATAGTTGTCTCCAGCCTACTAACACAGACCCTAACATATTTATTTAGTAAATATGTTAGATAAGTGGATGAGAGAGTGTATGGAGGAGAACTCTTTGCTCATCCTCACCCCCAATCACTGTTCTGGAGGTGATGCTGTAAAGTAACCCAGGCAGCAGAAATGAGGAATAAATACCCTCCTCTGGGGGTACCTTCACTTACTTTTAAAAATAATTTAAAAATTGAGATGTAATTGACATAAACACCTTCACCTACCTTTATTCATATATTCTAATAATGAAACGAGTGAGCATACAGAGAATAGTCTTTGGTTTTCAGTGATGGGTGATGTGGTTTTACTATTTGGGTGATTTTGCAATTTATAGAATAAACTGAAGTATAAAAATATACCTACAGGAAAAAAAATACACCAATGGGGGACACATGTACTCCCATGGCTGATTCATGTGAATGTATGGTAAAAACCACTACAATATCGTAAAGTAATTAGCCTCCAATTAAAATAAATAATTTACAAAAACAAAAAATACACCAATAGCATCGGTGTAATTCACTGCTGCAGAGATGAATTTTCTATATGAGCATGCTAAGCTTGCTCATAAAACCCACATTGTTCCTTCTCTCACCTTCCCAGTAAACCACATTCTCCAATTTGAAGCTAGGGGTGGTGTTATCTATTGCTGAACTGAATTGTATTTGTTTATTTCTTCTGGGATTGATATCTGAAAGTTAATGAGGAGAAAAAAATGTGCCAATTATTATGAAATCAGACTTTGGGGATTTATAGAAGGAACAGAATTTGGAGTAAGAATATATACTATCTAAAATTAGTTTTAACAATATTTATAAAAAAGTGCGCTAGGCTGTGTTTAGAATAGAACTTAGGAGATATTACATCATATCAAGTACATTAGATTTAGATCAAAAACTCACAGAAACGAGTCTACAGATACCAGATTTTCTCTTTATTAGGTTGTTCTTTCACCATTCTTTTTCACCTTGACAAACCTTCAATGGTAGACAACACATGTGCCCTGGTGTTCACTGCAGCACTATTTCAATAGCTAGGACATGGAAGCAACCTAGATGTCCACTGACAGATGACTGGGTAAGGGAGCTGCAGTGCATATATACAATAGAATACTACTCAGCCATAAAAAGGATGCATTTGAGTCAGTTCTGATGAGGGGGATGAACCTAGAGCCTGTTATACAGAGTGAAATGAGTCAGAGAAAAATAAATATTGTATATTAAAGCATAATATGGAATCTAGAAAAATGGTACTGATGAGCTTACTCAACAGGGCAGCCGTGGTGACGCAGACAGAGAGAACAGACTTTGGAGAAGGGCAGGAAAGAGAAGGTGAGATGAGTGGAGAGAGTAGCATGAGAGCATACTCACCACATGTGGGAAGTGGGTAGCAATGGAAGTTTGCCGAATGACTCAGGGAGCTTAAACGGGGGCTCTGTAATAACCTGGGGCAGTGGGAGAGGCTGGGGAGGTGGAAGGGAGATTCAGGAAGGAGGGGACATATGTACACCTGTGGTTAATTCATGTTGATGTATGACAGAAAACAAACCAATATCATAAATAACAAATTTAATTTTTTTAAATGACAAGTAATTTTTCCAGAAGAAATGTGTTAGAAAATGGACGTCCTCTCCTGTTACAAACTTTTAAACAAATTTGAAACAAAATTTTTAACTTAAAAACACTGAACATTGTTCAGTTGCTCAGTCATGTCCGACTCTTTGCGACCCCATGAATCGCAGCACACCAGGCCTCCCTGTCCATCACCAACTCCCGGAGTTCACTCAGACTCACATCCATCGAGTCCGTGATGCCATCCAGCCATCTCATCCTCTGTCATCCCCTTCTCCTCCTGCCTCCAATCCCTCCCAACATCAGAGTCTTTTCCAATGAGTCAACTCTTCGCCTGAGGTGGCCAAAGTACTGGAGTTTCAGCTTTAGCATCATTCCTTCCAAAGAAATCCCAGGGCTGATCTCCTTCAGAATGGACAGTACACGACAAAAGATGAGGTCCTTTGTTGTTATTTAGTCGCTAAGTCATTGTATCTGACTTTTGCAACCCCATGAACTGCAGTGGTAAGCATATTCTTTACTACTGAGCTACCAAGGAAACCCATGATGTGCTTTAAAAGCAGTCAATTGGGAGTGTCAAAAGAAAGGTGAATTAAATCTGCTTAATACTAGTTCCTTGGGTTTTCCAGGTGTCGCAGTGGTAAAGAATCCACCTGCCAGTGCAGGAGACATAGAAGACTCGGGTTTGATCCCTAGGTCGGGAAGATCCCCTGGAGGAGGAAGTGCAGCTCACTCCAGTATTTTTGCTGGTGAAACCCCATGGATAGAGGATCCTGGTGGGCTATAGTCCGTGGGGTCACAGAGTCAGACACGACTGAACGCACACGTCAGCTCACCTAGCTCAAGTACTGATTACTCAACCTGATTTATGATTGGCATCATGAACGTGGATGCAACATGTTTAATTTTCCACAGTAAAGTGAATTTAAGTTAGACCAAACTATCATTAAATGGAGCATTAGAATCACCTGGCAAATTTTTGAAAAACCCTGGTTCCCAAGCCTCACTCCAGACCAATTAAAAACATTATCCATGAACTTATGGTTGGGGGGTGGGGAAGGGTGGAGACGAGGGATAGGTTGGGAGTTTGGGATTGACAGATACGCACTGCTGTATTTAAAATAGATAACACAAGGACCTACTGTAAAAAATAAGTAAATTTAAAAAATTCTCAGATGATTTTGTGAAGTAAGTGTTGAGAATCACTGGAATGGGGAAATAATGCAAGGATAAAAATTCAGCAGATTTGGTTCTAGTCCTGGCTTCTGCTTTCTAGTATTTTGTTGAGAATTTTTGTGTCTGTATCTATAAGGTGTGTTGGTCTATAGTTTTGTTCTGGTCTCTTTCTCTGGCTTTGGTATCAGAGTAACTAATAGAGTTAGTTGGAAAGTGTTCCTTTCTCTGTTTTCTGGAAGAGTTTTTGAAGGATTATTACTAATTCTTCTCTTAAATTTTTGGTAATTTTTGGTAAAATTTACCAGTGAAGCCGTCTGAGCCTGAGTTTTCTTTTAAGGAAGCTTTTTAATTAACAAGTCAATTTCTGCTTTTTATAGGTCTGTCTGGATATTCTGGTTTTTTTTGGGGGGGGTGGTTTTTGGCATCAATTTCAATAGTTTGTGCCTTTCTAGGAACTGGTCCACCTTATCTAACTTATCTAATTTGTTGACATGTGGTTCTTCATGGTATACTCTTTTAACTTAGTTAATTTCTGTAGTTGGTGATAATGTCTCCTCCTACATTCCTGATTTTATGTCTCTTTTCTTGGTTATTCTAATGAAACATTTGTCAATTTTGTTAATCTTTGTAAACAGCAAATTTTTGGCTCTATTGGTTTTCTCTATTTTTGACATAATTGCTTTATAATTTAAAGCAGTGGCATCACTGACTCAATGGAGATGAGTTTGGGTGAACTCTGGGAGTTGGTGATGGACAGGGAGGGCTGGCGTGCTGCAGTCCATGGTGTCGCAAAGAGTCGGACATGACTTTTGCGCGTCTAACTTTCATTCTTCTACTTACTTGGGTTTAGTTGCACTTCTTTTTCTAGCTTCTTAAAGTGAAGTTTTTATTTACAACATGTGTTTGAAGTCTTCCTTCTATTCTCATACAAGCATTTAAATCTATGAATTTCCCTCTAAGCATTAGTTTAGATATAGCCCATAAATTTTATATATTCAGTTCAAAATGCTTTCTAATGTCTTTATTATTTTTCCTTTGACCCATTGGCTGTTGCATGAGTTCAGTCGCTCAGTCGTGTCCGACTCTTTGCGACGCCATGGACTGCAGCACGCCAGCCCTCCTTGTCCCTCACCAACTCCCAGAGTTTACCCAGACTCATCTCCATTGAGTTGGTGATGCCATCCAACCATCTCATCCTCTCTTGTCCCCTTCTCCTGCTGCCTTCAATCATTCCCAGCATCAGGGTCTTTTTCAAGGAGTCAGTTCTTTGCATCAGGTGACCAAAGTATTGGAGTTTCAGCTTCAACGTCAGTCCTTCCAATGAACAGCCAGGACTGATCTCCTTTAGAATGGACTGGTTGGATCTCCTTGCAGTCCAAGGGACTCACAAAAGTCTTCTCCAGCACCACAATTTGAAAGCATCAATTCTTTGGAACTCAGCTTTCTTTATAGTCCAACTCTCACATCCATACATGACTACTGGAAGAACCATAGCCTTGACTAGACAGACCTTTGTTGACAAAGTAATGTCTCTGCTTTTTAATATGCTGATTAGGTTGGTCATAGCTTTCTTCCAAGGAGCAAGCGTGTGTTAATTCCATGGCTGCAGTCACCATCTGCAGTGATTTTAGAGCCCCCCAAAATAAAATCTCTCAGTTTCCACTGTTTCCCCATCTATTTGCCATGAAGTGATAGACCAAATGCCATGATCTTAGTTTTCTGAATGTTGAGCTTTAAGCCAACTTTTTCACTCTGCTCTTTCACTTTCATCAAGAGGCTTTTTAGTTCCTTTTCACTTTCTACCATAAGGGTGGTGTCATCTGCATATCTGAGGTTATTAGTATTTCTCCCAGCAATCTTGATTCCAGCTTGTGCTTCCTCCATCCCAGCGTTTCTCATGATGTACTCTGCATATAAGTTAAATAAGCAGGGTGACAGTATACAGCCTTGATGTACTCCTTTTCCTATTTGGAACCAGTCTGTTGTTCCATGTCCAGTTCTAACTGTTGCTTCCTGACCTGCATACAGCTTTCTTAAGAGCCAGGTCAGATGGTCTGGTATTCCCATCTCTTTCAGAATTTTCCACAGTTTATTGTGATCCACACAGTCAAAGGCTTTGGCATAGTCAATAAAGCAGAAATAGATGTTTTCTGAAACTCTCATGCTTTTTCGATGATCCAGCAGATGTTGGCAATTTAATCTCTGGTTCCTCTGCCTTTTCGAAAACCAGCTTGAACATCTGGAAGTTCACAGTTCACGTATAGTTGAAGCCTGGCTTGGAGAATTTTGAGCATTACTTTAGTAGTGCGTGAGATGAGTGCAATTGTGCGGTAGTTTGAGCGTTCTTTGGCATTGCCTTTCTTTGGGATTGGCATGAAAACTGACCTTTTCCAGTCCTGTGGCCACTGCTGAGTTTTCCAAATTTGCTGGCATACTGAGTGCAGCACTTTCACAGCATTATCTTTCAGGATTTGAAATAGCTCAACTGGAATTCCATCACCTCCACTAGCTTTGTTTGTAGTGATTCTTCCTAAGGCCCACCTGACTTCACATTCCAGGATGTCTGGCTCTAGGTGAGTGTGAGTGATCACACCATTGTGATTATCTTGGTCCTGAAAATCTTTTTTGTACAGTTCTTGTGTGTATTCTTGCCACGTCTTCTTAATATTTTCTGCTTCTGTTAGGTCCATACCATTTCTGTCCTTTATCGAGCCCATCTTTGCATGAAATGTTTCCTTGATATCTCTAATTTTCTTGAAGAGATCTCTAGTTTTTCCCATTCTATTGTTTTCCTTTATTTCTTTGCACTGATCACTGAGGAAAGCTTTCTTTTTTTTTAATATGAATTTATTTATTTTAATTGGAGGTTAATTAGTTTACAATATTGTATTGGTTTTGCCATACATCAACATGAATCTGCCACAGGTATACACATGTTCCCCATCCTGAACCCCCCTCCCTCCTCCCTCCCCATACCATCCCTCTGGGTCGTCTCAGTGCACCAGCCCCAAGCATCCAGTATCATGCATCGAACCTGGACTGGCGATTTGTTTCATATATGATATTATACATGTTTCAATGCCATTCTCCCAAATCATCCCACCCTCTCCCTCTCCCACTGAGTCCAAAAGACTGGTCTATACATCTGTGTCTCTTTTGCTGTCTCGCATACAGGGTTATCATTACCATCTTTCTAAATTCCACATATATGCGTTAGTATACTGTGTTGGTGTTTTTCTTTCTGGCTTACTTCACTCTGTATAATAGGCTCCAGTTTCATTGACCTCATTAGAACTGATTCAAATATATTCTTTTTAATGGCTGAGTAACACTCCACTGTGTATATGTACCACAGCTTTCTTATCCATTCATCTGCCAGTGGACATCTAGGTTGCTTCCATGTCATGGCTATTATAAACAGTGCTGCGATGAACACTGGGGTACACGTGCCTCTTTCAATTCTGGTTTCCTTGGTGTGTATGCCCAGCAGTGGGATTGCTGGGTCATAAGGCAGTTCTATTTCCAGTTTTTTAAGGAATCTCCACACTGTTCTCCATAGTGGCTGTACTAGTTTACATTCTCACCAATAGTGTAAGAGGGTTCCCTTTTCTCCACACCCTCTCCAGCATTTATTGCTTGTAGACTTTTGGATCGCAGCCATTCTGACTGGCGTGAAATGGTACCTCAGTGTGGTTTTGATTTGCTAGGAAGGCTTTCTTGTCTCTCCTTGCTATTCTTTGGAACTGCATTCAAATGAGTGTATCTCTTCTTTTCTCCTTTGCTTTTCACTTCTCTTCTTTTCACAGCTATTTGTAAGGCCTCCTCAGACAGCCATTTTGCTTTTTTGCATTTCTTTTTTCTTGGGGATGGTCTTGATCCCTGTCTCCTGTAGTGTCATGAACCTCCATCCATAGTTCATCAAGTACTCTATCAGATCTAGTCCCTTAAATCTATTTGTCACTTCCACTGTATAATCATAAGGGATTTGATGTAGGTCATACCTGAATGGTCTAGTGGTTTTCCCTACTCTTTTCAATTTAAGTCTGAATTTGGCAATAAGGAATTCATGATCTGAGCCACAGTCAGCTCCCGGTCTTGTTTTTGCTGACTGTATAGAGCTTCTCTATCTTTGGCTGCAAAGAATATAATCAATCTGATTTAAGAGTGTATTATTTAATTTCTCCATATTTTTAAATTTCTCATATTTTCTTCTGTTGTTAGTTTCTAATTTGATTTCATTGTAGTCAGAGAATGTACTTTGTATCATTTAAATCCATTTAACCTTATTGAAAGTCGTTTTATGGCCCAGTATATGATCTGTCCTAGAGCCAGGTCCATGTATGCTTGAGAAGAATATGTATTCTATGGTTGTTGGGTGGAGTGTATTGTTCGAGTCTTGACATTCTTGTTGATTTTCTGCATATTTGTTCATTATCAAGAGCGAGGTTGATTGTAATTCATGAGTAGATAAACCAAACATTCCTTATTCTAAATCATGTAAGTATCATGAAGTTGAATTAAAATGGAGAAATCTCCTAGTATTAGTTGTATCTTAGGAATACCAGGAATGACATCTAATTTATTTTCTAGTGTATTCGTCCTTTTTATTTTAGTATCTTACTATGGCGATCACTTTTAATTCTCATGAAAACTCATAATTTCAGATTCAACTCCAATCAGGCCAGTCTTTCAGTTGATCATTTCTGGGTTTCTGTATCCTCCTTGGGACTATGAGAACCTCCATAGCTTAGAGTCAGATATCTTAGTGGGGGTTTGGGGTGGGGAGAGAAGATTTTTGAGAAGGCTTGTTTGCCTTTTGCTTTCCTCAAGCATATAAACCTCACTGAGTTTCTAATACAGCACTGACTTTTTGGGCTAGCTTGTAATATCTAGTCAAGGAGCATTTCCTTTATTCCCAAAATCAACAAGTTTATTTTGGAGCCTTCTTGTAACATAAATATTCTGAAAAGCTGCAATCAAATTCGTGGTCTTTTGATTAGGTTTAAAGTTTCATATCCACATTTAAAGAATGGAGAAAAAGATTTATCAGTGTTTCTGAGAGAGCTGAGTCAATGGGACTTTCAGCAGTCAGAATCTTCATTGAAGAGGCCTTTGTCCTGAGCAAAGATGGTACACGGGGAGGGGTTTTGCTTTCGCAGTTACTCCTGTACTGACTCTTTGCTCTTCTCTTCTATTTCCCTCATAACTCACACTTCCCCTCCCTGTTCTAGAAGTCTTGGGGAAACCAGTAATGGGTGAATACGAATGAGGTAGGAGCAGCCTGCTGAGCTGCACATCTCGCTTCCCAGTAAAATGCAGAGCTTCAGACCACGGGAGCCCCAGAGCCAGATTGGGAACACACCACTTGTTTTTGATGTTTTTTTCCCAGACCTGATTGATTCAGTTGTTTGATACATTCAGTCCTTGGGCATCAGCCCTTGAATACCAGTGGCATGCCTCTATGGTCTTAGCGGGCAGAAGAATGTCAGGTTCCTCCCCTTGCTCTAATTACCTGAGTAGCCAGTTGTTCAAATAGCAGTTGATCACCTTTATTTGAAATAGATTGAAAACTTGATTATTTTCATGGGGAATGGAGAACCTCAGGTTCCCCACTTTATGGTTTGTTTCTTTTCTTTCAGTTCTTTACTGGCAGGCAGCTCAGTTGATGCACCATGCATCAGCTTCAGAGACATCTGTTCATGTATATATGATAGGCTGCTTGCACAGACGCATTTAAAACCAGATGATATATTACATTTGTGGAATTCAGTAACAGTGAAGGTATAAAGACTCGTGCTTGTACATAAATAGGTATTTTTGTTTAGTTTTTTATTGACTTGGGGACTGGAAAGGAAATCTAAGTGGTGATATACAGTAACATAGCATTTATTGCATTCCTACTTTTAAAAATTTCCTTGATCTAGCACTGTGTTTGAAAATAATCACTTGAACTAGTGTTAGCTTTATTTTGGTGAGGGTGGTTGTGTATTAAATTATGTCCTCTTAAATATGCTCCTGATTTGAGTACCTTTTGCAGTGAAAACATAATATATGTCTCTTATGGTAATTTAAATTATTGAATGATTTATTTTAAAGTGAATAGTCCCAAGGCCTAGAAACATAAAGGCATTTTATTTAGACTGCTTAGAATTAAGAGGAATTAAGATAGACTAAGGAAAGGGGAAGGCAGTGGCACCCCACTCCAGTACTCTTGCCCGGAAAATACCATGGACGGAGGAGCCTGGAAGGCTGCAGTCCATGGGGTCGCTGAGGGTCGGACACAACTGAGCGACTTCACTTTCACTTTTCGCTTTCATGCATTGGAGAAGGAAATGGCAACCCACTCCAGTGTTCTTGCCTGGAGAATCCCAGGGATGGGGGGAGCCTGGTGGGCTGCCATCTATGGGGTCACACAGAGTCTGACACGACTGAAGTGACTTAGCAGCACCAGCAGCAAGGAAAGGGGAAATTCGTGTAAATACTGTTTCTTTGTGGTCAGACATCTCAGAAGAAGGATTGTTGTATATATACACAGCCAAACAGATACCGTACACCATAATTCTGAATTTGCTGCTTATTTTCCTCCTTATAAATGTTGTTAGGGTTAGCAGGGATTATGCATTGTATGAAATAATACATACCTACTATCAGGTTGTAGCAGTACCCAGGGCATACTGATACAGGGTTAATTCTATTACATGAATGGGAAACTTGGTCAGATTTCAGATTAGACTAGAGTTTGGTATTAACTGCTGAGAGGCACAAATGGAATTTTCAGATAACTGAACTTTAATTTCATTTAGTTTGAGATGGAAAAGGTTTATTAGATGAACCTTCCCTTTTGAACTAGAGCCATAAGAAAAAAAAAGGCAACTACATGAATCATAGACTTAACCTTTTGCTTTCATGAAGCAAGAAGTTTTTCAGTCAAGAAGTTTGCACAATGGATTCCTTATGGCCCTATCTGTATATGGATTTTTGGAAAGGTGCGAATTGCTATTTCAGAATTATTCTTGGATAATAGACGTATTTTTCATTAATTATTGTTTTTTTGAAGTGTTCAGACTTACTGAATTAGGTTTCCCTGTTCTCTGAAATGAAATAAGTTTGATACATTTAATCATTTTCCAGTCGCTCATCTTATACTGGGCCTTAGAAACACTGTAAAGGCTAACAGATTTCCCTTTCCCCTCTTACTTTATCCTGCCTGGCCCTCCTCTTTGTTCCGAGGAAACATATGGCACAATATTGTTTCCCTTCACTTTAGAGTCACAGAGACCTGATGTGAATCCTAGTTCCTGCACTTTTGAGCCATTTGACCTAAGGCAAAAGTTTAAAGGTTTGATCCTTAGTTTTTTCATCTGTAAAATGGGGATAATAATTGTAATAACCCCACAGGGCTTTTTTTTTCTTTTCTCAAGTATGTCAGTCATTTAATATAGGGCTGACACGTAGCAACAGTCAATGATTCCTCTTAGAATTTTATTATTAGTGTTGTGGCTGATCTATAATTTATTCTGAAATCAAGTTCTTAATTTAAATTTATTTTACTGAAGCTGATCTCCTAGACTTTGTCCCTGGCCTGAATCATCTATGTCCCTCAGCCCTTTTGTCTGTCTTGGCACAGAATGAACCCAGGCAATCATACTCTGGGCCTGTTATCTTAGCAGCACAGGCTTTCAGGAGACCCTGGAGAAACAGAAGTGGGGTCCCCAAGTTCTGGGATCAGAATGCTTGAGTTCAGAGCCTGTTGTACCTCTTACTAGTGGATAACCTTAGGGAAATTACTTAATCTCTCTGGGCCTCATTTTCCTTACCTGTAAAGTAGGATAATAATACCTGTTCTGTCTGTTGGTTCTATCAGTGTTAGCTATTAGTGTGGCTGTTGCCACTTTTATCTTTTATTCTGCAAGGCTTTCTTAATTTTAACAGTGTTAATTTGTAAATGATAATAATACCATCCTATTTAGATTTCTCTGACTGTATGTGTCATCGTTTAGAAACAGTTCAATTTAAGAAACAGTTGGTAAATACCTACTGTGTATTGAGTGCTGTTGGTTGGGAGAGCATCATAGATTAATAAGATACATTCCCTGTCCTCCAGGAGTTTACATTTATTTGGGGGTAAGTATTACACAGGGCAAAATATCTCTATACTTTTTATAACAGATGCAAGGTAGTTCTTCGGAGGCCTGGAGTAATTCTCAGTTGGGAATGTCAGGTGAAGTGATGAGGTAGGCATTTCCAGGTGAAGTGAATTGTGAGTAACTGGACAGTCGGGTTGTGGTGACTTAGAATGGGTGAGGCTTCCCCGGTGGCTCAGATGGTAACGAGTCTGTCTGCAGTGCGGGAGACTGGGCTCCATCCCTGGGTGGGGAGATTAGTGCTCTCACTGCAGCAAGAGAAGATGCTGTAAATTTGATAAATAGGAGTGTGAGGAGGTAGCAGAGTTGAAGTTGGCTTAAAAATTTTAGTGTTAGTACTGGGGAGGAGGATGGTGATACCATCAAAGAGAAAAAGGATGGAAAGTTGATTAGATGTGAGGAGGGGGTTGGGGAAGAGATGGCTCAGCAGGTAGAGAATCTGCCTGCAATGCAGAAGACACAGGAGATGCAGGTTCGATCCCAGGGTCTGGGAAGATCCCCTAGAGAAAGAAATGGCAACCCACTCCAGTATTCTTGCCTGAAAAATCCCATGGACAGGGGAGCCTGGCAGGCTACAATCCAGTGCGTCACAAGGAGTTGGACGCAACTGAGCAACTAGGCACAAGCAATAGGTTTTGAACCTGTTCGATTTGAGGGGTAGTCAGGAGACTGGTTACAGCTCTGCCATATGGGGAGGCCGTCTTAAAAACTGCTTCCTGGATTGGAAAGACAGGCGTTAGGGTAATGTGATTCCTCATAGATACAGGTCGCCCTCAGATGGGACTTGCAGGACCTTAGAATGAAGACTTATCACGGAAGGGAACTTCCCTTGGCCCGTGAGATCCTCTCAGCCTTCCTTTTCCGAACATGTTCTCACTTTACCTCTGAATGGAGGCCTTTTCATTCCTCCTGGTGTGCAGTGGTAATAATACCCTTTAGGTTTCACTCACATTTGAAATAAAGATAATTGGCTTTTAACTTAAAAAAAATTCCTATTAACTTGTTACATCAAGTTGCCAGAGTAGAAATAGGAGAAAACCCTCTCATCCCCCTCCCCTAGCCCGGATGTGCTTTGAATCACCTTAGCTTTGTGTTTCATGTCAACAGAAGAAGGCTCGAAGTGAAGAGGAAGAGGCAGAGAAGAGTTGTCTTAATGGTAAAATAGTTTCTGGCCGAGGGAAGTGCATTGCTTGGTGAAAACGGGTATAATTTTTAGATCCAAAAGAGAAGATTTTACAAATAACCAGTACTCCCTGATCTGTAACTCACTACACTTAACTGTGGTAAACATTTGCCACCAGGAGGAAGGCATAGAACAGCTAGAAAAAGCCTTTTCTGCTGGGCAGTGGTCCTCATTATGTTTTCTTTGAGTTAAGAATTTGTGTTTTTTCAGTCCTGGAGGAGGACACAGTGTTGTAGGAGGTTTTGAGCAATAGGCAAGACTCTGGTACTTTGTGGATTGTTATCGCCCTGCAAGACCCTTCGCAACTTCCTCTCGCCGCCCACAGCAGAATACGGAAGCCCTGCTGTATCAGGCCACTTCTGCAATTACAGCCACAGTTAGCGGGGACCCTTCTTTCACACTACACCCTTGTGTGTCGAGGCTTTCTTTGCATTTGAAAATGTGCCTTTTGTGGTGGAACGGCCGACTGAGCCTTCGTCTCCCCTCTCTCTTTGCTGTCCTGCAGTGCTGCAGTTGAAGCTCCAGCAGCGCCGGACTCGGGAGGAGCTGGTGAGCCAAGGGATCATGCCGCGTAAGTACTCCCCTGCCTCTCAGCCCTTGATGGAGGTGCTTTGGGGACGCAGTGTGTGTACCCAGTATGCCATGGGAAACACCTAACGGAAAACAAGGCCACCGGGTTCTTGTTTCGCTCCTTTCTTTGTCATGCTTTCCCAAGTTCAGGGCCTCTCACTTGGCCATAGTTAAGAGAACTGTGCTCATTGATCAAGTTCAGAGAAACAGCGTTCGGTTTAAGGGTGCCATTGAATCAACCTTCGCTTGTGAACTGCACCTTTAAAAGGGTTTCTCCGCCCTGTGCCACTTCCCTTTGTAGGAGGAACAGATCATGAGCTGGGGTTCTGTGAGGAAGAGCTGTCTCCGCATGTGTTTTGCCTGAATGTTGAGGTGCTTGGGAAGGGATGGCCCTTTCTCACCTAGTATTCCAAGTCAGCCCTAGTTTTGTTTAGAGTGAGAGCCTCAGATACCCTAGCCTGGTGTAACTGGAGTCATTGATGGGGTATCGCAGGGCGGGGCTCAGTGCAGAACCACATCACTCGGGAGAAATAAAACCCATCTTGGAATCTATTCAAAGTAAGAAAATTTGCCTTTAATACCAGCAGCCTTATAAAACAAGCGGAAGCTGACACCAGCAGGGTTTTGCTCTTTTTGACATTTCTTTTTGAGATATCTGTGGAGAGCTTAGGCTCTCCCTCTTCGTTCTTTTATCTTTGTATGTTCCTGCTACTTGGGCATAGCCGAATGAAATAAAAATTTATATATTGTTCACCACTTCCAGCTTCATAGTGGAAGGACTGATGTTTTAATTGTTTAGACCTTAACTCAGTGTCTGCTAACCTACTGCCGCTGTATCTTGCTAGTTCTCACTCATTCATTCACAGTATTTGGCTAACTGGTATGTGCCTGTTGATGCAGCAAGATAAACCCAGCTCCTGCTCTCAGGAGTTTTGTACTTACTAAGTAGACTGATAACATAACAAGCAGGGAGACAAATAAACTAACACCATTGCTTCAGAACATGGTAAATGCTCTGAAGTACATATAACCGGTTGGCATAATAACGGATAATAGGGATGAGAGGGGATCACTCTGAAGAAGTTGGTCAAGAAAGGCCTCCTCCAGAAGGAAATATCTGAGCTGAGATCTGAAGGATTAGATGGGGTCAGTCATTCAGAAGCAGGAAGAAGAGAAAGCAAGTCTGAGGGCCCAGCACAGTTAAGAGCCTGGCATGTTTGCACACATCAAGGAAGCCATGGTTGCTGGGCCTGGTAAGTGAGGGCGGAGTGAGGGCCAGTTAAGATTGGCAGGATGGGCGGGGCCAGAACTAGCTCTGTCAACCGCATGGAGGAGGCAGATTCTATTTTAACTGCAATGGGAAGCCATCGAAGATTTTCAAGCAAGTGAAGACAGGATCTGATTTAGCTCGTGGTGATGTCAGATCCATTTCTAAGAGCTGGAACTACATAGCAAGTATAAAGATCCTGAGGTCTGTTTCTGTCCTACGCATCAGCCAGGAGATTCAAGTCTCAAGTTTATCTTTTTAAAAATTGCAGTTAACTCTCAAACCATTTGCCCACGTGCTGTCTCCCCTGACCTTGCAGTGAAGTGCTCTTCTCCTTAAAGTGTGGGTCCGTTAGTGTGCTCAGGTAGAGTAGTGGTGTGCTTTCATAAAACACTGCAAATCTGCCAGCCTACAAACCTTGTAGAGGAACAAGTCACCCTGTGTCAATCTCATTGTCCGTTTCACCAAGGACATCCTGTGTTTAGGATCTGCTTTTTGCCTGTGATAATCCTAGGTGCTCTAGAGATTAAAGGAATATTCAGCATGGGACCTGCCCTTAGGACACTGAACAGTTTATCTGGGTGGTAGGATTTGCCCGTACACAACATAGAGAGCAGCTCAGTGCTGGTCTGTGGGCTCTGACTCTGATACAGTACTAGTTCTGAGAACATAGTGCTGCTTCTCAGAATCTGTAGTATGTTCAGGATCTAGAAACCACTCAGAGGATAAGGGCCTACGTTCTTTTTGCAGCCTTTCATTTGATACCAGGGGCTACTGGAGATAACTGTTGAGTAGGATTTATTCTGTTGCATTTCTTGCAGTTTTCTGTGCTGTTCAGACACGATGCTTGAATATTGCAGTTATCTGCTTAGATGTCTGTCTCTCCAGTTAGACGGTGAGCTCCTTGAGGAGGTATCTTATTTATATTTCTGCCCCCAGTACCTGGCACTGAATGAATGAATGAAGACAGCCAGTTGTAAAATGGTGTGTGTATGAGAGAGAAAGAGAGAATGAAAGACAGACAGAAACAGATACTACTTAACTGCACACTTGTTGGAATTCTGGGCCTGGAATTTGAAACAACACTCCTGTTCTCCTAGGAGCTCAGATTCTAAAATATTCTGAGTATCTAATTGTGTACCTCGGGTGGTTCTCTGCATCTGTGAAGTGAAACTAACTGCACTTCCTGTAGGGATAGAAGTGCCCTGCTTCTGTGAGAATATTGCATTTTCCCTTATAACACAAGCCACCTTCAACGATGGGCACAGCTTGTTTTTCAGCTTTTCCAGTGAAGAAAGTAGGTAGCAAACTCTCAGATTGTGAGAGAGGGAGTGTTGAGGCCTGGGAAGAGCTCCAGGTGTGAAGTGCCCTGCTCCTCAGCGTACCAGGTGATGTGCAGACGGGGCCCAGAGTTCCCAAAGGTGAGGCTCTTTTTTCCCAGCCCCTCACCCTCTGCGTAACCCCACTTCCTCACCACAGCCCCTCGCCACCACTGTAACTCCTGTTATAATCTGGGACATTCGCTGCCTCCCTGACACCCCCACCAATTCCAAGGTCATCCTTCGCTCACGTCTTTCAAAAGAAAATGTGAGTAGTGCTGGGGGCAAATCGTAACTGATCAGCGGTTTGTTGGTTATTGAAGACTGGGTGATCTGGAAAGATGACATCTGGTTTGAAGCGCCCATTTCACTTCCATCTCACTGGCCTGAGGAGTTTCTGAAAAGTGCCTTTATGTTTAAATTAGCTGTACAACTTAGGAAAGTCATTAAGACCCTCAAACCAGGGGAAAGGAGCAGTGTAGTCATGGCCGTATTCTGCCTCATCAATTTCTCTTTATGTCTTTTATCCAATTCATCTCGTCCTGATCTTTCGGTAGCTCTGGGAAGAAGAACTCACCCACCTTGTTTCACAGAGCATTCCCACAGCTCCCACGGGGGTCTCTGGCTTCCAGTCCGGACATCATGTCTGCAGGGCACGATGTTTTCAGTGGCTGCCCTGCCTTCAGGGTTGTTTGTAGTTTTGCGTATTGTTCAAAGCTGGGCAGTGGCCTTCCCATAGAATTCAGGGGATTTAAGGACTTCCCGGGTGGCTCAGACGGTAAAGTGTCTGTCTACAGTGCAGGAGACCGGGGTTTGAGCCCTGGGTTGGGAAGATCCCCTGGAGAAGGAAATGGCAACCCACTCCAGTACTATTGCCTGGAAAATCCCATGGACAGAGGAGCCTGGTGGGCTACAGTCTGTGGGGTCACAAAGAGTCAGACACAACTGAGCGACTTCACTAAGAGCCTCTTAATTCCTATACATCTCTTTCTACTGCTTGATATGCTCTGCTCATGGCATCTGAACTATGGGGTCTAGAAGTTGGTGGTTTCTCATGTGTTTTTAAATAGGATCATTTCCCAGAATCCCTCATTCTCATCATGTAAACCTGTGTCTCAAATTTAACACTGCTTAAACCGTACCAAGTGCAGAGTGCCAGATAGCAAAGAATTACATATTCCAGGTCCTGTGCTTTCTTTCCTGATGTCTGAAGTTCTGCATATCTTGAGGGAAGAGGAGAGATGGCACAGATAGGAAGCTGGTGTTCAAGTCCAGAAATTAAGGAATGCTTCTGTATTTCAGATGAAGAGTCATAGAAGAGGTGGGTCCTGTGTGGTTCACTTTGTTTCCAAACAGAGCTTTCCCCACAGCCTTTCTCTCTGACATTTAAAGTTGTACAAGCCAGACAGTTAAGGTGAAAATTAAGAAAAATATTCTGGCAGTCAGGGCTGCTGCAGAGGAATAACCTTTTAAAGGAAAACATGGACATTCTCCTGACCCAAACAAATGACAGATAAATCTCCTGTAATCGTCCTAGATATAAGAGAAGAGCTTCATTTGTCTGTTCCCTCTCAGCCTTTTGTTCTCCCTTGAGCCCTTGAGGAAAAGCAGAGATCACATTTTCTAATGCCTCAGTTACCCCTTACGGTTCATTATTGCCCCATATGCGTATAGTAGGAAAACCTCAGGACCTTGGCAAACCCATGAGGAAATCATCTGTTTGTCCAGTAGGTTAGGGACTTCCCTCTGTATTTCTTGGGTGAGTTTTGTTTTGTTTTGTTTTCATTTTAAATGGTGTTTCTGCACACCTAGCCACTGTCCCTGGTGACACTTTCTTCTGAATTGTTGGGAGAATACATGCACAGCGTGAAGGCATCACAGCTCGGGGCAGCCAGGGTCGGTCCAGAGGCCTCTCAACCGGCCTCAGCCCTGAGAGGCACTCAGACTTGTTGCTGGGTGAGAAAGTGAACCAGTGGTCAGCGAGTTTGATTGGTTTGTGGATCTGCTAGTAGGCCCCATGTTCTCACATTGAAACTGGGAAAAAATGGTCTCGTGTGATGGAATTCCTGCAGCTCTGTTTTTAATAAGCTTTACCACATCTTGACTCCTGACCCTTCAGTTCTGCAGTTCGACCCCTTTGTCAAGCTTCAGCTGTTGGCGTTGGCCAAGAGCTGCACAGAGACCCAGCTGCTTAAGCTGCCCTTTTACTGGGTCCCACGTCAGCTGAAAATCTCCTGTTTATCTGACTGTAGCAGTCTCTGTACTAGGAAGAAATTTCTTCTAAACTCTGAGAAAAGATTATTTAATGGCTGAAAGTGTCAGGATTTATTATTATGAGCTCTTTTCCTCTGTAGCTGAAATTCTTCTTAATAATATTTTTGTTATTTGTAACTTGGGAATTATTCCTTATATTATTCTTCATCAAAGGTATATAAACTTTGTTTCAAGATTCTCTTTCCTGAGTACATAGAGATAAAATCCGTTTTGGTGAAGCTCTTTTAAAAATAACTCTTGGTGTTCGTAACCCCTGAGAAGATAAACCAACCTCTGGCCTCAAAATTTCTTGTAATAAAAAAGGAGCTGTCAGTCCATCTTTATTAAATACTGAGGCCCATGGCATCTTTTCCCCAAGTTTCCATGAATTCTAAAGAACTAGCCGCCCCCACACACCAGCCCTGTCCAGTTAGCACTTTCAGTTTGGATAGAAATATTCTGTGACCCTAGCCACTACCCACAGGTACTCTTGAGCACTTAAATGTGGCTAGCTTGAGAGAAGAACTGAACTTTTAAATTTAATTTTAATCAATTTAAATAGTCGCATGTGGGTGGTGGCTGTGGTATTGGACGATAGGATTTCAGGCTTTATTCGGCCACTTAGAAACAAAGTGACTTTGGACAACTCATTCCACTTTTCTGAATTCAAATTCTACTTTTATAAAATTCTTATCTAGCATGGAAAAAACCTTAAATGTCCATCAACAGATATATGAATAAAGAAGATATTCTGTGCACACACACTGGAATACTACTCAGCCACAAAAAAGAACGAAGTGATGCCATTTGTAGCAACATTAATGAACCCAGAGATTATCATACTAAGTAAAGTAAGTGGGAAAGAGAAAGGCAAGCACCACACGATGCCCCTTTCTGTGGAATCTGAAGCATGACACAAGTGCAACAGAAACAGGCTCACAGATGTAGACAGCAGCCTTGTGGTTGCCAGGGAGGGGAGGCCAGGGACCGACGCACTGGGAGTTTGGGATTGGCAGATGCAAGCTGTTATGTACATGTGTCACTGAGTCACTTCGCTCCTCACCGGACAGCACGACATTGGCAATCAGCTACACTCCAATAAAAGAAGTGAAGACAATGGCGTTTTTCTCCGCCCACAGTTAGTTTTGGAGACAACTGAGCTGATGTGCTGTTTCTGCTTTTGAGACGCAGGCAGTACTGTTTGCAGTGAGTGGAGCACCTGCTCAGATCTGCCCTTTGGGCATCTGAAAGTAGCTCTTAATATGTATAGCTCATCAACTTCTGCGAAACCAGCGTTTGGACACAGGAACTGTCTTTCAGTAAATAAAATTCTCCTTAATTTCACTTTCCTCTCTACTCTTGGATTAAAAAACAGTTGCTGAGGGACTTCCCTAGAGGAGGACTCTGCACTTCCACTGTAGGGGCGTGAGTTTGATCCTTGTTTGGGGAACTAAGATCCCACGTGCCTTGAGGCACAGCCAATAAAATAAAAGCAGTTTGCTGACAGTTGTTGAGAGTCAAAGAACCACTAGCCAAACATAGTACTCTGTTAAGATTGTTCCCCTTTTAGTTGTATATTAACAGGACTACTCTTTTTATTAGCTTGCCCTCTTCATGGTAATTTTTTTTTTTTTAATCTCTCTTAAAACAAGTAAGCGGATAGGTTGGAAATAATGTATATATTTTTAATTTCTGGGCAGCTTGCCAAGAGCCTGAAATGTTCACCAGCGGGGACCCAGTGGTGATTCCACTGCAGATTAGGGTCTAGTTTGAGGACAAATTGCTCCCTTTTTAAAAAGCTTATAAAGATGGAAGATGACAGAATTGTAGGCTGAAAGGAAATGTTGTTTGATTTGATTTGAAGTGAAGTGTTAGTGTATGCGAGACATTCTTTCTGAGAGGATCTTGCGTAGTTGATGGGTTTGGGTGAGAGCGGGTTCTCCCCTGGGCCTTGGCCCTTCCCTGTGTGCTCCAGTCCACTTGGGAGTCATAGAAGCTCTGTGTGGTCATTTCTGAATAGTTGTCCCTGTGAGCCAGAAAAGTCTGGACAGGATTTTGACCTGCACCCCTTTCCGGCAAGAGCTCAGAAAAAGACTTCCTCCAAAGCCTGCAGTTTGCCCTCGGCTCCAGCCCAGGTGGGGACCCGGGGCCTGTGCTTCTCTCAGGGGCTCGCTCTCACAGCTGTTAGTGTGGTCCCTTCGGCTCTTTCAGATACATAGATGTCTTTGGGTGAAAGAGCTAGTTTATTTCTGCCTTTTCTTTTTAATTGAGATATGGCTGGTATACATGATATTTGTTTCAGATGTACAACATAACTTTTTTTTTTCTTAAAGCAGAGAACTCTGCCTATCTGAGATGCTGTATCCTCAACTCAGGAGTGAGACCATTTAACTCTAGTTGGATCCCAGGTTTAAAGGACATTTGAGAAACGCCACAGTCAGGCGTGTGTTCCAGGATCGGGGCTAACCTGATCCTGGATTTGAAGCTGAAGGAAGACTGTGTTACCATATGGCCTCAGGAATCTTCTCTTTCATCTCAGGAGAAGACCAGCTGGGCATGTCGCTCCCTGGCATTTGATGTTGCCTTTCTAAGAGGTTCTGGAGAAGGAAATGGCAGCCTACTCCAGTATTCTTGCCTGGAAAATCCCATGGACGGCAGAGCCTGGCAGGCTACCGTCCATGGCGTCGCAGAGTCGGACACAACTGAGCGACATCACTTTCTGAGAGGTAGCAGCCTTCTCATCTCTCTTCCTGCTGCTGTAGGTCACCAGCAGTGTATGTTCCTACATCAGGGGTCAGTGACTAGCACAGAACTGCCTCCTTGTCCAGTTGCTATCAAATCCTAAAATAACTCTAGAATGAGTTGTATGTTCTATGCATTTTCATTGTTGAATCTGAGGAGGAATCCAACAGGGAGCTCTCTTGGACAGACCATCAGAAGTAGTCTTCCTGATACAGGTTCTTGATACAGTTTAATACCTAAAATGTATAATAGGTATTCACTTTCATTTAATAGTTCTGGAAGTATCTGAGATATTTTTAAAGATAGTATCTGAGATACTTTTGACACATCTTTTCAAGATAGTGAAGGAGTTTATTAAGTCACTTGTTGAAGCTACGTACTAACTTTGCTTAAACAATAAAATCCTAAAGAATTATGCATTCAGGGAAGCCCTGATGGATATCTGATGATGGTGGTGATTTAAAATCCTTCAGCCTAATGGGAGGTTATTTGCAGAGGAGTGGAGGTGATTCAGAGCTTGTATCTAACAGGTGACCTATACATTTTGGTTATGGGGCTTCAAAAAGGTATGTACGTGTGTGACTATGTATTGGAATAATGGACTGATCTGGAGCACTAGGCTGGGCTGTGGTGTGAAAGCTGGATATAAACAGGGCTGGCATGTAGGCCAAAGACAAACTTGGAAGGCCAAGTTCAAAATATTTGATCCCTCACATTTTAAGCTTTTGAAATTCACTTTCATCTCCCAGTCTCGAGTCTTTTGCCCCATCAGTGAGGTCAAGGTTGAGACCTGGGAGCAGCTTGCACTTCTGACAAGGAAAAGCTGAGCATCCTTGAGCCTCCATTTTTAGCCTTCCTTCGGGGTAGTTGGCTCCCCTGCTGGTTTGGGTGGGGGTGACAGCCCACGTGTCGAAACGGGGCGGGGGCGGGGTGGGTGGTTGGCCAGCCTGCTACCAAAACAGGATGTCGCGGAGTGTGTTTTCTGCCTGTTGGTGTGGATCCTTGCTTGCCCTGGAGTGCCTGATCTTTCCCCACTGCCCATCACCAAAGCTTTTTCTTTGACTCTCCTGGACTTAGTTCTGGTTTTCATGGTCATGGCCAGTCCCTGGACTGTCGACACAGCTCTTTGGTTAATATCATTATTGCGGGTTATTTTTGTAGGCATTTTGGCATGACAGATAAAAACAGAAAGACAAAAAATGGAAGTCAGCCCCAGTTAGCTCTCAGCATTTGACTCCACCCCCACACGTTCTCTTCAGAAGTAGAATGGCACACACACAAAAAATAATAAGTTTAAAACAGTAACAATGCCAGAAGCTTATTAAGCAGAGCTTCCAGCAGATGGTGGAGCACTTCCACTTTAATGCTGAGAATCACTGCTGCAGGGGTTTGTATAGTTGCCATTTTGTGGATGAGGATACTGAAGTGCAGAGGGATCAGAGGCTTTGCCTAAGGTCACAGCACCAGTGGAAGACAGAGGTGGGTCCAGTCCGGGTCTTCTGGCTCCAGACCCCAGGCTGATTCCTGAAGGTCGCAGTCTAATGATTCTCACTGATAGTGGAATTTCATGATGGCCTGATGTACGCTCACCAAAATGTCGACTTTGTAAATATTAAAAATTGAAAACAGTGTCAGATCAGGAACCAGGGTTGGCTAGGAAAGCGAAAGTTAGTGGGGAGGGTGTATGTGAAAGTCACGCCATCATTTTTAAGCCATCTATTAAAATTGCTTCCAAGTTGCTGCTCCTGTGTGCTGGCTTGGAGGCCGTGGGCATCTCTTCTCTGTCTCAACAACTCTTAGTTAAATCAGAGGTTCTGGATTTTTTTTTTTTTTGGTGCCATTGATGCTCCTTGGGAAATCTTGCATGTCCTCTCACTAGACAGTTTCCCAGGCAAGTAACCCAGAACTCAGCACGCAATTTCCAGGGATTCATAGGTGGTCTAAAGCAGTGCAGTGTGCCCCAGGTGAAGAGCCCCTGCTCTGCCTGGATGTGGAGTCCCAGGGAAAACTGTTACCCTAATGGCGTTGGGAACCCTCACACCCCAGTGACACAGCAGCCTCCGAGCTCCCCACCTGCTCGCCCTAGAGCAAGGGCTGCGTTTCTGGAGCTGCCTTCCATGGAGTGGGATTGCCAGGCCAGACCCAGCGGCAGCGTGTGGAGTCCATCCTGGCCAAAGCAGGCCCTCGTCAGGGTGTGAGGAAAACGGCAAACAGCCCCCGATGTGTTGACTGTCAGAAATACATACTTTGCAGCTTGAAACGCTGACCCTGAAAGGGGCTCAGGAGATTCAATTCCACCAGTCTGTGGGTACCTGCACGGCCAGCAGAGATGCAGTTCTGAGTTAGCTGTTCAGAAAAGTCCAGACCTGACTCGGCATACTGTTTAGTCACGGAGCCCCCCCTGGTGGTGGGGAATGAGCAGGTAAACTTCTTTTCTCATCTGCAGTGTCACCTCTCCCCTGCCTTCTGGACTAGAGAGACAAGGCTTTTCACATTTTACTGGCACCAGCCTCCTCGAAGAGCTTTTACTAAAGATTAAAATTCTTGAAGCTCAGAAATCTGCGTTAGATTCTGACCCTCCAAGACTTCTGGAACTCCACTTGGGGAAACACTGGACAAGCGTCGCGGGCCTCGCTCCCCTTGACGGCACAGAATGCTGCTGTTCACCTCTTCGCAGGAGCCCTGGAGTGGAGGGTAGCCCCGTCCATCTGAGTCAGGAGTGAGTGATGGATCTCCCAAGATGAGGTTCTTGCAGGGTGACTGAGTGCAGGCAGCTTGGTGCCCCTCGTCTCCAGCACTGGGAAAAGCCCGCCTCGCTGCCGCCCGAGTGGCCTGGCACCGTGGCCGGGGTGAGTTGGGCAGAGTTCCTGCACTGCCCAGACCCATGTGATAGACTTCCGTGCCGGGGCCATGGGACGTGGAGGGAATCTGATTATATAGCGATTCCCTCTGCTCTGTTGAGCCCTCTGAGAGAGGGCTCATGGGGAAAGGGCTGGGAAACAGTGTGCCCCTTGACATTTCCGAGGTCACGTCTGAAGTCCTCCTTTCTGTCCCGTTGCCAGTATTCGAGCGAATGATGAGGTGGCGTTTGTCTCCAGAGGAAGAGCCAGGACGGGAGAGTAAACTGTAGAAGAGCAGATTAAAATCTCTGTTGGTTACTTTTTGGTAACTTAAAACAAACTCAATCAGAGAAGTATCTTTCCTCTGACCCGCTCCCACCCTCCTCCTACCTGGCTTATGTGGAAATCCACACACATGAAAAGACCTGGATTTGGACATCAGGAGAACTGGAGCCTGGTCTTCATTCTGCAGCCGATTAGGATGTGACCCCATGCAAGTCAGTTCTCCTTCATAAAATGTGGAAACAGCAGGTACTCAGGAGCTTGCATCAGGTCACTTCCATCTTGAAAACCTCAGGGAAAACACACAGAAACTGTTCGCAGCAGATCTTTGTATTTACCTTGCCCCTGGGAGCCACTTTATCCATGGCAAGGTTGAAGGGCACAATCCTGCTTTATTTCTTCTCCATTTCATTTTCTCTAGTACGCCTGGAGAAGAGAGCAAAGTCCTGAGTCCTCCAAGGCCCTGTGCAGCTCCCCTCTTCCTGCGTCTCCTCCTGCCGGGGTCCAGCCCTGCTGGATCCAGGGAATTCGAAGGTGGGGACGGCGTCGGCGTCCTTGGAAAAATACATATTTAATTACAGATATATAGAGAGATTAGAAATGGATAGTGTAGTAGGAGAATTAGTGGAGAAAAGGAGGCTGAATCCAGATGGGAATTCAGCCAGAGAAATGGGAGCAAGAAAGAAGCGACATGGGGGAATCAGTCTTTCCGGAAACTGATCCGATTCCTTTATTTTGGGGCTTGCTTATATACCTTTTGTTACACATAGGGATGAATACAGAGTCACGCGGGGGTCAGCAGTCCTGACCTTTATCAAAATCAGGTGCTTCACTTAAATGTATAAAAAAAAGGTCTTAGGGTTATTACATCATCTTCTGGCCATGAGTGAGACCTGCTGACATTTTATGATCCTTTCTTTCTGATAACCAAAAAACTTATTTTTTTCCAAGGGTGTTTTTTCTTAAACCAGGCACCACCCTCCAAATAAAGTTACATTCTATAGGGTGAGGGTGTAGTGAGTTACAATCAAGAAAGGAATTTATTTAACCCAAGGTTAACATGATTAATCTTAAAGGTTAATACTTATTTCTCCTATATGCTTAAAGGTTAATGCTTATTTCTCCTATATGCTAGTTATATTCATTATAAGGGCAGGGAATATGGAGATTTAGCAGCCAACATCAGCCCAACAAATAAATCCTTTCACCAATGCTCCCCTTAAGATCTATCTAGTCTTAAGATAGTGATAAAGTTACATTTTTACATGGCAAGGACACAGGGATTTATAATAAAGTACAGTGATCTATTACAAAAGAGAAAATCCATTAACTCAAAAAGTCTAGTATTGCTAACCTTAAAAAGTACTATATTTCCTTTTCTATATTCCAAATACATTGATTAATATATTCCTAGATGCCTAAGGATGTGGAGGCCTGGCAATCATTGACTCAACAATGAGACAAGCCCTATGCTAATTAAGACTCTCAAAATACTCCAAAACTCTCTGTGCTGTTTATGGTTGAGAGGTAGTAAACAATCATGTGCATAGTGGCAGGAGTATGGATAATCCTGTCACACAAGCTAGTCTGTCTGAGAGGTTTGACCTGAAACACCCTTGTCACACCTAGGGTAGGGAATTAGCAGCAATTATTGGCACAACAAATGAAAAACCCTTCACCAATATAATTCCTAACCAACCCACTATACTAATAATTTCTAACTCCCCAAAAGAATTTGCCTTTAGTAAGTCTAAAACATCTCGTGCCTCTCAGGTTGGGAGGCTGTAAACAATCACATGTGGCTGGACGAACCTATACAGGTGGGCTAGATAACCTTCAGAGGAGTCCATAAGCTGAAACACTCTTGTCACGCCCAGGAATTTTTATTGCCTTGGAGCTGCACGTTTACTCCTTCTCCGAGAGAAATGGTTATGGGGGAGAGCATAAAACAGACTCTGGTTTTGGGGTAGATGCTCGGGAACAGGGGGTTTCCTGAGGCTTGATCACGCCTTTGCGTATGCCAAACCTCCTTCCTCATGACCTTTGCCATGGGTGGAGTTCCTCACGCTGGCCCCCGGCATCCTCCCACTCTTCCCAGGTCACCCTGCTCTGCCAGCCTGGCCACTTGGCGGGTTCTGCCCCAGGCCACTCTGCTTGCTGCTCTCCTGCCTGCAGGGCTCATTCCCCTCCTCTGGGTCTCAGCCCTGGCACCACAGCTGCATCACACCAGGAAGTCTTTCCCTGACCACAGTGTATAAAATCCTGCCCCATCACTCTCTGTCACCCAAACCCGGCTCTGTATTCCTCAGAGCCTGCATTGCTTCCTCCTGTGGTAGGTGTTCATGTCTGACACATTCTTCACTGGAGTGTAAGCTCCATGAGAACATGGACATCCCAGCGCCAGCTGACACACGGGCTCTCAGTTAATATGCATTGGGAGCATTAGCACGTCGAGACATCTCTGTCGTGACGTTCAGACAACACCTCTGGACTCCACATCCTCCTCTCTTCCTCCTCCATATGTTGAAGCGGGTTTCTGCCCCTACACCTCACTGGCGTTGCTGTGAGACTGCTGGCCACGTTCTTTGGCTGGGCTCCCTTTATCACCTCTGCTTAAATTCCAAGATTCTCTTAGGATTTATCCTGGGAAGTTATTTTCTTCCGTCTCTCCATGACATATATCACATCATCCCTAGATGCTGCCGTATGCATGCACACACACATATGTACACACGTGTGCACGCACACACACACACCACTTGCACATCTCTTGAGAGGATGTCTCATAATCGGCTCACATCCAGCATGTCCCCCAGTAAGCGCAGTCTCTTACGTAATGCCCCAGGCTCATTCCTCCTGCGTATCCTTTCTCTGGGAGTATTGATGGCATGACCATGTACTTGGTCACCCCATATTTTTCTTCTGAAAAATGGCCTTTTGATCTCTACTAGAGTGATCGTGTTAAAATGCAATTC
The DNA here is from genome assembly GCF_014754425.2 of Oryx dammah. Classification (NCBI taxonomy): domain Eukaryota; kingdom Metazoa; phylum Chordata; class Mammalia; order Artiodactyla; family Bovidae; genus Oryx; species Oryx dammah. Next base: position 8,210,655 of record NW_024070213.1, read on the forward strand.
TCACTCTTTTGTGATTCTCAGCGTAATAACTGATTCCAGGTAGGTATTGTCAATAGATGCTAAAACCATGAAGTGCTTAGGGAACAGGATTTTCACAAGGCCTCCAAGTGTTACCCCGGAGATTGTGTATTAATTACAGAGGGGGAATGCTTCCTTCAGAATGAAGAGAGCTGGGGTCACCTTTCACACTCAGCACTGCCGTCAGTTGGGCAGCGCGGCACTACGGGTGCCACTGATGCTGAAAAGTACACGCAGCTCTGTGCTCTTCTGCCCAAAAAAAAAACATTTAACCTAAATCTAATCATGGGGAAGCAGCCAAATTCAGATTATATGACATTCTTTCCACAGGACAAGCTGGTTTAGACACTTAAGTCAGCATCAGGAAAAGTGAAAAAGGCAAGAGTACTGTTTCAGATTGAGACTGGGTAGTAAACAGTTAAATGGAGTGCATGGTTCTTGATTACATCTTGGATTAAGGGGGAAATCAAAACAGCTGTAGAAGACATTTGAGGGACAGTTGAAATTCAAACACAGACTGTACTTTAGACTATGATTGAATAATGTTCATTTTCTGAGGTGTGCTAAAAATATTTTAGTTACAAAAGAGAATGTCTTTATTCTTAAGAAATGCATATGTAGAATTTAGGGATAAAATATTATGATTGGTGGTCATCACTCTGTATCTACAGGTGGTGGATTCAACCAACCACAGATTGAAAATATTTGGGGAAAAAAAATCCCAGAAAGTTCCAAAAAACTTGAATTGGCCACACACTGGAAACTATTTGCATAGCAGTCGCTTTGTATTAGGGGTCATAAGTAGAGATGATTTAAAGTACATGGGGGAGTGTGCATAGGTTATATGCATTTTGTGTAAGGAGCTTGCGCGTCCGTGGGCTTTGGTGTCCATGGGGGATCCCGGAGCCAGTCACCTGCAGATGCCGAGGGATGACTGATCTGCAGCTCACTCTCAAGTGATTTCATCAACAAACCAACAAAACCGTGTGTGTGCACGCATGTGTGCACAGGAGAGAGAACGCAAATATGGCTGAAAGGTGCCCGGTGAGTCTAGGTCAGCGTTGTAAGGTTGGTTGTCACTTGCCCTTTCAGTTTGGAAAGTTGAGAATTAAAAGCAGCTGGTGCAGGGGAGAGTGCAGACGCGCAGTGAAGTGAGCACACAACCAGTTACTAGGCATGCTTCTCCTCACTTAATTCTTTTTTCCCACTTAGTTTTTGACACAAAACATCAAGTTAGAAATAACTCCAAAGCCCTCCGTGTGCTTGATCATCCCCCTCGCCTGGCTGGTGGGGTGGCTGGTGGGGTGGCCCCCATGGCCTCTGATGAGGGAGAGAACTGCTCTCGTTCAGACTGTCTCCTCTGTCTGTTTTCACGGTTCCGCCTCTGTTTTTAGCTTTCAGAAGTTTAGTTATGATGTATCCTGGCATGTATTTCTTTGACTTTAACTCGTTTGGGATTTACTCCAGCTTCTTGAATCTGTAGGCTTATGTCTCTTGCCAAATTTGGGAAGTTTTCAGCCATTTATTTAAGTACCTTTCCTATCCATCTTTTTCCTCCCCTTCTAAAGCTTGGGTGACCCAATGTTAGACATTTTTGTGGGTTGGAGGTGAGCTTGTAGTGGTGGAAGTCCTGACTCCTCACCAGTCCTCCCCTGACAGTCCCCTCAGCGGGGAGGGGATCTCCTTACTGCTAGTGGGGATATGGCTCCCCACGTGGTCTGCACTTACTCCTTGGGTTGGGGACAGCTTCCTCCTAGGCCTCCTTCGATGCCCCCTGGCAGGAGGACTGGGGTGCTTCATCACAGCCGTGGAGGGGTGGAGGTCTAGACTCCCGCTTGGCTTTTCCTGGCAGGGGTGGGGCTTTCACAGTGGTGTCTGGCCAGAGCAGAATGATTATTGTCTAAGCTCTCTCTTGCTGGGATGCCCTTTTCCTGGTCCTGTGGCTAGCGAGGGTAGGTTTTGTTGGGGCTTTTTGGCCCGCTTCCATCTGCATCTCCAGGCTGCTGGCTTCGTCAGCTCCAAGTCTGGGATGTATGAGGCAAAAAGGAAACTCGAGGGACCCGCCACTGTGTCCTGCTTCAGGTTCCAAAGTCCCTGGCCAGTCTGTCATCTTCTCTCCACCTTTCAGACCCTATCATAGAAGGTCTGGAGTGTTCATTTGTACTCAGTGGGAGGAGTACAGCAAAGTATGTCTTCTCGGCTCCCCTGATGCAGGCCCTGCGACAGCTCATTAGAGCTCTTCAGGGGCTGGGCCCTCCCCCGCCCCCCAAGCCTTGTGATCACCACGTGAACGCCCCCGACCCGCTGCATCAGACCGCTTGTAGTCCCGTGAAGTTGCTGTGCTCTCGGGTGACCGACCCACTCCTTTCCTTGTCTGCCTGTGGTATTTCTGTTCCCTTCATTTGGGCTTTCTTTGTAAATCTACCCGGACAGTTCCATCACTTCTTTCCTCAGGCAGAATTTTGCCTCTTCTGTCTTATGAAGTCGTTTCAGTTACCTCTGCACCTGTACTTCTCTCTTACGCTGTCATCATTTGTCTTTTTGTGACCAGACCGTGAGCTGCCGTAGAGGGCTGGGACTCCATCCTGTCCATCCTTGTCCTCAGTAACTAGCGCAGTAGCTGCTTAAGAATTCTTTATTAGACGGATGGATAGATCTGGCTCTCGTTTCCCACCTGAGTTGTTAAACACATTTGTTCCCCATTCCCTCACCCCCACCGCCACACACACCAGCCCCCACTGATGCCCTGTGCGCAGGCCTGGTGCTTCTGCCGTGGACAGAGAGCCCCCGGGCTTGCCTGGCCCGTTGCACTCTGCTGGCCTCTCTGAGGTGTCCTGTGTTCGCAGCCTTTGAGTTCCTCTGCGTACAGAGCGGGTGGTGAGCTTTAGTTGTAGCATGGTGTCTTCCTGAGAATGGGAATGATCGTTTTTGTATTTTTTATGTCAACATCTAATAAAGTGACATTCAGACCCAGGCACCTGATACATTCCTTAATGACAGTGATGAGTCTTGGTCGTTCGTTGCTGCCGTTCTTGCTGAAAAGCATTTCCAGCAGTGCCCATGGCTTGCAGGAGGCGTTGCACTGTCTGTGTCTGCGTCTGGGGCTGGTGACGGGAGAGAGCTGCGCTTCCCTGCTGGGTAGGTTCTGAAGGCTCCTCGCGCTCACGCTTCCGTCACTCGGCCCGTGCTCCTGAGAACTGCGTCCAGCACAGCACCCAGCTGCCCCTGGGAAGCAGAAATCTCCTTTCCTTTGAGAAAGGAAATTGAAACAGTTTCTTCTCTTTTTAGGTCACAAATGACCTCAGTTAAGGCAGCAGATCTGTTCAGGGAGAAGGAAGATGGGCGCTGAAGAGGAGGAACAGGGTATATGGTTGGTGCTTAGAGCCAGCTGGGGCCGAAACTGGGGTCAGGAGCACTGCACCGCTTGGCCATTTGCGCGCGTTTGATTTCCTTGCTGCTGTTTCCTTTCAGTGCGTGTTTGTACTCCTCCCTGTGTTCACACAAAGCCATGCAAGTGTCCCAGGAAACCAGTTTCGGGAAGATGGGAATGAAGAATCCCGTTTCAGTGCCCAATGACACCAAACATGTGTATCCTTGTAGACAGCCATGCTCAGTTCTTGGGCTTGCGTTGGTTTGGAGGGCCGGGGACGTCTCTCTCAGAGACTGCCTTCTCGGAGTTTCTGGGAAAATAAAAGTTCCAAGTGAGCAGTGCCTGGGCTCCTCGGGCAAAGCCATTAAGGCAGTGTGGCGCGGGAAGACACGAGTCTAAGGTGAACACCGCCCTCGGACTCATACACACACTTACAGACTAACTTTTTGAGTCTTTGGGGATTTTCCACAATTTGTAGAGGCCTGAACTTCATAATGTATTTTCTGTGTTGCTGTGCTTCCTTGTGTCTCGTTCCTGTAGTGGACAAGTGTGTGGTGATCATGGCTTGACACCGCCACCTGCTTCCATATCAAGAAAGCCCAGTGCTTAGCGTTATCACCCCTACCCCTCACTAGGCGACCCTCCATAGCCACGGCTTTTAGCAGAGCTGGCCGGATATGTTCAGGGGTGGCCTCTCCACCACACACCCCAGTCTTCCGAGAGCACTGGCTACCCAGCTCCAGGCATCCCCAAACGGGCCTCAGAAGCGCCTTCTAGGAGTCCTGATGAGAGGGGCCATCGCCCCCTCCTCCTTTGCCTTCCTGGAAGTGGCTCTCGAATTGGCTGAACTTGCTCTCAGAGAGCAGAATTAGACATGGGGAGCGCAGAGTGGGCTCTTCAGGGGCTGACAGAGTCCTACTCACCTGTCACCTGGGTTGGGGTCCAATCCTGGTGAAAGGCCTCACGGGTCTCTGCAGTGTTAGTTTCCTCATGGGTAGATTGGAAGAGTGGTACCTGCCTCATGGTTGTTAAGATTCAGTGAGATTATAATGTTATAAAATGAAGCTGTCTTTGGGGATCAGTGGTCATTGTGTTGAATTTTTTGCGGGGGTCTTCATTTCTGGTTCTTCTGCTCAAGCTCTGAGGAACTGAGAAGCTACTCTGGTCTTCTCATTGCCCTCCTGGCTCACCTCCTGGCATCAGTGCTGGAGGCTGTGCCTTCAGCCTTATGTGAGCTCATCTTTCTGACCGTGGCTCTGTGACCTGCAGTCACTGCACCCCTCCTCTGAGCCTCCCTCCCAGCGGTTTGTGCTCAGCATGGTGGTCAAGCCGGCCTTGCCACACCGCCTGCCCTCTGCCCTGCTTCTCAGCCTCTCTGCCTCCACATCTAGTGGGGCCGTCCGTCTCCACCTTCTGAAGAAATTAAGAAACCAGCCCAGAGGAGAGAAAGAACGCCGACCTGGGGGTGAGAGAGGATGAGGTTGAGAACCTTACTCTGCCACTCGCTGCCTTTCCTCCCGTTTTTGAGCCTGCCCACGGCTGTCAAACAGCACTGCATACCACGTGGAGTCACTGGGAACATTCGACTGGACAGCACTTCAGAGTGTCCAGAATGGTGCCTGCCACAGCACCTCGCTAGCACGAAAATGAGCCGTGCAGGAAGTCAGCTGTACCTGGCGTGCGTCCCCACTCCCCACCGCACATGTGGCGGGCCTGAGGGTGACCGTTCCCATCGGGAAAGTGCGCAGCGTGAGCTGGCGCTCCAGAGGCCGGGTGTGTGCCTGCCTCCGTGGGCAGCAGCGTAGGCTCTGGCGCGGCCGGCACCAAGACTGGTGCAGAAACTCGCTAGCCCCTGTGGGGATCTAACCCAGGGCCCAGCCGGATCACCGTGCAGGATGCCAGCAGCGCCCTACCCGCGGTGGTGAGGGCGCCCTCGGACCCAGAGCGCTGTCACTCGACATGGGGATTCAGAAGTGGGCGGAGTCCACTCTGCAGAAGAAGACGAGAGCCAGAGAGCAGGCGATCCCCCCGTCACGCCAGCAGCGACAGGAACACGGACGTCCTCATTTTCTGTTGGGGACCCCTGCGAGGTTTCGAACCCAGATGAGAGCTTAATCCTGGCTGCTCAAGGGGAAGTTCAGAGCTCAGAGTCCTCCAGGGCGCAACTGTGTGTCCATTTCACGTGGAATAGCCAGCAGATCACCGAATGAGCCATGCACTGGGTGCCCTCGGCGGCGCTGGGGTTACTGTCAGAGAGGAAAGGAGGACACGGGCCCCTGCCGTGCCCGAGGGAGCTGGCTTGGCAGTAAATTAGAAAGACACTGCTGTGACTCTCCGGAGTGTCAGACGGCGATGAGCTGTGGAGAAGAAGGCAGAAGGGCGGCCGGGGGCGGGGCGGCGGACACTGAGTTTCCCTCTGCTTCTTGGTCCTTACCGTCCTCTGCAAGAGCACGGCTGTCTGTCACCCCACGCCCAGCAGGGCTCTCGGAGGCTGATGCTGGACTTGCGCCAGCTGTACTCAGCGGAAGCAGATGCAAGCTGGCCTGGTGGCCCGCAGAGATGCCCAGAGCTTCAGACCAGAGCTGGGCGGGCTCTGGGAGCTTGGCGAGGGAGCCTGTGTGTTGGTTTTCCTTAGAGATCATTTGTTATAAATCTAGAGCTCCCCCTGCTGTTTAGGAGATGCGCACTCTCAGCTGACCTTTCAAAAATGATGGTTTCTTTTTTATCGTAAGATTTAAAAACTTAAAAAAAAAAAAAAAAAAAAAAAACGACTGCGAGGACGTTTGGCACTTCCTTCTGGTTTGGCTGCAGTTGCGGCCCGGCAGGGGTGGGGTGGGGCGGGGGCCCCATCAGGATGGGGTCAAGTCTGTGCTCTGGCTACTTGGAGCGTCTCCTCACCCTGCTCCTCCCCAATGGCCGGCAGCCCCTCCACACTGTCTCACAGCTGCTCTGAAACCGTGGGGCAGCAGAACTGAAACTGACCCCCGTCTGGTGAATTTCTTGAAGTGAGCCAGGCCAGCCGTTCCCTGTTCAAGCTCACGGTATCCCCACTCATCATTTGCTGAACTGGCTTCACAGCGCTGCATTTGTAGAGGGTCTGACTCCGGTCTCCCTGCCCCCGGCATGCTTTGCCGAGTGGCGAACTGTGGCCCGTGGAGCGGTTGCCCCAGAATAGAGCCGGGTCCCTGACGTGGCTCCAGGGGGGCCTTCTGGTCCGCCGCTGGTTGTGAGCACCGCAGTCAGCCTCACAAGCCCGGTGAAGGTCTTAGTCCTTCAAGATGAAATGCAGGTTGGTTTTAGCAGCACTGTTATCACCAGCTGAACCGAGGAAGGAAACGGCGCCGAGTAGGTGTACGTCCTTTGGTTGAGCTGCCTCAGTCACGCCGTTTGGTCGTGTGGTGATCCCTGGTGAGGCTGAAGGACAGTGGGGGCGCCTGGCTTGCAGGCGTACTCTGTGTCCCCGTCTTCCAGGGTTGGCGGCTCCGTAAGGGTTGTGTTAGGGCTACGTTCCGTGGGTGCACCTTAGCAGTGGCCATTCCCCATGAGAATGAAATCGCCAGGATTGTAGTGATGGGGCAGCTGAGCCGTAAAGGTGCGTGCCTACTCAGGTGCCGCTTTCTCCTCCCCGTCAGCCGACGTGAGTAGTGCTGCTGAAGTGAACTTGGATCAGGATGCCTCTCCACTGTGAACTGTAGCAGTAGGCCTGATGCTTCACTCTGGTGTAATTATTGTACGGTTCTTCTCCCAACAGCTTTGAAAAGTCCAGCTGCGTTTCATGAGCAGAGAAGGAGCTTGGAGCGGGCCAGGGTAAGGCATCTTTCTTCCAGGGACCCCCACCACGAGCCCCGTCAGAACCCATCGTGCTGCCGCCATCTTCCCTCTGGTCTGGCGTGGTCCCCAGGGTCCGCCCCGGCCTCACAGTTCCAAACAGAAAGCTCTGCCTTTCCGCTTCATCCCACCCCAGCGTCTGCCAGCCTGAAGGTTTGGACCGTGATCAGGAGTGTCCTCCTCTGGTACATCCAAGGGTGTGTCATGGGTGCCAGCCTCCTCTGGGTTTGGAGACCGCTGGTATTTTCCAAACTTGGATTCCACTTGGCCTTTGGTAGCTGTTAGGACATGAACACCGGCCACGGGAAGGCTTGCTGAGTGGTGGTCCCTCCGTGTCTGGCTGCACTGCTCGCATGACTCCAGGTGGGCCTGGAGACCTCCCTGTTCCCTGAGCAGCCAGGGTCCACTGGAGGCCGTGGAAGCGGAAGCTGGGCCTCTGGGCGCCGGCTCACGCTGCCGCACCTGGCTTGCTGCTCTGTCCCCCTCGGTTTCAGTTCCCCCAGGGGCCTCGGGGGTGGTCTGCTGCCTGGCGTGGGTGGAGAGGGGGAAGTGGCCAGAGCATGCTTTCCCGTCCCGGCCCGGCACTTTTTCTTTTATGTAAAAGACAAGGGAGGAGAACCCCCGCAGATGGAGGCTCGCAGGCTGCCCAGGACCCACAGCTCTGTCAGAGACTCTGAATCGCTTACCTCCAGGGCTCATCTTACGGTCTTCTGTTTTTATCTTATTTTTAACCAATTGCTAAGGAAAATGATGATGAATTCTTAGAGTGAGCGGGAAGAATGAGGTCCCGGGTGCTGGGAATGAAAGGAGTGGCTGGCTGCGCTGTGGCACCGGCCGGAGGATGAGGGAGTCCGAGGAATGGCCTTGCCCGCGCCTCCTACCCATGCTTAAGACTTGGCGCCACTTCCTGGCCTGCTTCTCCAAGGCTCAGAGTACATGTGGCCTGAGGTGCAGTTCTGTCCTTTTCGTGTTTAGGATCACTGCAGCTCTTAAGAGGGGAAGGCAGTGGCGCCCACTCCAGCACTTCTGCCTGGAGAGTCCATGGACGGAGGGGCCTGGTGGGCTGCAGTCCACGGGGTCGCTAAGCGTTGGACACGACTGAGCGACTTCACTTTCCCTTTTCACTTTCATGCATTGGAGAAGGAAATGGCAACCCACTCCAGTGTTCTTGCCTGGAGAATCCCAGGGACAGGGGAGCCTGGTGGGCTGCCATCTATGGGGTCGCATATGACTGAAATGACTTAGCAGCAGCAGCAGCTCTTATGAATTAGGTGTCTATCTTCACCTTAATAGATGCAGCTAAGAGAGGTTAGCTAACTTGTCCAGCTAGTCAGTGGCGAGCCAGGGTCAAACCTTGCTCTGTGGACTCCAGTTGTTTCTTCCTCAGTACATGAGCCTCTTACCCCTGCTGTCTGTAAAGACCAGCTCTGGCCAGAACCTGCTCTGCTTTCTTCTCCAGCAGCACTTCTGCCCACCACAGATGGGTGACAGGCCGGCCCTGAGCCCACGGCCGCCATAAGCCATCTCCTGGGAGCTCAGCACCACAGGGCTAGGGCCGTGGCCAGGCCAGGGAGCAAGTCTGGACCTTGCTGCAGGCGTGACGTCTGCTCTGGCACTTCATTCTCCACCCTGTTCTACTCTACCCGCCTCTGCCCTGTCCTCTCCTAACGTGCTGGGTAGGAGAGGTGATGGTCTTGGCCGATGGCTTGAAAAATTCTGGTGCAAAGCTTAAGAACACAAGCTCTAGAGTGAGACAGATCCAGGTCACATACACACTATACCAGGAGCGCTGGGCAGTGGGCTGGCTCTAGGACTGTCGGGGCAATGGCTTAATTTGCCTGGAGTCTCATAAGTGCAGAAATGAGGACATTAGACTTTAAGGAACTAGAACTATGACACCACATATAAAATTAGTTCAGAGTGAACAGAAAATGCTTGTGGTGTCAGGCAGTGCCAAAGATTTTGAAATAAGATGCAGAGTTATATTCAGTATGATTAGAGCTCTGCAAAATTAAACCTATCTTCTGCATGGAAGAATGACTAGAAACAAATACCCCTGAGTACTAACGGTGGATAACTACATGTTTTTTTTATTGTTGTCTTTCTAATTTTTAAATTTTCTTTAATGAACTCATATTACTTTTATGATAATAAAAGTCATAGATTAGAACATATATTAGTAGTTCAGCCTCAGAGAGACAGATGGTCCTCACAGGTGGACGAAGCCCTCAACAGGTGCCTTGAAAGTGGATGTGCCCTCCCCAGGCCTCGGGACCCAGCAGTGTCCAGGCTGAGCTCCTGGGGCAGCCGAGGTCACCCACTGAAGCCACGGCTGCCTTTTGGTCTTGTCCAGGCCTTAAGCTTGTGACCTGCATCTGAGAGCTGCTTGGTGTGTTTTTTCCGCAGACAGAGGACTACCTGAAACGGAAGATCCGTTCCCGGCCGGAGAGATCAGAGCTGGTCAGGATGCACATTTTGGAAGGTGTGTGTTAGACCAGAAATGCTTCTTCATGCAAACCCTCTTGCTCACTGTCTGCACCCTGCACCACCCGCGTTTCTTCTTCACTCTTCCTCGTTGCCCCCATTCCTCACAAAAACGGGGTATGCAGTCCTCTCCCCCAGCAGTGTCTCCAGCATGGATTTACTTCCATCCATTCGTGCTTTTATCTGGTATTTACTCCAGCACCTGTGAAGTACAAGTGAGGTCATCCCAGGCAAACTCTGCCTGCCCCACCCACACACTTCTTTCCTCATTCTAGGGAAGGAAAGGTTTGGACTTGAGTCGATCCATTTTTTGTTCAGTTTGGAACCCACTTTGGAGTTGGAAGAAGACTTTCCTAGTTTGAACCCTGCATGTGGCAGGAAGCCACCGAGGCCCAGAGCGGGGAGGCAGAGTGTCCCCTGCAGCAAGTCCTGTCGTCTGGGTCTGCTGTGCCTAGTGACCGCGGTTGGGTGTGACCGCACACTGTCCTCAGTGGGGCCCCCACCCTCTGTCCTCGTGAAACTTCACACCGGGTCCCCCACTCTGCCTGGTTCTGCTGGTCTGCTCCTTCCCTGGCAGGAAGGGGAGGTGCTTTGGGGTTCCAGGACAGAGCCTGCTCACCCCTGTATCCTCTTCCACCCTCTCCCACATGCAGAGACCTCGGCTGAGCCCTCCCTCCAGGCCAAGCAGCTGAAGCTGAAGAGAGCCAGGCTGGCAGATGACCTCAACGAGAAGATCGCGCAGAGGCCTGGCCCCATGGAGCTGGTGGAGAAGAATATCCTGCCTGTGGAGTCCAGCCTGAAGGAGGCCATCATTGGTGAGGAGCCAGGCCGCCCTGCGTGGACCCACTAGCCGGCACATGGGGAGGGCCGCCAGGCTGCTTGCTCCCTGACTTCCTGCTTAGCCTGGGGCAGGGGAGCCGAGGCGTGGAGAATCAGAGCCTGACAAATGGGTCGTGCGAGCCTGGGTCAGCGCCCATGGCCCAATGGATCAGCGCCGTGCCGGAACAGCTAAGCCAGTAACTGAGGCCTCCGTCTGCTCCCCATCTCTGAACCCAGGGGTCGCCCCTCTTTTCCAGAGAAGGTGGGTAGGTGTCAGGGTTGGTGTGCGCAAGCACATGGAGACGCCGAGAACTAGAAACCATGCCTGCTGCTCCTTTTCATTCGTGACGCCCCCTTTTGGAGCCTGACCCTTTGCCCAGATAGTTCGCTTACAAAGGCCGACAGACCCCAGCGGGGCGCTAGGTGCACGGACCCCAGCCCCACGAGGCAGACCACACCCCTGGTCCTTACGGAGCTCAAGCTCAAGTGCAGACCCAAGCAGGGAAGTAGGTCCCAGTGGACCAAAGGTCACCCAGCCCAGCCCTGACGGTGGGGGCTGGCGTCAGGGGAGGTGAGGCCAAGGTGGGGGTGCAGCCCGAGGAGGAGTTGAAGCGTCTGCGGGGGAGCAGGGGCACCTGCACGCCAACCTGGAAGGGGAGTGTCAGAAAGGGGCGGGGGGCGCCACAGGCCCCTGTGCACGGTCAGGCCTGCACCCCTGATCCCCTCACCGTGGTGAGGTTGGGACAGACGTGCTTCTGTAGCTGCTGTGGGCCTGAGATCTGCCCTGGGAGGCAGCTAGAGTGCTCCCACCGTAAGTGTGAGCTGGGTCTCTGGGCAGAGTGGGCACAGGAGGGCACGGGTTGGCTCAAGGCAGGCCAGGTGGGGCCCGGGGCCCGGGTCAGCAGAGGCAGGCCTGGGCCTCACCTGCACCAGTGCAGAGGTGGGTTGAGCTGGGGGTCTCAATACCCTCTTCCCTGAATCCCCCACTCCGCCCACGTGTTTGTCTTGCCTTGAGTCAGTGTTCAGTCGCTCAGTCGTGTCCGACTCTTTGCAACCCCGTGGACAGCAGCACGCCAGGCCTCCCTGTCCATCACCAACTCCCGGAGTCCACCCAAACCCATGTCCATTGAGTGAGTGATGCCATCCAGCCATCTCATGTCAGTGTACTCCCACCCAAATCTCCAGCACATTCTACAACAGCCCCTAGTTACGGCCAGTGGTTGGGCCAAGGTCAGTCTGGACTCTACCGCCATCCCAGATCTGATAAATGTTTCCCAAGAGTTGGCCGGGTGCCAGGCCTGCGTGAGCCTGGCCATCACAGACACAGAGCACACTGCTGCCGCCCTGCGCGGGCTCGGCCTGACGGGAGAAGGCTGTGGTGTGCACCAGTGACTTCGTGTCTCGCTCCCAGGCACAGGTGGCGCCGCCTGCTGAGAGAGGCCTGGGCCCTGTGACTTGGGAACCGAGTCACCTGCCTTCCGGGAGCTCACAGGCTCCACCTGGCGCAGTCCTAGCCGCCTGGGGAGGCTCGGGAAAGGGTTGGGCCGTTGCAGTGACGTTCATGATAGAGCGGCTGGCCCTGCTGTCGTGGACAGCGCAGGACAGTAGGCACATGGCCAGGCAGCCGGGGCAGGGAGGTTGCACGGCTGATGCGCATGATTGGGGCCAGCGTAGAGGTTGAGTCCATGCACCGAGTAGAGCAGGCACTGAGGGCCATTCTAGGCGGAGGGTCAGTGTGGGCAGTGGCCTGGCGGCCTGGGAAGCCGTTGCGTTTGGCAGCGAGATCGTCAGTGGTGGCTGGAGAGAAGGGGGCATTCTCTAGCAGTGGTCATGAGGAGGAGGGATGGGCAGAGGGCAGCTGTCGTCCATTGTTCAAGAGGAGTGGGTAGGGTGGTCAGGAAGGATATTTAGACTGAGAAGCGGGCAGGTTTAGGGCTGAGAGGATGCGTCACGGGCAGGTTGCGGACGGGGGAGAATGGGAGCAGGAGGCAGAGGTTGGGGAGCCTGCTGAGGGTTGGGGCCGGGAGAGGCCTTGCACATGGTCTCTGTCACCTCAGACTCCCCTACAGTCAGCCGCTTAACACTCACACACCCACTTCCAGTTGGCCTGAAGGAGGTGTGCAAAAGCCCCAGAAGTCTTCCCCGAGCCTGGCCCCCTCAGTACCCAGGCTTCCATCTAGCAAAGCATTGGCTGTGCCCCACAGCCTGGACTGTGAACTCCCGCAGGGCAGGACCCTGCAGTGACCCCTGGACTGAATTGGGGTGGACCTGAGGTTCCTCCATCCGCTCCCTGGTCCTGCTGGTCTCCTCTCTGGGAGTGAGAGGCCGGGGGAGGAACCTGGGCCTCGAGCGGCTGGCAGGAGGCACACGGTGGTCAGAGGCTGTGCCCCCTCGGGGGGCCAGGAGGGTCAGCCTGGCGGGTTGCGGGGGGGAGTGTAAGCTCAGGGGCATCCTGCCCAGGTTCCCGTGGCCTTGGGTCACGGCCCTGGACGGGGAGCGCTCCAGGTTGTTCCTTTTCCTCGTCTGTGGTGTGGCCCCTGCTCAGCCCTGCGCCTGGTCCCTCTGTGTGGACAGCGGCTCGTGCCGCGCTTCTCTTCTAACCGTGATGGCCACGGGGTTGTGACAGGAGTCGTGAAATGCCCTGCTCGCTCCGTCCCCTTCTTCACCTCCCTCTGCGTCTGGGATTCCCACACTGGGCCCCCCAACCCGGGCACACAGGCCTCCAGGCCCTGTGCCCTACAGCGGGGAGGGCAGGCAGTGGCCTTGCTGCCCCCGGGCCCTGGGACTTTGAGAGCCACTGGCCCTGCTTCACCTGGGCGAGCAGGCGGCCCTCCTCCCCTCCTCTGCCCTGCCCTGCCCTCCACTTGCACAACCACCGGAGGCTGAAGAGTGGGCTGTTCCTGGTCTTCAGGGAGTCAGGCAGCCCAAGGGAGGAGCTGCACCCCCATAGCTGTTCCCCAGACTCCTTCAGCCCTCCTCTCAGGGTCCCCAGGGTGGAAATACAGTGCCTGCAACAGCCAGGAAACAGGAGTTGGAGGCGGCGACAGGCTTGGGAGGGTGGGCAGACGTTCGCCGTGAAGACTGAACACTGCTGCATCTTGTCTTAGAGGGCAGAGGATGGGCAGAGACGGGAGGACTACAAGGAGCGGCCTCCAGGCTGGCGGGGCGAGGGGGCCTAGCGGGCCAGTGGTCAGGCCTCTGCTGCCAAGGCAGCGCCGTGAGGGCCGGTAGGACCGACTCTCCTGGCCTTCGCTTCGGGGCTGTGAGGACAAGCTTTCCTCCAGCTCGTTTAGGTGCAAGAGGCAGGGCAGCTGCCAGTTGCCTCCTCCTGCTGGCTGCGGGGGGAGAGGACAGCCTCTGGCTGGGGAGCAGGGCCCTCAGCCGAAGGAGTCTCACCCGGGCCTTGGCTTCCAGTGGGCCAGGTGAACTACCCGAAAGTAGCAGACAGCTCGTCCTTCGACGAGGACAGCAGCGACGCCTTATCCCCCGAGCAGCCTGCCAGCCACGAGTCCCAGGGCTCGGTGCCGTCGCCCCTGGAAGCCCGAGCCAGCGAGCCACCGCCCAGTGCCACCTCTGTGTCCCCTGCTCAGGTGAGCTTTCTCCTCCGCTCCCCAGGGGCCCAGACCTGCTGGAGCTGCCCCGGCGAGGTCCCTCCCTGGGCCCAGGTGGGGCAGGGAAGCCGGGAGGTGCTGCCCCGCTAGCTCGGGTTGAGGGGTGTTGGCAGTGGGCCCCTCGAGTTACATTCGGAGGCCTCCCTGCCGCCCCGTGTCCCCTCGTGCAGAACAGCTGCCTCTCCTGAGTGTGTGCAGGTCCGTGACGCTTTCTCCACCCTCTGCTCCCCCTTTTCTAGTACCCCCTCCCACCACCACCCTGGAGGCTGCTCTTCTCAGCCTTCCTTCCTCTGCCCTCAACAGCGACCATCAGGGGGGTGACGGCCGCCCACCTCTGGGCGGGCCAGGCAGGACTGCAGCGCCAGCTGGAGCCTGGAGGCGGTGCAGCTTATGGGGTGTCCTCACGTTCCCACCTCTCTCCCAGGTTGTCTCTCAGCTCCCCGTGGGCCCAGAGTCCGGAGAAACGCTCTTCCTTGGAGAGCAGCCTCCTCTGCCTCCCAGCCTCACCAACGGAACCGCGGTCCCCACCGCCAAGCCCCTCCCCACCCTCATCAAGGTACAGACAGACCCCCAGCCCACTGCCCCTTGCCCCTGATGCCTCTCTGACTCCAGTGTGGGGACAGTGTCTGCAGTGGGGGTGCTCACCCTCTCCTCCTGGCCAGGGACAAGCAGAGGCCACCACGGGGCTACAGACAGCCTGCCCACTCCCTCCGCGGACGCTGGCCGCGGTCACGGCCCCGGTGTACTGAGCGCAGGGCAGGCTGTCACTCCTGCCCCCCCCATGCACGGCCTCATGAGACCTTAAGGGGATCGAGTAGTGAGGTGGTGGGCCCACAGTCACTGGCCAGCTGTGCTGGGAGTTCGTCTTCATTCTCTTTCTCCAAGTCCTGACATGAAATACCTGAAGGGGCCCCAGTTAGCCTCAGCCCACGAGATGCCCACGGGCACCTTTGCACGGGGACTTGGTGCTGGACCGTGAGGGTTGAGTTCAGCAGCACCACGAGCCAGCGTCTGGGCCTGCCCGCCCAGCCGAGCCTCCTGCCTCGGCCTCTGGGGCCTTGGCCCTGCCTGCCCCCTCCAGCCTGTGCTTTGCGCCTGCTGGGCAGGGGCCCTTCCTTCCAGCCCCACTTGCTTCTGCGCTTGGCTGATTCCTGCAGTCCCTCCGCATAGGCCCTGGCCTGGAGCCCCTGGCCGCCCACGTTCCTCCCGCTGCTCGCAGCCTTGGCCGAGCCCCCCTGTGTTTCCAGGTGCTCCCAGTCCCTTTGGGCTGGCGCCCCGCCCCGGGCCTGCTCCTCCCCGCCCCGGGCCTGCTCCTCCCCGGCCCGGGCCTGCTCCTCCCCGGCCCGGGCCTGCTCCTCCCCGGCCCGGGGCTCCCGGCCGCTCCCTGGGCAGCCGGCTGCACCTTCCTTGTCTCTGTGGTCTGTTCCCGACTGGCCCGGACGTCTGAGGTTTTCCCCCAGATTTCCTCCCCCAGACCTGCTGCTTGTCACAGGTCGGGTGCCTGCCTCTGCCCACCTCCCCTCTGTGAGAACCGTGTGTGTGTCTTTATCCAACTTCCTCTTTTCTGGAAGCACCTCGGCCTCTGGCTCCGCAGCCCCGCTGTGAAGCCTCCTCCAGAGGAGCCCCAGCTGCCTCTGACGGCTTGGGTCGCTCTCCCCTCCGGGTGACTTCCCCGGGCTCCGTCTCCTCCCTTTCAGTGAGGTGCTCCTGGCCGTTCTGGGCCTCTCTCGCACGGTCAGCCTTGCTGGGGCCTCTCCGCGGGCCCCTGTCTGTCCTCTCAGGCGTGCTCTGGCCCCAGCGGCCCCTCGCTTTCTCCCCCTCTCTCCACACCTGGGCCCCCCGACCCTCTTCCCCACTGCCATGGAGGGCGCACCATCAGAGCGCAGAACCCTGAACCGTTAAACTGCTTGGCTGCCGCAGCTCTGCTGCCCCTTCTTCCCCTAGTTGATCACCTCTTTACTCATCCTGTCAGTCCTCAGGGCCCCCTAACCAGACCCCCGCTGACCCCACACAGAGTCTCCGCCCTTCCCTCTGCTGGTCTCTGTGCAGATGCTGCGAGGCCCCCTCAGTCCTGCCCGGCCCGTTCCCTGCTCACGTGCCCCACTCAGCTCCACCCGCCCTCACCCCAGAGGACCCTCGAGGCCCAGCGGGAGGCTGCCCTGTGTGCCGGCTGTGGGTGCACACAGGAGCTTTTGGAGTCTTGGGCTTGGATCTCAAGTCCTTCGTGGGTGAGATCACAGGCACTGTGTGGCCTTGAGCCACTGACTGCCCGGAGCTGCTGCTTCATCTTCTGGTAGACACGCCGGCTCCCAGCAAGGCCGGGTTCTCACCATTCTGCATCCCGTGTGGAGTGGCTGTGCGAGCTCCCAGGGGCCCTCTTTCACCCCGTGTCCTGTTCCCGCTGTGCTCGGGGTCTTAGGGAGGCTGTCTG
>NW_024070213.1:8227315-8445039 GCF_014754425.2 Oryx dammah
CCCCCCCCCCCCCCCCCCCCCCCCCCCCCCCCCCCCCCCCGCCATCAGCCCTCGCCCCCTCCCGGGCGCACTCCTGGGCACCAAGGAGGCCTCTTCTTTGGGAGGGGTGCTCTCTGGCAGGGCAGGGTGGATGCACAGCCCTCTCAGGAGCTGCCCAGGCCCCTGACGGTGCCCTCTGTCTCACGCCCCCAGCAAAGCCAACCCAAGTCTTCCGGGGAGAAGTCGCAGCGCAGCAAGAAGGCCAAGGAGCTGAAGCCAAAGGTGAAGAAGCTCAAGTATCACCAGTACATCCCCCCGGACCAAAAGCAGGACAAGGGGGCTCCTCCCATGGACTCCTCCTATGCCAGGATCCTGCAGCAGCAGCAGCTCTTCCTGCAGCTGCAGATCCTCAACCAGCAGCAGCAGCAGCAGCAGCAGCAGCACTACAACTACCAGACCATCCTGCCCGCCCCGCCCAAGTAGGTGCCGCCCCGCCCACTCAAGGCCTGGTGACCCTGGACTGGCAGGGACCCTTGGGTCCCAGTCCCATCAGAGCAGTCCGGGAGCAGGGCCCTTCCCTGCGCCCCTCTCCAGCCAGCCTAGCAGAGGCCGAGGGCGACGCCTGGCGCGGGCTTATTCCTGTGCTTTCTTCCTCTCAGGCCGGCAGGGGAGGCAGGGGGCAGCGCTGGGGGCCCCCCGTCACGCAGCCTTTCCACTACCAGCAGCAGCTCCGGCTCAGGCGCCCCTGGGCCCAGTGGGCTGGTCCGACAGAACAGCACCTCGCTGACGGGCAAGCCGGGGGCCCTGCCCGCCAACCTGGATGACATGAAGGTAGGTGGTTGCGCCTGGTGGCCTTGGCCGCCTCCAGTCTGGCCTCTCGCGGGGCTGTCAGGCGCTTGGCGTCAGGTAGGGAGGGCGGCCGGCTGGGGACTACGGCCACGGAAGGCAGAGCGGGGCTCTGGACTCTGGGCTCTGGAGCCCGCCTGGAGGCTCGCCTGGCTCTGCTCATCATCGTCGTCGTCATTAAAGACACCAGCTGGTGTTCGTCCCGGGCCGTGGGCTCACCGAGCACTTGTGTGCCTCTGATTTCCCAGCCTCCAGTGCAGTGTGAGGAACGGGGGTGTCACCCTGGCTTCGGGGTGAGCAGCCCGAGGCCTGTGGGAGGGGGTGGACAGGCTTGCCCGAGGTCACAGGCCCAGGTGGTGGTCGAGCTGGGGCTCAGGTCAGGGCTCCTCTGCAGCACTGCCCTTTCCTCATGGCTCCTGATGTCTCACTGAGCCTGCTTTGTGAGTGCTGTGTCCACCTAGGAGAGGGCGCCCACACTTGGGGCACAGACCCCGCTGTGTCCTGGGCCTTGAGGGTGGGAGATGCCTGGGCCTGGCCTGCACGCTCTGCCCTAGTCAGAAGGCGGATGGGTCACATTCTCCCTCGAGAGTTTGTGCCCTGGACCAGCCTGCTCCCTCCTAGTCATGACCCAGGTCCCAGCAAAACACAGCCCCTGGGTGGGGAGCTAAACACGGGCCTTGGTGTCCTCGAGACCCGGCCCTCATTCTTAGCTCTGCCTACCATGACATCACCAGTATGACCTCCGAGGAGTCATTTCACTGTCCTGAACTCAGTTTTCTCATCTGTGAGATGCGGTGCGTTCACGTGAGTGTTGGTTGAGCGCAGGCTGGGGCTGGAGACAACTGTGGACGTGTCCTGCCCAGCCAAGGGGCGAGGACGGGGAGGAGGGGCCGCAGAAGCAGGCCTCTTCCTCCAGGCTGTGGCAGGGCCGGGCCTTGATGTGTCTCAAGTGGCTGGTGGGGCCCAGACAGACGAGGCACACTGGATGGAGGCTGATCTTGCTCTCTGTCCCCCAGTGGCCCTGACTCCTGTGCCTTCGCAGGTGGCAGAGCTGAAGCAGGAGCTGAAGTTGCGGTCACTGCCCGTCTCGGGCACCAAGACAGACCTGATTGAACGCCTGCGTGCCTACCAGGAGCAGGTCACCCCTGCCAGCCCCGGAGCGCCCAAGGCCCCCGCCACCTCCCTCCTGCCCAAGGCGGGCGAGGTGGTGGTCGCCTTCCCAACCGCCCGGCTCAGCACGGGGCCCGCCCTGGTGGCAGCGGGCCTGGCCCCGGCTGAGGTGGTGGTGGCCACGGTGACCAGCAATGGTGTGGTGAAGTTCGGCAGCACGGGCTCCACGCCCCCTGTCTCCCCCACCCCCTCAGAGCGGTCGCTGCTCAGCACAGGCGACGAGAACTCCACGCCGGGGGACAGCTTTGGCGAGATGGTGACGTCCCCGGTGACCCAGCTCACGCTGCAGGCCTCGCCGCTGCAGGTCCTCGTGAAGGAGGAGGGCCCCCGCCCTGGGGCCTGCTGCCGGAGCCCGGGGGCGCGGGCCGAGCTGGAGGCCCGGGACAAGGACCAGATGCTGCAGGAGAAGGACAAGCAGATCGAGGAGCTGACGCGCATGCTCCGGCAGAAGCAGCAGCTGGTGGAGTGGCTCAGGCTGCAGCTGGAGCAGGAGAAGCGGGCCCAGCAGCCGGCCCCGGCCCCCGCCCCGCTCGCCCCGGGCCCCACGGTGAAGCAGGAGAGCAACCGGGCTAGCTGCCAGCTCAGCCGGCGGCCCCTGGGCCCTGAGCTCCCCTTCAGCCCCAGCCTCACGGCCCCTGCCGCCCCGCATGCAGACGCCCGAGCCCTGGTGTCCCCGGCCGTGGTGGTGAAGCAGGAGGCCGTGGGGCCCGAGCCTGAGCCGGCCCCGGCCCTGGTCGCTCTGGGCCCCGCGGTGAAGCAGGAGAACAGCTTCACCAGCTGCCAGCTGAGCCGGCAGCCCCCGGGCCCCGAGCTTCCCTTCAGCCCCAGCCTCGCGGCCCCCGCCGGCCCCCACGCAGACGCGTGTGCCCTCGCGCCCCCAGTCGTGGTGGTGAAGCAGGAAGTCGTGCCGCCCGAGCCTGAACCGGCCCCAGCCCCGCAGCTGCTGCTGGGCCCACAGGGCCCCAGCCTTGTCAAGGGGGTCACACCGCCCCCCCTCCTCACTGACTCCGCAGGGACCCATCTTGTCCTCACCGTGACCAAGAAGAACACAGACAGCCCTGCCCTGGCCAGCGGGAGCCCCCAGCAGGTACCTGGGGCAGGGGGTGCAGGGCCCGCAGGAGGGCCAGAGGGCATTCAGTGACAGTGCCCCCGGGGGGGCAGGTTGCGCTCATGTCCTTGGATCGTCTCCTTCAGCCCTCCCAAATGAGGGCTGCCCACCCAAGGTCAGCCACGCGGGGCTGAGACTGCATGGGAGTTGGGGAGGTTGGGGCCCCTATGTGAGACCCCCAGCCTTGCAGGTGGAGCTGTGAGGGTCTGCCCCTGGCTGTGGCCCTTAGTGTCAGAGCTTGTTTGTGGCCCCACCAGTTGGGCCCCTCCTGCCCCTGCTGCAGGGCGGGGTGCTCCCAGGAGCGGGGCAGGGCCTGACGGGAGCCCCGCCCCTCCTCCCCTCAGAGAGGCCAGCTGTCCCCCAGCAAGGCAATGCTGGCAGCTGGCTCCCTGCTGCCACCGCCCTCACAGCCCAGATCCTCCGCTCAGCCTGGGCCAAAGGTAAGGCTGCTTAGGCTTTGTGTGGCCTCAGCCCTGCAGGGCTTGGGGGGTGGGGGCGGTGACAGGACCTGGGGACTCCGGAAGGGACCTGGGCCCTGAGCAGAAGCTTCAGGGAGGGGAGGGGCGGTCAGCTTGGAGCCCCCGCCTGTGCCCTGGGCGCCCAGGGAGCCACTCGTCCTCAGTAGGGTCAGAGGTCAGGGCCGCCCCCATCCTGTATGGCTTCTTCCCCGAGGGTGTCCACGAAGCTCCCTGAGAGCGCGTGCAGCTGCACCGTCCGCTGGCCTGGGCAGAGGTGGATGCTCCCTGCCTTGCCTGCCTGGCGCGGGCCCTGGGCTGCCGCCCTCAGCCGGCCGTGGTTCTCTGTCTTCCTTCAGCCCCTGTCCCAGCCTGAGTCTCCAGCTCCCGGTCCCCCGGGCCACATGGACCTGGAGCCCCCACCCCAGCCCCTGTTTGGGACCCCCGCTTCTCAGCCGAAGAAGGAGCCGCCTGGCTACGAGGAAGCCGTGAGCCAGCAGCCCAGGCCGCAGGTAAAGAGGGTGGCCAGGGGCCTGCGGGGTGGGTGGTCACAGTCCCCTGGGTCTCATGGGAGGGGCCCTCCAAGAGGCCTTGGAGAGGGGGTGTCGGGGCAGGAGAGAGGGTGGGCTGTGGGAGCCTGGCGCAGCCCGCCGGGGCCTGACTGCTGGCTCAGGGCCGGGAGGGTCTGCTCTGAGCCAGGCTGGGGCTTCCTGTCTTCATGTTTTTCTGATCTTTGGCCCACAGGAGAACGGTTCCTCGAGCCAGCAGATGGATGACCTGTTTGACATTCTGATTCAGAGTGGAGGTAAAGTTCAGGCCCCATGCTGCCTCCCCCGCCCTCCTGCCTGCCCCTGTGTCTCCAGCCTGGGCTTGGGTGATTGGGTTTGGTTTGGTTCTTGACACAATGCCTGGCGGGCCTGGTAAGTACTTAGGAGGCAGCGGCGTGTGAGGCGCGTCCCAGAAGCTGGGCAGGGCCCTGCCGGGGGGCATCTGCAGCACACGCTCGTCTTATCCTGAGCCGCTGCACTGCGTGCCCGGCGCTGTGCCCACAGCCCAGGCTGGGGCAGTGAGAGAGAGACGCCCACCTCTGCGGGGCTTGCAGCCTATTGTGGGGAGGTGATGGAAGAATAAAACAAACTGTCCTTCGTCGGAGCGTCAAGAAAAGCAGGGGAGGCAAGGGTCCCAGGTGGGGGGGTGGTCGGGGTCAGGGTTGCTGGGTGCTATTCAGTGCTGCAGGGCGGACTGGAGCGGGTGTGGGTGGTACGGAGGCCTGGGGGTGCCAGGCGGAGGCACGGGGACCCTGGGCAACACTGGGAGCCACAGCGCAGCTTCGCGTGAAGGGTGGCTCCTCTGGAAGGGTGGATGGGGAGGCTGGTGATCCAGGAGAGCGGGGTGTGCGGGGGCGCCACAGGAGGGCCGAGTCCAGGAGCGTCTGCAGAGCGCTAGTTCAGCTTCCTGTGGCTGTTAGTTGTGTGGCCAGGGGACACGGCGGACAGGGGCTCAGTGTTAGCAGCAGTGTGAGCGCCCGGGGGCGTGGGCGCCTCAGCCCCTAGACTGAATGGGGGGACCACCAGCCCAGCCCAGGGGTGGTCGGGTGGGGCGGGGGCGGGAGGCTGGGTGTGCAGAGAGGAGGAAGTGGCGGGGGCGGGAGGGGTGGTTGTTCGAGGTGCTGACCTGGGGGCGGAGGGGGAGCTGTACCCTCGAGAGGGTCAAGGCCCAGGCCACTGAGGGCTGCTCAGGAAAGCTGGGGACTGAGACCTGGCCCCGGGCCGTGTCGTGGTGGCGGCCGGTGACCTCAGCCCAGACAGTGGGTTGGCGGCCAGAAGCCTGCCTGAAGCCGGTTGGAGAGGCTGGGGCTGTGGGAGACAGCAGGTCTAGACTGCTCTCTGCAGGGGGTCCCCCGCAAAGGGGTGGGTATGGAAAGGAGGCACGTTTGCCTGCTGGTGGGACGAGCTGGTGGTCTGGAGGTGAAGGAGACCCCAGGGGTGTGTCTGCGTGGGCAGAGAAATAGGCAGCTTCTCTCCTGAGGGATTTAATTTTGTCAGTAGGAAGACCAAGAGTTCATGAGCTTGGACACTTTAAAGTGGATTTAACCTCAATTACAAAACAATCGAGGTCACTGGTTTTGATCTCGGGGAGACTCCCCAGATTGCAGGGTCTACAGTGGGGGCCTGGGGTGCCTTTCTAGTAAAGGCGGGTGGCGCTGAGTCTCCGGGAGGGCAGGGCTGCCGGAAGAGGGGCTGTGGGAAGCCGAGAAGAAGAGACGGCAGAGGAGGAAGCTGGGGCTGTTTGCCCCCAGAGGGCCACAGAGCCGCGGAGAGAGCGTCAGCAGGTGGGGGGGCGCAGGCGAGCTGAGGGAGAGGGAGGCAGGGAGTGGGGCTGGGTGTCTGGCGCTCGGCTGGGACGGAACCTGGAGGGCCAAGGAGCAAGCCTGGTTTCTGCATTAATTTTTTTTTATTGTGATGAAATATATGTAACATGCTTTTCCATCATACTCATCTTTGAAAGGTGCAAACTGGGCAGCATGAAGTTCATTTACATGGTTGTGCAGGCATCACTGCTCCGTTTCTAGGACTCTTGCATCGTCCCATGCTGTCACCTTCACACTAACTCCCTGTTCCCCCCCCTTTCTGCTTCCTGTCTGTGGAACTGACTGTTCTCAACGTGTGTGAGTGCAGTCATACGCTTTCTCCTTGTTTCTGGCTGGCTTCACTTAGCATAATATCCTCAAGGTTCTTCCATGTAGCTTTTACCAGAATTTCTTTTGGGCTGAATAGTGTTCCATTGTGTCAGTACCAATGTGTTTATCCCTTCATCCACTGGACATGTGGGTCGTTCCTTATCCCTTCACCCACTTTCGGCTGTTTCTGCCTTTTGGCTGTTGTGAGCAGCGCTGTGCTGAGCACTGGTGTCTTGAGTCTGTGATCCCGTTCTTTGGGGTGCGCATGTAGAGGTGGGGCTCAGTCATTCTGGGTATTTCACGTTTCGAGGAACTGCAGGACTGCTTTCCACACAGCTGCACTATTTTCATTCACACCAGCCACTCACAAGGGGTCCAGTTGGCCACACCCTCACCAATACTCATTTTCAAATTTTTGTCTTTCCCTGATGATTACTAGTGTTGAGCATCTTTTCACGTGCTTATAGGCCACCTGTGCATATTCTTCTGGAGAAATGTCTTGTTCTTGGTCCTTTTCCAGTTGGGTTTTGTTGAGTTCTTGGAGTTATTCTGGGTATCAATCACTTACCCAGATACACAGTTTGCAAGTATTTTCTCCCATTCCATGGCTTGGCTTTTCACTTATTTTAACTTTTTTGAAGTATAGTTGCTGTATGGTCTTTTCATTTTTGATAGTGATCTTTGATGTATAAAGTTTTAAATTTTTATGATGGCCAGTTTATTTTTTCTTTGCCTATGCTTTTGGTGTTGAGGACTTCCCTGGTGGCTCAGAGGGTAAAGTGTCTGTCTACAATGCAGAAGACCCGGGTTCGAGCCCTGGGTTGGAAAGATCCCCTGGAGAAGGAAATGGCAACCCACTGCAGTACTATCGCCTGGAAAATCCCATGGACAGAGGAGCCTGGTGGGCTACAGTCCATAGGGTCGCAAAGAGTCAGACACGACTGAGCGACTTAACTTTCACTTGGTGTTACAACCAAGAAGTCACTGCTGACTTCAGTGTCACAAAGATGTTCCCTTTCTTTTCTAGTTTTGGCTCCTAAATCTAGATCTTTGACCCATTTTGAGTTAATATTTGTATGTGCTGCAAGGGGAAGCTCCAATTGCAGGTCACACTCAGGCTGGCTTCTGACGCCCCTTTGCTTTGTCGATTGGCAGAGATCTCAGCGGATTTCAAGGAGCCAGGGAAGGAGAAGGCGCCCCCGACAGCAGCCTGCGGCTCGCCCCTGGCCACCCAGCCCTCGCCCCCAGCCGAGCTCCCTCAAGCCACCCCGCCGCCGTCGGGCTCACCGGCCCTGCCTGGGCGCCTGGAGGACTTCCTGGAGAGCAGCACAGGGCTGCCGCTGCTGACTGGCGGGCACGAGGGGCCAGAGCCCCTCTCCCTCATCGACGACCTCCACAGCCAGATGCTGAGCAGCTCTGCCATCCTGGACCACCCCCCATCCCCCATGGACACCTCGGAATTGCACTTTGCGCCTGAGCCCAGCGGTGTGGGCCTAGACTTGGCCGACGGGCACCTGGACGGCATGGACTGGCTGGAGCTGTCGTCGGGCGGACCGGTGCTCAGCCTGGCCCCGCTCAGCACCACGGCCCCCAGCCTCTTCTCCACGGACTTCCTCGACGGCCATGACCTGCAGCTGCACTGGGACTCCTGCTTGTAGCTCCCGGGGGTGGGAAGGCTAGAGGCCCCGAGAACTCTGGGGTGCCCGGCACTTTCCAGCCCCATCCCGCCCCTCCATGAGGCCGGAAGTCCTGACAATCACAGGCCCTGCCCGCTCCAGGGAGGCGGCGCCGGGCCCCGCCCCGGGCTCGCGGAGGCCTGCATGGGCCGGGCTTCTATTTGACCTCCTTCTGTGAGGTCGGGGTGCACTTGCCGGCTGCGGTCTGCTCAGGAGGCGAGGCCCGGGGCTGAGGCAGAGCCCGGGCCCCCCCGTGTCCTCTTGCCCCGAGGGGGCACGGGCTGGGCCTCTACCTCACCATCCTCGCGGCGCCAACACCAGCGTCCCAGGCCTCCCAGGAGAGGCTCCCTGCCTCCTAGTGTCTTGCTGTAGCACAGCCATGTATGGTTGGCGGCAGTTTCTGTACAGGTGTACATACCTCTATGCTATATATCGCCATACATATACACACATATCTCAGCGGGGGTGGGTGCGGCCGCCCCCGCCTTCCGCACACAGAAGGGCCTGGAGAGCACCACTCCCGGGGCTGGGCGCGGCTCACCGCGGTCCTGCCCACCACTCGTGTTTGATGTGTAGCCACCTCGCCACAGCCTGAGCCCCACCCTCCTGCTTCCTGCTCCTTATCAGTGCCACGAGGGCGGGGTGCTTCCTGCCCACATTCCGTCTGCTGCCTCACTGCAGCCACCATGGCCAGGGTCGGCGAGGGAGCCCGAGGCGGCCCTCAGGCTCTGGCTGCTGCCTCCTGCCCGTCACAGTCATCCACAGGGGACGAGGGGTGTGGAGTCACCAAAACCGGAGGTGGGACAGCTGTGTGAACTTTTTAAAATAAAAACTAAAACACCTCTTGCTGATCCATCTTGTTCAATCCACGTTAGACAAGACATGGGTGGTAGGGCTGGGTCCCAGGTGTCCACGCCCTGACCCTGATGCCACTTCGCCAGCCCTGGCTGGATGGGAGGCAGGGAGGTGCTTTCTCAGAGACAAGAGTTTATTTATAAATCACCGATGCCCAGGAGCCTTCAGCCACCCCCACCCTCTTCCCGAGCAAAACCTGACAGCCCAAAGCTGGCACCCCACCTCCTCACGAGGTTTTTGGTTGGCTCCGTGGAGCTGGGCCCAGGGCCTCTGTAAAGGGCACTCCTGCCTGTTCCTGCCACCCTCTGCCCTTCTCTGCCGCTCTGACCCCCCACCACGGTGCCCAGTCAGAACTCTAGAGCATGTCCTCCCCTCGACCCTGCAGCTTGGAGCTGGCCAGGGCCGGCCATTCTCTCCTTGCTTTGTGGGGGCGGGGCGGGGGGGGAGCCCCTGGAGGAGCGCGTCACCCGTCGATGTCCCAGCTGAAGAGGTGGTGCTTCACCAGCATGTCCTGGACGCCCTCCTTCAAGGGCTTCTTCTCCTCCTGCACGAGACAGCCTCCTGTCACGGCTGCTGGGCACTCAGTGAGGAAGCCAGGTGGCAGCGCCAGTGTGGTCCTCACAGGCAGCGCCAGCACTCAGGGCCCCCCTGAGGCCGCGGCCACCCAGCAACGCTTGGGGAAGGCGGCCCCCGGCACCGATGCCAGCCTGCCCCAACCACCACAGTCCCCTGGGAGGCAGGCCCCACTACCCACCTCTCTCTTTGCAGGAAGCTCCCAGTCCTGGGAGAGGCTGAATGCGAAGCAGCAGAGGACCCTGGAGGGCGAAGGGGGGCTGTCAGACGCTGGCAGGGCTCAGCCACCCCCCGGCTGGGCCTGCAGGAACCCAGGGTCTCCTCACCGCAGCTCGCACTTGATCTGGACCCAGCCAGGGCTGCGCAGGAAGGACCAGGGCTGGTACCACTTCTCCACGGTGGGCAGGCTGGAGCAGAGCACCTCCAGCCACAGGTGCAGCACCTGCTCGCTGGGGGCAAGGAGGGCGCCCGATCAGAGGCCCGCGCCCCCGCCCCTCATCACCCCTCCTGTGTCTGAGGCACCATCACCACCTCCCTCAGCCACTGGTCGCTCAGCCAGTGATGCGCCTGCTCGCTGGCCAGCAGCCTCACGGCGTGCTCTGAGCTCATCTCGGGGGCCCCTGCCCCAGGTCAGCGCAGCCTGGACGCCGCCCCTCTGCCTGGTGGCAAGTCCAGAAACCCCACGCTCCGCCTGGCCCACTCAAGGCTGGCATCCGTCAGCCTGCAGCCAGGTCCCCAGTGAGCCCTGACCGCTCACCTCACTGGAACCAGTGCTTCACGGGCCCCAGCATCCCTCCCTGCCAAGCGGTGGCCAGTCTCACACTGGAGGACGACCTTCAGGAGCCACCCTGGCCGCCGCCCACCTCCGTCTGCCCAGCTTAACCCCGCCCCTGTGGGAGCACACCCACCCCCTGCTCACGGGGGCACGCACACTCACTTGAGCCCCACGCAGATGAGGGAGCGGAGCTTCACGTCCATTTGTGCATGTGCGGCGTCGTGGGTCACGTTAACGGACTGCACAGCCTGGGGGGCACAGTGGTCACTCAGGTGTCCCCAGCTGCCCACCCTAGAGACCAGTCCACCCACGGCCCCCCTTACCCGGTACAGCAGCTCCTCTGGGGTCAGGACTTTGCCATCTTCATCCAACCTGAGGGGGGACCAGAGCGGCCCACACTGCCCTAGTGGGCTCGGGCCATGACCCCCCTCCATCCCCGGCCCCAGGCTGCCAGGAGGGCGACCTGCAGGAGGATGCAGGCGCCAGGTTACCTGTACGTCTTGCACAGCACCAGGCGTGAGTACACGGAGTCGAAGTCTCTCTCCACCTCCCGGCCCGCTGCCTAGGGGGCACGGTGAGTGTCAGGGACCCGAGGGTAGATACCAGGTCAGAGCCACAGAGTCCGGCTGAGCAGGTCACCTCTCCACCAGCTCCACGGAGTCCGGACACTCACCTCCTCGATGAATAGCCAGGGGTGGCAGGCGCCCCCGAGCAGCGAAGGCTTCTTCAGTCCGTGTTCAAACAGGGCCTTGAGAGCTGGGCAGAGGGTCCCTCGCACGAGGTCTGTGACCCCCTCCGTCACAGCATCGTCCCCCGCGATGGAGTACTGAGTGGGGAGGACGGGATCTGAGGGCCCCAGCCAGCCTCTCCCCATCCTCACAAGTGCTCCACATGCCCAGGGGACACAGCCCGGGGCCCAGGAGGGCGCCAGCCTCAGGGTAGAAGGAGTGTGGCCACCGGGGACAGGCCCACCTCACATGCGCACTCACCTCCTTGCTCCGCTCATCAAGGACTTCCACGAACTTGGCTGGAAACCAGCCTGGGGGAGAAGCAGAGCCTGTGAGGCACGCGGCTTTGCGTCCTGAGCTCTCCCACCCCTGACGGGGCTGAGGACACACGGTGACAGAGACACCGAGCACACCCCATGCCGCCGCAGCCTCGCGGCCTGGCCCGCCCTCCCACCGGCCCAGCACGACACAGACCAGACGGAGGCCTCACCTCTCAGGCCGTTTAGCTCGCCCACCCAGCAGTGCTCGTCCTTCTGAGAGACGATCTGCCAAGGAAAAGCGTGTGAAGCTCGGCTCCAGCTGCCTGGCTTTGTCCTGGGTTGGAGCTCTGGCCAGGCGAAGGCTTGGCCACCCCACCCGCTGCCAAGGGAAGGCGCCCGCTCCCCACACACCGTGATGATGTCGTTCTTGCGGAAGCCCAGCTCGTCGTCATCATGGCGCTCGAAGTCCAGCAGGGCCTTGGCCCGGCGTGGGTGGCCACGGGAGCAGGCCACGTAGTTCTCGTGGTCCCGCTGGTGGCTCTCCGTGCTATAGTCCGGGGTCAGCTCCTGACAGGGCGGCAGAAAGGCCACTGCTCAGGCCAGGGCCAGGGAAGTGGGGCCCCGGTCAAGCCCTGCACCCAGGGCTGGGCCCCGAGACTCACCACATTGCAGTTCTTGGGGTCCGTGCACTGAAAGTGGCGGGCCACACGCAGGACAGCTTCCCGAAGGTCGGCCACCAGCTCTGTCTGCCTGATGTTCTTGGCCTTCATCGCCTCCAGGTCGTCCTCCCCTGCGAGGCCCAGAGACAACAGCAGCCATGGCCGTGCCTCGTCCCGACTCCAAGGAGCGCAGAGCCCACATGGGGTGTGAGTCCGGTCACCCCCGTTGCCCCACTTTCAGAGCCCAGCCCAGCGCCCGGCCACCTGCACGGAGCGCTCACCGAACAGCAGCGATGTGATGCCAGCCTTCCTCCGCTGAGTCCTGCGGCGCACCACCTGCGGGCACGGAGCCAGGTCAGCGGGGCTGGGCGCCCAGCACCCAGACCCCCTGTGGGCACGGAGCCAGGTCAGCGGGGCCGGGCACCCAGATGGCGCCCCAGCACAGGGGGGCAGCGAGCAGAGCCCTCCCGCACGAGGCCCGGTTGGCATCTCACGCTGCTTTCTCTAACGTAGCCTCTGACGCCAGCTCTGAGGGTCAAATCAAACCTGGGTCTATCCTACACCCAAACAGGGTAGCTCTTGGCAGAGACGTGCCAAGGCCAAAGCGGTGGTCCCTCCACAGTGGTGGTCCGGGCAGGCTGGGCCCTGGGAGCTGAGGGGCGGAGGTGAGTGGGGCCTCCTCCCTCCCACGCCCACCTGAGAGAGGCTGGCAGTGGCGGTGGTGCCCAGGAGCTGGCCCTGGTCGGCCAGCAGGTAGGCCAGGTGTTTGCGGCGCTGGGCCTCCACGGCCACGGCAGTGAGCGAGCCCGCCAGCCGCATGGCCTCCGCCAGCAGCAGGTCCGCGTCCTCCAGCTGCGACGGGATGTCTGACAGCGTGTTGAAGATGGAGGCCGAGTTCTCTGACTGGATCAGCTCGTCTTCCTGGGCCGGGCGAAGGGCGGGCGTCACCGCTTGGCACACCCAAGCCACCGGGGTGACTTCCCTGCACGGTCAAGCTGAGCACAAGGAGGCCCTGCCCCTGAGAGACACCCCCGCCCCGCCATGAGCCAGTGCTCAGGCCGCAGGAGGCCGCGACCAGGACCGGTGGAGGGCCGGCCCCGCGGGGCTGCCAGGGAGCCGCCTCTGACGCCGGGGCTGGGCCGTCACCTTGAGGCGCAGCATGCCCAGCGTGGCCTGGAACAGCACCAGGGAGCCCTCGTAGAAAAACAGGTCCCAGAGGCGCAGCAGCAGGCGGATGTGCACCACGCTGGCGAAGGCAGTGAGGAACCAGTGCAGTGTGATGAGCGACAGCTCTGCGGACACACGGCGGGGCCACGGGAGGTCGGCTGCCAGGGCGGGGCGTCCCCCAGGCCCGCGTGGAGGAGGCGGGGCCGCAGGGCGGGGCGTCCCCCAGGCCCGCGTGGAGGAGGCGGGGCCGCAGGGCAGGGCGTCCCCCAGACCCATGTGGAGGAGGCGGGGCCGCAGGGCGGGGCGTCCCCCAGGCCTGCGTGGAGGAGGCGGGGCCGCAGGGTGGGGCGTCCCCCAGGCCCGGTGCAGGAGGCGGGGCCGCAGAGAGCAAGAGACAGCGCAGGGGGGCACGCCCCCTTCTTCCTCCTGAGCCGCCAGGTACCATCCTCGGCCACTTCCCGAGGTCTCAGACCCGCGGCACCTAAGCCCGAGCTGGGACCCCGGGACCCAGAGCAGAGGCGGGTCGGGCCCTCACCAATGTCGTGCTCCTGGAGCAGCCTGTCCAGGCGAGGCAGGTACTGGACGATGAGGTGCCGCAGGACGCGTTGGTCCGTCTGCACACCCAGCAGGGTGGTGCTGAAGTAGGAGGCGGGGAGCAGGTCCTCAATGATGGCGCACATCATCCAGAAGGCGTCGTCCTCCTCCAGGAAGAGCAGGAGGCAGGCAGCCACCTGGCAGGGCAGGGGGACGAGGGGTATCTACCCAGGTCTCCACACTGTCGGGGGGACCCATCAGAGTAAGGTGGCCTCTGTGGGGGTCACACCACAGACCATGTGCCTGCCTCAGGCACCTGGCGGCCCTCTCCCTCCTCTAGACGCCCCCGCCACTCTCTCCTCCCCGCCTCCCATCCCGATGGTGAGATGGCTCGCCCCGGGCTGTACTCACCATGCCTGTGCCCTGGCAGTAGCCGATCTCCGGGTAGAGCCAGGCCAGCGCTCGGAGCACCCTGCGTAGGCGGGGCACCCCGACGCCGCTCACATGGGCGAAGCAGGCGTTGCTGGGCATGGTGCGGAGCAGGTCCTTCTCGATCTGCCGGCAGCCCGCCCACAACAAGAGCCCGTGAGGCGCAGCTGCAGCAGCACAGCCTCCGCACCCCCGACACCGAGGCCCCCGGGGAGGAGGCCAGGGACCCCTGTGTGGGGCAAACCTCAGGTTGGCTTCTCTCCCAGGAAGGGGGGGTCCTCAGGCTCTGGGTCAAAGTTAACCCTCCTCCTCTGGAGGTCAGAGCCCAGCTGGTGTGCAGCTGAGGCCACGGTGGTTCACCGGGACCTTCTCAACAAAACTACAGAAGCCTGGGGCTTGAGCCAGAGCTATGGAATGAGAATCTCTGGAAAGAAGCCTGGAAACCTGCATTTAAAGTCTCCAGGGGACCCTAATACACACTGGGTATGGTGACTCTTCTGACTATCCCCCCAACCCCTAGAGGAACCAAGGGAGAAGCTGGCTCCAGGCACAGGTGTAGGGGTGAAAGGACTACCCAAGGCTGCCTCCTGGCCACCGAGCTCTCCTGGGCCACCCCTGAGGGGCCTCCCCCCACTCCTTGCCCCCAACCACGGGGCCTCACCTGCTTGGCGGCAATGGTCTCATCATTGGAGCTGTTCTTCACGATCTCTCGGTAGGACAGCTCGGAGTTCCTCTTCTTCTGCAGGGCCCCAGATAGCCGCATCCACAGCTGAGGAGGGGGCAGGGCACAGCACTCAGTCCCTGTGGGGCTGTGGTCCCCATGGCCTCCGTGGGCCTCCCGCCTCACCTGTGGCCTCATGCTGTGGGGGACCCCAGCCAGCACCAGGGAGCGGAGCTTCTCTGAGCGGGGCAGCGAGACGGCAATCTTGTCCCAGGTGAGGTCCCCCACGTCGTGGTTGTGGGTGAACTCCAGGTGGGCCTGCCAGCGCAGCCTCTGGGGGGGGTCCTCCAGCAGCTGGCTGGAATAGGGGGTGCCATCTGCATCTGTGGAGAGGGGGAACAGCGACCCCGCTGTCTGTGCTCCGAGAGCAGAGGGCCAGGCTCAGGGTCCACTGCCCAGATCTCACTGCTGAAACCCACGGCCCCCTTTTCCAGCCACTTCCCTGGCACCCTGAACAGCAAA
Organism: Oryx dammah; assembly: GCF_014754425.2. Classification (NCBI taxonomy): domain Eukaryota; kingdom Metazoa; phylum Chordata; class Mammalia; order Artiodactyla; family Bovidae; genus Oryx; species Oryx dammah. The sequence goes on from NW_024070213.1 coordinate 8,242,393, forward strand.
TCTGTGCTCTTCATTGTCTCCCCCAAACCAGACCCATGAGCCCGCCATCCCGGCTCCCTAGGTGTTCACCCTTCTGCCCTGAAAATCCTGTTGGCCTCGTCTTTGTCGAGGATCAATAAACAAACATCTAAACACTGTCCCCATCAGGATACAGAATACTCCCATCATACTAGAAAGTTCCCTATGTTCCTCTCAGGTGCAGCTTTTAACTCACAAATACCTGCCTATGAACCAGACAACAAGGAAGACTTGTCAGAACTGGAAATGTGCGTGACCTGCAGATGGCTGGTCTCAGTCAGTTATCTGGTTGGTGGCAAGCCACCCTGGGTTCTGCCAGACGGCCTCCCAAGCGCCCATGTGGCGACCGACAGCAGCAAGCAGTGGGGATGGCCTGGGGTTCGCTTACAGAAGACTGGTCGCAGATACACGATGACCAGCCCATTACGATGGGACAGTACACAGTCACAGAAAATATTCTTTAAAGAATATCTTAACTGACAGACAAAATGCTCATGGAATAAGGTGAAGAGATATAAGAACAATATAAAAACATGTATATGATACTATCTTAGTTATGAAAGGTACAAACGGATACTCACAAAGCCAGGAAAAAAACACACTGAAATGTCAGCAGTTATCTGCAGGTTTTAGGATTATGGATTAATTTGTTTTAATCTTTATATTTTGATGTATTTTAAAAATTCTTTATAATGAACATTACTGCTTTTATTATCATATTACGATCAATAAAATTAATCTTAAAAACAAAAACAGGGAATTCCTGGTGGTCCAGTGGCTAGGACTTAGCACTTTCTTTGCCAAGGGCCCACGTTCAATCCCTGGTTGGGGAACTAAGATTCCACAAGCTGTGCAGAGTGGCAGAGAAAAGAAAAAAGGGAACCTCGCCCTCTCCAAAACCAAAAATATCCTGGAGGACTCCGTATACTTGTAATAGCATCAGCATCAGATGTGGCTTTGTCCATGATTCTAGAACATCAGGGTGAAACATCCAGAGCCCGAGGCCACCGCAGTGTCATGGGTCACAGAGCTGGTGCTCCCCAACAAGGACGGGGGCAGGTTACCCCCGAGGGGCTCAGTCTCACCGTCCTTGTCCACACGGAACCCGAACTCGTCATAGCGGATCTCTGGCTGCTCCATGGCCGCCTCCTCCTGGAGCCGGGGGTGGGAAGGTAGGCACTACTGCACTCCTCCCAGCCTTCCCTGAAGCCTCCTGTAGTCATCTCTCAGCTACGGGGCCCACGACCCTCTCAAATTCTCCCCGCATTTTCCTTGTTTTCCTCAGAGGTCAAAGATAATAAGGTCAAGGCAAGAAACACATTTTATGTGTTTTCGTGTCCCCATAATACCAAGAGCAGAGGTCTTACTTTATCTCCAACCTAATGCTTGATTCACAGAGGATGTGGAGCTAAGAAGCTGTCTCTGGGACCCCATGTGAATACAGGGGAGTGGCTCCCCTCCCAGAACACCTGCAGCAGATGGTGGCTCCCCGGGCGCCCAGCGTGGGGCAGAGCCGCTGAGCCTGCGTACCTGCGCGTGCTTGGCCAGGATCTCCTGGGGCCACATACTCGGAGTCAGGGCTGAGAAGGGGCCATTGGCAGAAGGTATGTGACTTCCTAAAAGCAGGGAAGACCAGCAATAGGAGATAAACATAATGCAGAGTATTCAAGGGGGAAATTCAAGTTGAGACACCCCCACCTCCCACGCGCCACCGGTAAAGGACTGGACCATCCAGAGTGGGATGGACGGGGTAGGGGAGAAAGCTAGCAACGTGCAACTTTTGGAGGCAGTTACAGGAGACCAGCGGTGTGCTCCAGACGGAACCGCCCTCCTCCCACCTGCGTATGAGGACTGCAAGGAGAGGGAGACAGGGACTCGGGGAGACAGGAGGCAGTGGCAGTAACCCCCCGCTCCCCGAGGCCTGTCAGAAGACTCCCTCCTTCCTCCACCTCTGACCTGGACGGTCCACGTGACCCTCGAAGGTCTGTGGAAAACAAGCCTGCTTCCCTCCCACCAGGAAGGTCCTCTTGGGTAAGACTCCCTTCCCCCTGGAGGGCCTGTCACCCCACTTCCAAGCCAGGCCCCTGCCTCCCACCTGACATTGTGCGGAGAGGACAGGAGAATCTTCTGCAGATCCAGACTGGGGTTTCCTAGCCTAGTGTCTCAGAGCTGGGAGGCTCCTCAAGTGTCATCTGGTCCAGAAACATCTGCTCGGGCAGGAGTGCAAAGGGGAAAGTCATCTACCACAGCCCCTCTGCAGGGGGTATATACGTAGACTGCTAGGCTGGTCCAGGGCGGTGGCAAGGGAAATGTCTGACAGGGAAAGAAGTCTCACTGGAAAGAAAAAGCCTACTGTTCTCAACATTTCGTCCAAGAGGAAGACACTGTGAAGAAGCTATAAAACTGCTCTTCTCAACAGCTTTGTGGGCCAAGAGGAGAGTCTGCTCAGTCCCCGCACTCCTACGGCTGGAGAGGACCACACAGACAGACTTCCTGATCCTCTACACTCAAGCAAACGTCCCCAAAACAGAAAACAAAGACCAGACACTGCCGAAACTTCCGTGAATAGGTTCCTCCGAGCCAGAATTTTTGAGGAATCACTTAGAACATGTCTGAGTCAGTACCTCCACTCCCTGACTCTGGCGTTTCCACTTCATCCACCACACTTTTCAGCACTCACAGCTGGAAAACTATGAAGCTGCAATCTAACTAAATCTCCTGTTATTGTTTAAACCCTTGCCTCTCTCTTTTTGTCCTCTGAAAAAAGTGACTCAATAATAAAAAGACAAATAGCCAAATTTTTAAAAACGGGCTTAAGATCTGAACAGACATTTCTCCAAAGAACAGATGTTAAGTAGCCAGTGAGCAGGTACAAAGATGTTCAGCATCATTAGTCACTAGGAAAATGCACATCAGAACCACAGTGAGAGACCATGTCACAGCCACGGGGACGGCTATAATCAAAAAGGCAATGATTGGTGTCGGTGAGGATGTGGCGAAACTGGAAGCCTCCTCTGCTGCTGGTGGGAACGTCAGATGGCGCAGCTGCTGTGGAAATCACTCTGACACTCCTCAAAAGGTGAGATATAGGGTACCATGTGACCCCAGAATTCCACTCCTAGTTATTTACCCACAGAAGTTAAAACAGGTGTCCATACGGAAAACTACATGGAGGTTCACAGCAGAATCGCGCGTTCCGGTCCAAATGCAGTAACAGCCCGTGTGTCCATGGACTGGTGCAGGAGTATATGGAAGGTATAGCATATCCACACGGGAATATCAGTCAGCCATAAAAAGGGATGAAGTGCTAATAATGCTACACCATAGTGAATCTTAAGAACAGTATGCTCAGTTAAAGAAGCCAGTCACAAGAGGATGAATAGTAGTATGATTCTATTTAAAAGAAATATCCAGCAGAAGCAAATCCCCAGTTACAGAAAGTAGGTTAGTGACTGCCAGGGGCTGAGGAGAGGGGACGGCAGAAGGCAGGGGAAGGAGGTGTGCGGGCTATCTATCTGTGGAGGTGAAAACTAGTCTGGAATTGGAGAGTGGTGATTAGCCACACAACAGCATGAAATATTCAAACCACTGAATTATCCACTTTAAAAGTAGTGAACTTTGTAGCATGTGATTTGTATCTCAATTTTAAAACAATAAATAATCAGCGGAGGCATCAGCGCTCAGGGTTCCCTCTCACTTTCTAACCTGCTCCTTTCAGAAAGAACCTATCATCACCTGCTTGAGCCTCGACAGAAATGCAGTTTCTCAGCCTTTTTCTGAATGAAGCCTTTTACTTCTAACCATGAAATGAAAGGAAGGTAACATAAACAGAAGATAACCATGGAGATGTGGTTGAAATCTTTTAGGACAAGTTGCCGTCTAGGTTTTGGAACCATATCCACCTAGCCCTAAACATCCTTCTGCCATTTTTCAGGTGACAGGAGCTCGAAGGTGACAGCTGTTGGCTTCATCTCCTCCCTGCTGTCTGCAGAGTTCTGGGTAAACTCGAAGGGTCACGTGAGTGAGCAAGAAACAAAAAGGAAAGTCAAAGAACCATCGAGGGCACCTTGAGAAAACATCAGCCTATGATGGACCCTTTACTCCAGCATACGTTGAAAGCTAGGCACATGAAAAAAATCTTAGCTCTTTTTAAAGACACACTTGCAAATCTGGGGCCAAAACTAATCAGTCTGTCCCAAGGGCAGTTCAGCTGGGTCACCAGCACCTCCTCCTGCCCAGACACAACCTAACTGGGCCATGTATGAGCTAAATGCTCATCATGATGGCCCACCTGGGAGGCAGCCCTCCTGCTTCCAGACAAGTCCTGCTGAGAAACAGATGGCATAACCCACTTCCCTAACGGGCCAGTCGTCCTAGACCTGTCTGTCTGCTTTGCGAGAGGAAGACGTAATGTCTTCCTTCAGTGTGACAGGTATGTGGGGCCTGGTTTGAATCAGAATTCTGTGATGGATGGAGCAAGTATTTTTACATTAAAGCTAGAAGTTCTTAAAATCATGTCAGCATTCATCCTCACAGCATATTTTGACGCAGATTATCTCCAGTCCTCACACATGAGCAACAAGCCCAGAGGAGACCCATGTACAGTCTCCCAAACGGACCCTGGTAACCGTGTCCCTGGCACGGCACCCGCTGAGAGGCTGGCGGTCAGCCACCAGCTCAGCAATGCTGGGGAAGAACCCCCGAGCTTGGCTGCTGGGAGCCAGTGTGAGGAATCCCACCCGTGACAAGGTCATGTGGCAGAGATCTCATGGGCAAGGCAAGTCAAATCTCAGGGCTTCCCCCTGGTATTTCCTGAGCATGTGCCCCCAAAAAACAAAGTCTGCCAGCCTTTGTACTCTGCTTTTCCACTCTCCAGACACACTCTGGAAAAGGTCAGCTCAGGGCTTTTTAGTCTTCTGCATTTGAAAGGGTGTTTCAATCCCAAAACCCCTCTGATGGCTTTCTAGCCTGCCTGCAGGACTCGTACAGCTGCGCATGTGATTGTTTGAGGCCTCCCAACCGCGGGAGGCAAAGGAAGCTTAAAACATCCTAGGAATGTAGGGGCTTCCGAGGAGTCAAAATCATTAGAATAGGACTGATTAAAGGTTTCATTTGTTGAGCCAATACTTGCTGCCAAATTTTCATATCTTTTATTTTTAGATATAGTTGGTATATAGAAAAACAGGTAGTAGACCTGGTATTAGCAACATTAGATCTCTGAGTTAAGTACTTTCTTTGTTATAACCCACTGCACCTTTGTTCTACAGGAATGTAACTTTATTTAGTACTTTGAGGGTGATGCAGAGTAAAGAAAAAACACTTCTAGGGAAAAGGAGTTTTCTGGCTGATAGACAATTATCCAGGAAGAGAGCCATAAAAATGTTAACAGGCCTCTTGGCCAGAAGATAATGTAAACCACCTGAGACCTTTTGTATACGGGAGGGTATGCAAAAGAAAGCCTGGTCTCAATGAGGCTCAGGACTGCTGCCCCTGCATAATTCTGCATATTCCATTATTTCTTTATGTACAACTTGGGGTATATAACCTGATTTTGAAAAATAAAGTTTTTGGAGTCTTGCACCCATGCTGGGCTTCCCCATGTCGTTCTTTTCTCCCCTTTTCCGGCTGAATTCCCATCTGGAGCGGGGAGGCTCACCACGTCTACTTACTTGCCCTGGCTGCTAAGATCCACGCGAAAGGGAGCCTAAGGCAGGGCACCCTTTGATATTCAAGTGGACGCCGGTGGCCTAACGTAGATGGTGCAAACCTCCTGTCTCGAGGTTTTATTGGTTTTCCCCGTAAACCAAGTTATTCAGCATCCTTTTCTCCGCCTAAATTTCCTACTATACTATTTCTTCCTAATCTAATCTTATATTTTCTAAACACATAAGTTTTCCTCGCCTATCCGTCTCCCCTTCGAATCACCCTGGATCCACCCGGGCTAGACCCTATCACTCGGCCATGCCACTGTGGCCCGGAGCCCTGGGCGAGCACGCTGCTGGGGCAGCCTTAGGAGGGTGCGGCTTTCCAGCTCATCCTCTGCCACCTTTGTGCAGGGCCAGACGGTGCTGCGGTTCAAGTGAAGACCTCTCTGGTCAAACAGATGCGGATTCACACCCCAGCTCTGTGGCTCCCTGCTTATAACCTTGGGCACATTCACATCACTTTTTCGAATCTCAGTTTTCTTCTCCACAGACTGGATAGAATAACAGTGCTTACATCCTAAAATGGTTACGAGGATGGCGTGAGGACACAAAGGGCCCTACTGCCCTGACACACAGTGAACGCTCAGGAAGCAGCAGGCGTAAGCAGGAGTCCCCCTAACTTCCAGAAGGTTACTGTTAATTACTGGACCCTCTACACTGAGCTTACTAAAGGCCATATGACAACTGCTGAAAACCATCCATTACAACCTCAAAAAACAACAACTTCCTATGGTTCAGTGTAACACAGGCCAGTTGAGATCATCAGAAACACTTCTCATCACCAGCGCCTCAGAGGTAGTGACCTGGCTGTTTCCTCCAGAAGGGTAGAGGACGTGCAGAGGAAGCGGGTGCTGTCTGTGGAGGACGGAGCGGGCTGGGAAGGCAGTTCTCAGCATACAACTACGTTTCCGGACCTTGGCTTGCCCCTTGTTCGTTCAGTCACTCAGCAGTTACTGAGCGCTGCCATGAGCCAAGCATGGCTATCAGGGCTGAGATGCAAAAATGAAAAACGCAAGTCCCCACAATTACATCCAAACAGAGACTCAGATGGCGAACACAGAAACAGCTGCCAGACGGTGCAAGCTACAGTCCTCTGAGGGATGAGGTACAGAAGTGTCAGAAAGGGGCCACGTAGCTAACATGATCAGGAAAAGTTCTCTGAGGATTAGGTGACATTCAAGCAAAGACCCAAACAAAAGGAAGTGGGAGCCAAGTCCTGTGGCTCCTGAGGCAGGAGGATCCAGGCGGCAGGAGCAGCAGCAGGGTACATGGCAGGCGGAAGCAGCTGCAGGGGCAGCCGGCTCAGGAGGGCCTTACAGCACAACAGAGAGCCGGGTCTCATTCTCCTATGGGTTCTAAGCAGCGGTGAGCCCCAGTCTGACTCCGGATTTGAAAGTTCTCTCCGGCTGCTGTGCAGAGAAGACTGCAGGGCAGGGGGTGGTGACGTGGTAGGAATGATGTTGGCTTTGTTATTGTGGGAACAATGAGAACAGGCCAGACTTGATATATTTTAAAGACTCTCTGCAAATTATATATATAGACCATTTCTCTCACTAACTGCCCCGGAATCCCTGAGTTCCCAACAGGAGCTGGAAGTGATATCACTAATCTGGGCAGGCAGGTTTTTCCAGCTTCCGGTTGCTATGGTAACCTTCCTGAAAGCAGCCATCTGGGAGCTGGCTGAAGCAGCCAGGTCACTGGTGGCCCTGCTGTTGTCACAGGGGTACTAAGAGGCAGAAACTTGAATAACAAAGAATATACTGGAAGCAGATTAAAACACGTAAATGCAGTTCTTAAAATTACCTTTTGATCCAGTAATATTCTCCTGGAAACTTATCTTAAGGAAATAATTCACTAGAAGCAAAAAAGTGTGCATGAAAAGGTCTACTTCAGCATCATCTATACAACAAAAACACAAGAACAATTTATACGTCAGATATTATGGGAATTAATAAGATCTGGCTATACTGACACTGTAAAATGTGATATAATCATTTCATATTCCAGTTACGGACTTCTGCTTCTGGCCGAGATGTAGCTATAAGGAATTGGATTTACTTTCCCAACCTGTTCAAACAGCTAAAAAGCCAGAAAGATACATGAAACTATGGCTTCCAAACACTGGACAATAGGCCGCACAGGACAGTGAAGCCAGGGAGAGACAGAACAATTGAGCTGAGCCCTGTGACCACCTGGAGAGAGTCTGCAGTCAGGACTGGGCACCCAGGAGGGCCGAGGAGCTGCTGAGAGCTAAAAGCCACCAAAGCAGCCTGGATATGTAGAGAAGAGACCTGCAGAGAACTCCAGAAATCTGCACACAGCACCTGAGAGAGAGAGAGAGAGAGAGAGAGAGAGAGAGAGAGAGTGAGAGAGTGAGTGTGTGTTTGTGTGCGTGCGTGCGTGTGTGTGTGCCTGTGAGCTACCCAAGGTTGGGAAGACAGCCACCTGCAAGGAATGTGAGGAATAATACCTGAAGCTCACTCTGAGTCATCGTGATTATATTTTCCTTTTCAGAAACTGTGGAAGGAAATTCACTTAAATTTTAAGAATTTTTCATCTATGTTCATAAAGAAGGCTTGATTGTAGTTTTCTTTCCTAGTAACACCCTTCTTGGGTTTGCCATCAGGATGGTATCTGCTTTACAGAATGATTGGGACTTAGTCCCTCTTATTCCATTTTAAGGAAAAGATTGTATAGAAACTGGCATTATTTCTTCCTCAAATGTTGAAATAAATCACCAATCAAGTCTCCGGTGCCTGGAGTTTCCTTCATGAAAAGATTTTCAACTACAATTTTTTAATAGAGATAAGGCTATTCTGATTATCTATTTCTCTTGAGTGAGCTTTGATGGTTTGTGTACTTTCAAGGAATTTGACTATTATCCAAGTTGTTGAATTTATTGGTAAATTGAGTCCAAAGTATGCAGAAGAAAAAAACAAACAATAAAGATAACCACAAAAATCAATACAATAGAAAACCAAAAAGAGAGAGAAAAATCAATGAAACCAAAATCTGTTCCTCTGAAATCAATAAAATCAGACTGATCAGACTGAACAGGAAGACAAGACACAGATTACCAGTATTATCAGGAATGGAAGAAGATACACTACTATAGGCCCTGTAGGCATTAAGAGGGTAATAAAAGGATATTCTGAACAACTTCTGCCAGTAAGTTCTACAATACATAAAATTAATACCATCATGACCAAGTAGAGTTTATCTTGGGAATGCAAGATAAGTTGTTTAATATTTAAAAATCAATGTAATTCAGTATATCAACAGACTGAAGAAGAAAAACTATATGATTATCTCAATAGATGCAGAAGAAACATTAGACAGAAGTCAACATCCATTCATGATAAAAACTCTCAGCGATCTAGAAATAGAGGAAACTTTCTTATCCTAATAAAAGGCACCTACAAAAATCCTACAGTTAATATCATACTTAAGATAAATGCCTGAATGCTGTCCCCCTAAGATTGCGAACAAGGAAGATTCAACATAATTCCAATCAAAATCCCAGTAGGATATTTTGCTAAAACTGACAAACTGATTTTAAAAGCTAAATGGATAGGCAAAAGAATAAAAACACTCAAAATATCAATAATTTGGAAAAGCAGAAAGTTGGAGAATTCACACTACCTGATTTCAATACTTACTATAAAACTATTGGGTTGACCAGAAAGTTCATTCAGATTTGTCCACAATATGTTATGGAAAAACCTCAACGAGCTTTTTGGCCAACCCAGCACATGGAGTACTGGGTGAGACTGGCAAAAGGAAGGACACACAGATCAATGGAACAAAGAGGCGACCCGGCAACAGACCCATCCACGTGGTCAGCTGGAGTTATGAACTGATCTGTGTCCCCCATCAAAAGGTATGTTGAGGTTCCATTCCTGGGTACCTCAGAATATGACCTTCTTTGGAGAATGGGGTCTTTGCTGATTTAACCAACTTAAGACGACCTCATTAAGGTGAGCCCTAATCCATTCTATCTGATGTCTTTTAAAAAGGGGAAATTTGGACACAGATATGAGAGAGAGATGATGTGGAGAGATGGAAGAACACCATGTGGAGCACAGGCTGGAATTATGGTGTAATAAGCCAAAGAATGCCTGGGGTTACTAGAAGCTGGAAGAAACAAGGAAGGATCCTCCCCTACAGGTGTCAGAGTGAGCATGGCCTTGCTGACACCTTGATTTCAGATTCCTGGCCTCCAAAACTGAAAGACAATATTATTGTTGTTCTAAGTCACTCAGTTTGTTGAAAGTAATTAACTTTCAACAAAAATACAAATGCAATTCAGTGGAGAAAGGACAGTCTTGTCAACAAATGGGCCTAGAAAAATCACTACAAAACTTCTAGAAGAATGGACTTCCCTAAGTAGCCCAGGGGTTGAGAATCTGCCTGCCAATGCAAGAGACACGGGTTCAGCCCCTGGTCGGAGATGATCCCATATGTCATGGAGCAGTTAATCCTGTGTGCCACAGCTGCTGAAGCCTGTGCACCCAGAGCCCACGGTCTGCAGCAAGAGAGGCCTGTGTGCCGCAACTACAGAAGGCCACACACAGCTACGAAGACCCGGTACAGCCAAAAGTTAAAAAAACAAAACAAAACAAAACAAAACTTCTGGAAGAAAACAGGAGAAAATGTCTGTGACCTTGGTTACACAAAGATTTCTTAGCTATTACACTAAAAGCATGATATATAAAAGAAAACATTTGATTACATTATCAGAAGCCACAGATGGTAGAAAATATATTCACATCACACATTTGATAAAGAACATGTAACCAGAGTATAAGGAATTCTCAAAACTCAGTAAGCTAGAAACAAACAACCCAATTTAAAAAAGAAAATGGGCAAAAGATTTGAACAGGAGCATTACCAAAGATACAAAGATGATAAACATCCAAAAAGATACACAACACCCATGAGTCATTAAGGAAGGCAAATTAAAACCACAATGAGATTATTACCACACACACACATTAAATAGCTAAATTAAAAAACAAACCACCACCACCACCTGACAATATCAAGTGCTGATGAGGATTCAGAGCAACTAGAATTCTCACTTATTGCTGGTGGGAATGCAAAATGGTACCACAATTTTGGAACAGCATTTGGCAGATTCTTATAAAGGCAGACATATACTTAACCATATAACCCAACAAACCCATTCCTAGGTATGTTTATCTAAGGGAAATGAAACTTTTGTTTACACAAAAACCTGTGTGAAAAGGTTTGTGGCAGCTGCGACTGCCAGAATCTGAAAACGCAAATATCCTTTAACTGGTGAATGGATGGATAAAGAATTGTGGTATATCTATGTAAATAAAAAACTACTGAACACTCAACACAGATGAATTTTCTTTTAATTTTTACAGTAGGCCCTTGATTATCTAGTTTAAATGTAGTAGTGTGTACCCATTAACCCCAAACTCCCACTCTATCCCTATCCTCCAGTCTCCCTCATTCTCTAAATCTGCAAGTCTGCTTGTTTTGTAAATAAGTTCATTTGTATCATTTTTTTTTAAGATTCTGCACATAAGCAATATCATGTATCTGTCTTTCTCCATCTGACCTACTTCACTTAGTATTATAATCTCCAGGTCCACTCAGGTTGCTGCAAATGGCATTATTTCATTCTTTTTTTACGGCTGAGGAGTATTCCATTGTGTATATAAACCATAGCTTTATCCATTCATCTTTCAATGGACATTTAGGTTGCTTCTATGCCTTGGCTACTGTAAACAGTGCTGCTATGAACACTGGGGTGCTCGTATCTTTCCAAATTAAGGTTTTCCCCAGGTATATGCCTCAGGAGTGGGATTGCTGGATCATGAAGTAATTATATTTAGTTTTTCAAGGAACCTCAATACTGTTTTTCCACAGAGGCTGCACCAATTTACATTCCCACCAACAGCGCAGGAGGTTTCCCTTTTCACCACACCCTCTCCAGCATTTATCACTTGCAGCCTTTTAAAGATGGCCATTATGACAGGTCATATCTTTTTTCCTTCTCACTGTATTCATGGGATTCTCAAGGCAAGAATACTGAAGTGGTGTGCCATTCCCTTCTCCAGCGGACCATGTTTTGTCAGGCTCTGACTAGAAGGGACAGATCCTTTAGCCACTCCAGGGAGCCAGACGACATGCCTGGTGCCCCGGTTGCCCCACTGCTGGTTCTCGTTGAGGATGCAACCTTCACCAGGTGTTGGCCAACATGCCACCTGGGTTTTCCAGTGGTCGTGTACAGAGGTGAGAGCTGGACTATAAAGAAGGCTGAGCACTGAAGAATCGATGCTTTTGAACTGTGGTGTTGGAGAAGACTCTTGAGAGTCCCTTGGACTGCAAGGAGATCCAACCAGTCCATCCTAAAGGAAATCAATCCTGAATATTCACTGGAAGGACTGATGCTGAAACTGAAGCTTCAATATTTTGGCCACCTGATGCAAAGAGTTGACTCTTTGGAAAAGACCCTGATGCTGGGAAGATTGAGGGCAGGAGGAGAAGGGGATGACAGAGGATGAGATGGTTGGACAGCACCATTGAGTCGATGGACAGGAGTTTGAGCAAACTCCGGGAGTTGGTGAAGGACAGGGAAGCCTGGCATGCTGCAGTCCATGGGGTCACAAAGAATCAGACACAACTGAGCGACTGAACTGAACAGCTTCATTGGAAGCAGAAGCATATTTTTGGGAAAAATAAAGCTCTTTTCAGTCATATCTTTGCAAATATTTTCTCCCATTCCGTAGGTTGTCTTTTTATTTTATTTAGGGTGTTCTTCGCCGTGCAAAAGCTTGTAAGTTTCATTAGGTCCCATTTGTTCATTTTTACTTTTATTTCTTTTGCCTCGGGAGCTAATAAAACACTGGTACAATTTAATAGAGAGCTTTAATTTTTAATGGTGAGGGTGGAAGTCTAATTGTAGTGAGTTGAACTGGGAATAGAAGAAAAATGGAGTAGATCATGAAGATGTGATTTCAGCCATTTAAAATGTATTTAATACATATACGTTGAAGGTAATATAAAAAGAATATGCCTGGGTTAAGTGGTAGGAGTATGGGACTTACTCATTTTGATTTTAAATGTTCTCTTTTTTGAAAAAGTACAGAGGTATTGTGTTTAAAAATAATTATACCACATCAAAACACTTGTACACAAATGTTCACAACAGCATTATTTATAATAGTCCAGAAGTGGGAACAATTCAAATGCCCATCAAGTGATGAATGGATGAACAAAATGTGGTATACCAGTACACTGGAATCAAGCACTGACATGCGCCGACGTGGAGGAGCTCACCAGGCCCCTCTGTCCCCGGGATTTTCCAGAGAAGAACACTGGAGTGGGCCACGTCCTCCCCCAGGCGCGCTTTCTGATCCAGGGACTGAACGTGCGTCCCCTGTGAGCCACCTGGGAAGCCCTGGTCTATCCCATACACTGGAATATATCATTCTTCCTAAAAACGAGTCACGTACCGATACATGTGCCAACGTGGTTGAACCTTGAAAACATGCTCAGTGAAGGCAGTCAGTCACAAAAGATCACACAACATGTAATTCTATTTATATAAATTGCTCAGAATAGGCAAATCCAGAGACACAGAAGGGAGGGGGAAACAGGGAATTACTGCCAGTGGATATGCAGTTTCTTTTGGGGTGATAAAGTATTCTGGAATTAGACAGTAATGGTTACACAAAAGTGAATACACTGAAAACCTCTGAATGGTATACTTTATTATATCTCAATTTTAAAAGACTACAGTTTAAGTGGCTTCCCTGGTGGCTCAGAGGTTAAAGCGTCTGCCTGCAATACGGGAGACCTGGGTTCAATCCCTGGGTCGGGAAGACCCCTGGAGAAGGAAATGGCACCCCACTCCAGTATTCTTGCCTGGAGAATCCCATGGACAGAGGAGCCTGGTGGGCTACAGTCCATGGGGTCGCAAAGGGTCGGACACGACTGAGTGACTTCACTTCACTTCACAGTTTAAGTACAGAACACTGAGGAATAAGAACGTGTTCTCCTTGTGTTTTCTGAGGTCTGCAAATGAAGCCTGAACTTACACCAGCTATGCAGTTTCTTGCCTTCCTCCTCCTCCTTCCCTGTCAATATTATTTATCACCTCAAGTATCCATCTTCAATGTTCATATGAAACCAAAGAAAGCAAACGTGAAAAAAAGGTGCAAACTATTAGACATAGTTTATCTGTAACCGTGAAAAGAACCCCTTTCTTTCTCATTTATAACTAACACTTCACTAAAACTGCTCAGCATGAATCTCACTACTTAGCAGCAGCTGTGAAGTCAGGAACTCCCTGAGCTGCTAAAAGGTAAAGTCCGTCATTTTCCAAGTTACTGTAACAAGACCTCCCTCAACGGTCTAAGTAATCAGTGGGAAAAGAACTGACAACACTTAGAAACCAGATTTTCAAGTTTTTTTTTTAAGGCTAAACAAAATCCCCAGGTATCTGCCTTCACATGGGGCTGTAGTAGCTTTCCACTACAGTGATGTGAAATACTTTCCCTAAAGCAAAAGCTACTAAAAGCAGTTTAAAGGAAAAGAGATGCTTATAAACCAGGAGACCAGAAAAGTCCATCAATTTGCAAGAAGGCTCTAAGGGGGAAGAATGCTGTTTCTGAATCTGCTGCTGCTGCTGCTACTGCTGCTAAGTCGCTTCAGTCGTGTCCGACTCTGTGCGACCCCATAGACGGCAGCCCATCAGGCTCCCCTGTCCCTGGGATTCTCCAGGCAAGAACACTGGAGTAGGTTGCCAACGGAAACGGCCCCCTGTCCCCTGAGTTTTCAACACAGCCCAGACGTTTACTTGGCCTCCTGCCACCCTTGAGCTAGGGTCAGGGAGACACGGGCTGTGAGAGCCAGCAGCTCAGGTGCGCTTCTTCCCAATACTTCTGGGCACTTTGCTCTTTTCCACTGAGAACACGAAGGACAGACTTAAGTGGCAGTGGGACAAATGTAAGCTACAGGTCAGAAGACAATCTCAGCAGCATAAACACAGTCACTGGTTTATATTCTGGGAAGGGAAGTTTGGGACTCTCCTCTGAGCTTTGTAATTATACTAAAGGAATTAGTATAATGTCATTATACAATGACATTAACAGAAATCAAATTTTAAAAAAATTCTGCCACAACTTTGCCAATTCAATAAGTCACATTTTCTTCCTTCCTCTACTCACTTTTGTTTTTTTTCTACACACATACCTAGTTCTTATATTTTAGATTTTGAAATATTTTTCTCTACTGAACATTAAATTATCATTTCCCCAGTAATTATGCAGTCTTTGTTCTGTAATTTACTGATGTAGTCATCTTTTGATACAATATTTAGGCACCCAACAGCAATTTTTGTACTAAGAACAGTGTTGTGAGGAATTTGACCTTTGAAGATTTTTTTAAATGAAGTTAATGCATCTGTTATTCTCCAATTAAAAATAAAAATAAAATAATAAAATGTATGTGTTGTGCTTAGTCGCTCAGTCCTGTCTGACTCCCTGTGATCCCATGGACTGTAGCCCTCCAAGCTTCTCTGTCCATGTGGAGTCTCAAGGCAAGAAAACTGGAGTGGGTTGCCATGCCCTAAAAAATGTGTCTTTTCTACTTTATAGTGTCAGTTTTGTAAAACAGAAATAAGGACTAGATTAAGAATTACTGGCTAGAGTTTAATATGATGCCACTTGAAGCAAGGTAATTAACCTAATGACCCCTAAAGTGAACCTTAAATTTTATAATATTATAATAATAGCACAGTGGAAAATTACTATTTTAATAGTTGGCTCCAGAATGCTTCCCAGAGACAAGGTTTACCTCTGTTTGGGAAAATATTCTGATAAGCTCCTTAAAGGTGGAAGGTAAACCCTGAAGATGCAGATTACAAAAGGAGAGATCTATTAATTGCCTAGCAAAGGAAATTAATGGAAATTTGGAGGTAGGGGAGAGGAGAAAATAGGGGTTACGGAGGGGAAGGGACAGAGTCTAGGAATGGGTAGGAGCTGCATCCTTCAGGACAGAGCGACCCACAAGACAGTATCACGCTGCAAGACTGGAAGCTGCAAGGCCTTGGGGGTGGGCCAAATGCCTCTTAAGAAAAGGGCAATCCAAAATCCAATATAAGTTACAGTCTTAATTGCAAGGTATCGTCCCTTTGTCTTCCATACCTTCAGTAAAGCCTGTTCTACTCATAAGATCCTTAACCGTGGGGGAAATCAAAGAAAGGTATGGAAGTAGGGACAATAATGAAAACCTGGTGAAGGGTGCTGGCTTTCTTACATAAGGGATACAGGACTTAGGTCCATTTTATTGACATTTCAAGATAAGTGATTTAGGCTGATAATGTAATTTAAGTTTTACTAGCTTATTTCTTTGGCATATAAAGTAACTACTTTTATATAACTTTATTTCTGTAAAAACACAAGCAACACTTCAGCAATACTACAGAGTTTAGTTCCTGACTCTACAGTATTGTTCCCTCACCTTAAATGAGCGCCATCAGTGGTTCTCAAACTGCAGAGTATATTGGGATCACCTCATGAGAAACGCTGGACTGGAAGAAACACAAGCAGGAATCAAGATTGCCGGGAGAAATATCAATAACCTCAGATATGCAGATGGCACCACCCTTATGGCAGAAATTGAAGAGGAACTAAACAGCCTCTTGATGAAAGTGAAAGAGGAGAGTGAAAAAGTTGGCCTAAAGCTCAACATTCAGAAAATGAAGATCATGGCATCTGGTCCCATCACTTCATGGGAAATAGATGGGGAAACAGTGGAAACAGTGTCAGACTTTATTTTTTGAGGCTCCAAAATCACTGCAGATGGTGACTGCAGCCATGAAATTAAAAGACGCTTACTCTTTGGAAGAAAAGTTATGACCAACCTAGATAGTATATTCAAAAGCAGAGACATTACTTTGCCGACTAAGGTCCGTCTAGTCAAGGCTATGGTTTTTCCAGTGGTCATGTATGGATGTGAGAGTTGGACTGTGAAGAAGGCTGAGCGTCGAAGAATTGATGCGTTTGAACTGTGGTGTTGGAGAAGACTCTTGAGAGTCTGTTGGACTGCAAGGAGATCCAACCAGTCCATTCTGAAGGAGATCAGCCCTGGGATTTCTTTGAAAGGAATGATGCTGAAACTCCAGTACTTTGGCCACCTCATGTGAAGAGTTGACTCATTGGAAAAGACTCTGATGCTGGGAGGGATTGGGGGCAGGAGGAGAAGGGGACGACAGAGGATGAGATGGCTGGATGGCATCACGGACTCGATGGACGTGAATCTGAGTGAACTCTGGGAGCTGGTGATGAACAGGGAGGCCTGGCGTACTGCGATTCATGGGGTCACAAAGAGTCGGACACGACTGAGCGACTGAACTGAACTGAACAGAGGGCTTCTTGCACTGTGGGAGACCCAGGTTCAATCCCTGGGTTAGGAAGATCCCCTGGAGGAGGGCATGGCAACCCATTCCAGTATTCTTGCCTGGAGAATTCCATGGACAGAGGAGCCTGGCAGGCTACAGTCCATGGGTCACAAAGAGTTGGACACAACTGACTATCGCTTCAGAAGGCTTCTTAAGACCCAGGTCGCTCAGGCCAACTCCCAGAATTTTGATTCTGCAGATCTGGGTAGGGCTTGAGAAGTTGCTGGGTGATAATGATGTTGGTGGTCCAGGAAATACACTGTGAGAATCGCTGAAGTCCACCTGTTACAGTTTTCTTGAATTTTAGTTCAGATGTGCCTCCTCTAATGCCTTCCCTTCCATCTTCTATGCCCCATTCCTTCTTTCTCCGACAGAATTAATCACTGTATATACTACTATTGCTGTTGTTTCAGTCGCTAAGTCGAGTTGGACTCTTTTTGCGATCCCATGGACTGTGTAGCCCAGCAGGCTCCTCTGTCCACGGGATTTCCCAGGCAAGAATACTGGAGTGGGTTCCTATTTCCTTCTCCAGGGGATCTTCCCCACACAGGGATCGAACCTGAGTCTCCTACACTGGCAGGCGGATTCTTCACCACTGAGCCGCCTGGGAAGCCCACAGCCTACTGTTTCTTATTTCATGCTGCAGGTGTATTGTGATTTCTGGATGTACTACCTATCTGATGCAGGACAGAGCCCAGCGCCTGACCTGTGGCAGGGAGTGGACTGTTTGATGAATGGAGGTGACACTAAACCCCTGGAAGATTCCCCACAAACAAGAAGCTCCTTTTTAAGTTCTTGGGCTTGGCCCTTTCTGTTCCTGTTGCTTGTAATGCCTCCACTTCACCTGACTTTTCATTACTCAAGGCTCTGCTCAGGCATTTCCTCCTCCAGGAAGCTCCCACCACCCACCTTGCTTCTGGTCTGTGTCAGATGCCCCTATTTTTCTGTAATATAACCTATCTATATCATATTTATCTTAATAATAGCCACCATTCACTGCAGGCTTTCTAATCCGAATAAGCAAGGTTGGATTAAAACCTTTAGAGGCTCTTTGGTCTAGCAATTCCCACTTCTGGGAATTTATCCTATACTTAAGAAACGTGACTCATACAAGGTAACTCCCTACAGCATGGTTTGTGGCAACAAAACTTTAGGTGGTAAAATATTAGAAAATCTAAATTTCCATCAGCAGAGGACCAGTTAAATAAACTAGTACATCTATATAATGAAATAGAGTGCAGCTATGAAAAAGGATGGGTTAGCTATCTGTGCAATGATAAGGAATGATCTCTGAAATACATTGCAAAATGAATAAATCAAGCAGAAAAATAGTGAGAGGAATGGTAAATAGTTGTGCAGAAAAAGGGAAGAAATTTTCACATAAATACAAGGCTGTACGTGAGAGGAACTAAGTAGCAGATTTTTTTTACTTAGTAACCTTTTGTACTTTTGAATTCTGAACCATTTTAATTTGTTACCTATTTAAACAAATAGGGCTTAACATTAAAAAAAGACCTTCATATAGCCATAGAATAAAAAAGACTGGGGGTGCTCCCTATTTAATTCAACATAAAAAATGAGTAGGAGGAAGTTCAACAATACTCACAATCTTTTCCAAGATGACTTTTGCTGTATTAAATGAAATGCCCAGTGTCACGTTCGTTCCATTTTCTCTGTCTGTCTCTGCCTTATTCGTCTCAGCACAGGCCTGGTGTGCTAAAGGGTCACCCAACACTGCTGCTGGGCATTAGACCCACGAAGACATTCCAGTTCCTCCCACACTGCTCTCTCAGCAGCAGCAGCACGCCCTGCAGTACCTCTCCCTTCCTCCCGAAGCACTCGCTTTCCAGGGTCAGTGTCAGAGCCTCAGGGCTTCCTCTGGCCCTTCCAGCTCTCCTTCTTAAGTCTCCTTTCCCAGCTTCACCTCTGCTGCTTCTTAAGGTGCCTTAATGGTCGGTCCTAAACCCTCCCTGGTTCCCTGCACCCTCGTTTACTCTTGGCTTCATTTAACATCTACAGACAGATGACGCCAATTTCTATCCCCAGGACACCTTCTCTCTGAACTTCAGGCTGGCATGTCCAGCTGCCCACTGGGTCGCTCCTCCACATCCTTCAAATTTACTACACTCCAGAACTAAGTTGTCAGCTCCCTTGGAAACCCTGCCTCAGGAAGCTGGTATCACTGCATAGCCACCACTCCTTTCTCCAGCTGGACCTGGGCATCGAGGTCCATGGAGTCCCGGTCTCCCCACCTCCACCCTCCACCTCTGAGGCCTTTCCTGATGTTTTCTGAAGCTTCCTTTTTCTCTTCAACCTGCGGCTGCTTTTCAGCTGGGGCTGTGGTCATTCTTCCCCGTCACAGTTACTGTAAGACTTCCACAGGCTCTCTCTCTCTAGTCTTGCCCCCTACCTTCCACACCCCATCTACTCTCTACCTTGCACAGAAATCCTTTTAAATGCAACAATTTCCTTCTCCCCTTTAAAACTCTTTCTTCCCTCGAATTTTTGGGGAAAAGCCCACATTTGTTAACTTGGCTTATGAGACTGCATGACCTAGTAGTCCCTGCTGACCATTCCAGCCTCATCTCTCAGCCCTTGACACTCGTGTGATGCTCTGGCCATAGCGCCCTTCTTTCAGACCTCAGAACCCACCACCTTCTCCTAGGGTAGCCTGCTAAATGAAGCAAGTATCAAAATACGGAAAGAAAGCCGGAAGACTTGAGCCCCATCGAACATCATGATAAAGCGGCTAGTGGTGCTAATCTAGAACTGGCTCCCCACTTCTAGTCACCCCAATCATGCTTGTTGAAAACACGCTTATTATTCACACTATTCTTCATCTGCCTAGTGAATAAACACATCCAAAATTCTCAGCTGCCTCCTCCCAAACTGGCATTAGCAAAAGAGCAAAACGACCTAGGAACCAACCCCATTCTGCGCTCCACTCCCACAGGCTTACAGCTGGGCTGCTTCCTCATCCCTGAGTCAATATTTTCTTTGTGACCATAGTTAGTGTTCCTTTAGGCAAGATTTAGGCCTGACTGCGCAAGGTAGAGATCAGACTGAAACAGAAGAGGGAAGCAGGATCCTCCCTCCAGAACTCGGCAAGCCTAGGCACACCCTCCCTTTCCTGCACAGCAGCACCAGGTACCAAGGCTTTCCTGTGCTGACTCCACACCAGGCCCATTCTCTCTAAATCTCCAGTCCTTCTGTAAACTAACCATCCAGCGTCATCTGGGCACTTCCCTGGGTACCTCCCAGGATCATTCCCCTAAGATTTACAGCCTGGAAGCACCTGGATTGTGGCAAGGAAAACAGAAGCAAGGTAGTGCATGGATCTTGTCAGTCCTGCCACCAGGGCTGGGGAGCAACACCCGCCTTAGAAGTAAAATGAAGTAAACTAATGGGTAGCTAACCTTAACTCAACATTCAGGTAGCTCTAGAAAAATGTAGACAAGAGTTTTTGAGAAAAATACAGCTCCTTGAGGGCTGACTGGCAAAAAAAAAAAAAGAAAGGCGCGGGGGCGGGGAGGACACAAAACAAATATAAAGCTTTATTTTAACATAGAAGCTTAGGGCACTTAAAAGGAACAAATCATAAATATAGTTAATAAAATCTCTATTCCTCATATAATCAAACCACAGAATTCAAAAAACTAAGTCACTTATTTGGCAATACCATCTATATCATTACTGGGAATATTTCATTTGCAGAGATGAAAACACCTCCCTACTAACTTTTAAAGTATGGTAATCCAGTCCTATGTACTTTGTGGCAGTCAGCAGATGGAGGTCATTAGAGGGGAGAGAGAATGAAAGAAAGAAAAATAACATTTGTTAAGCATTAACCCAAACTTGCTAAGCACTCTTCATTTTCAACTTGAGGAATCTGGGGCTCAGAGAGGTTAAGCATCTTGCATCCATCATCAGTGAGTCAGGAGTGACCCCTAAGTGGCCCCTCTCTACCACACTGACTAGCACAGCTGAGTCACCAATTCCGCAGCACAGTGTTCTGGGAAGACCTTGAAGCCACTCGAGTGTAAGAACATGCACCCTGATGGGCATAGAGCCCAGGGGGAGCCAGGTGGGGTCAAAACGTGACATTTGCTGAACTGTACTAAGAAACATAAATTTCTTTTTTCAAAGTTTTTTTTTTTTTGGTTGCACCATGCGGCCTGTGGGATCTAGTTCCCCGACCAGGAATCGAATCCATAGCCCCTACAGTGGAAGCATGGAGTCTTAATCAGTGAACCACAGGGGAGCCCTGAGAAACAGAAATTTTTGTGAAAATTCCAAATTCAATACAAATTAGGAGAGAATCCCCATACTACAACCTGCACCTACATTTAGAGATAATTAGCTTCTTTAGTACTGGGTGTGGGACAAACACTCTTAAAACAGAGTCAGGGATGATGGAGTTAGAAGAATCCTTTGCGTTCATCTCCCTCTTTTTTCAAAAGAAAGAAACTGCGGCCAAAGAGGTCAGAAGACTAATTTAAAGCCATGCAGTAGTGACGCAGCTGGACCAGAAGCCAAGTCTTCTATTTCCACTACCCCACCTCAAACAGAACCAAAAGCTTGGGAACAACTTGGGAAGAGGCAAAATGGATTGCACTCAGATCAGCAGCAGCATCACGGGAAATCCTGGGAAAGATGTCAGAGGAAGCCGTTATCCTGCTGTTGTAAAACATCAGAGTTAGGCAGACCATACCTGTCTTGCCTTTAATGGCCTGCCTTCCATGAAATAATCTGCAGTGTTTTTAGCAGCTCTTTATATCTCATCCTTAATACTGCCGATTTCAACAGCCAGGTCCATATACTAACTCCTACATCATAGGAAATGGCACGACTGTGTTGAGCCGACACTGACAACCTGGCCTCGTCCAGCTCCACACAAGTCCTCCTCAGGCTCTGCCCACGCTTCTCTTGTCATGACCAGGAAACGAGCCACAGGAGTTACTTATCTTCGCTGTTGCTCATCAACTTTGTTGCTCTTTAGCTGATCTGGCGGATGCTTCCTCAGTGCTTTCAAGCCTCTCCTGTGTTTCTTCAGGCCCACCCCGCTCCCGCTGCCAGCGCTCCCAGCTGACAGTCCGGCTGCCGGCCTTCACAGAGCTGGGGCCACTAGCTTCCTCAGCTGGGCGTCCTCCTTCGTCCAGTCAACACTGCTCCGTCTTTTCACCTTCTCCTCTTTCACTCGTCCTCTCCTCCTGGGGGAAGAAGTAGCCTCCCTCTCTTCCCGGGTTGACTCCTCCACCCACAAGACCTTTCAGTCCGCCTCCTTGACAGCATCGCCGATCTCTCCCTCCTCTCTGCTGGCTTCACGTCTCGTGCATACAGTACTCAGATCTCCTGCATCCTTAAGCAGAACAAAGCACAGCAAAGCCGCTCTCCCCGGGCCCACTCAAGTCTCCGACTTCTCTGTCTCTTTCTCCCTGCCTCACTACCATAGTTTCAAAAGCAGAATAGAATTCTGCTCCCATGCCTCACCAGGCAGCTCATACTCGAAGCTTCTCCTCTTACCGCCTAGACTTTCTAAGGTTTCCAGTGGTTTCCTTGTCACCATATGGAATCCTCTTCCTTTGGCCTCGTTTCCTTAAACTCCCTGCAGCATTTGAATCTGCTGACCTACATGGGTTTCTTGAAGCTGCTCTCCTAGGACACTGACTACACGGGTTCTTCTTCTCTACTTGCTTCTAGGCAGGCTCCTCTTCCTCCAGACTCCCCCAAAACATTCCCCAAATCGGTCTTCTCTTTTTTAATCCACTCCTAATGGATTACTACTGGGGAATCCATTTCTGTCCCTATTGGGGATTCAGCTCTCACTGCCATACAGATAAGCTATAAATCTCTATCTGTAGTCATGATGACAGTCCTGCTATCTCCAACTTCCTGCTGTTGGATGACGTAAGCTGACTTATCCCATAACACAGCAAATCTGTATTTCTCACACAAATCTATTTTTATTCCATCCCAGATGATTCTTTTGATTTTCTCTAGTTCTTCAGGACACTCATATTCTAACTTTAGGGTAATTTCTGGCTCCTATGTTTCTTTTGTTCCCAACACTGACTGAGTTGCAAAGTCTATTGATTTTACCTTTAAAATATTTCTAGGCATCTCTTTCCACTGCCATGACCCAGACCCGGCCACTTTTCGGAGCCATTGTAAAAGTCTCCTAACAGGTTTCTGCACCTCCAGACTCTCCATCCACCTATTCATGTTAAACAAACACTAGACTAATATTTCCTGAAGCACAGCCCCAATTATCTGGTTTTCTCCTCATCTTCTTCAGTGTTCCCCAA
The DNA here is from genome assembly GCF_014754425.2 of Oryx dammah. Taxonomy (NCBI): domain Eukaryota; kingdom Metazoa; phylum Chordata; class Mammalia; order Artiodactyla; family Bovidae; genus Oryx; species Oryx dammah. The sequence continues at coordinate 8,265,861 of NW_024070213.1, forward strand.
TCTACCTGTTGGCTCGGCTCTTGTTTTCTCTTCACATACCCTCCCTGCTGGTATCCATACTGCTTCCTCTGCTTAGAAAACCACCTCCCATTTCCAAATGTCCACAGTCTACCAGTCTTACAGTGCTCAGCTTAAATGACACTCCTGCGAAATTTTCCCTGGTCCTTTCTCTCAACATTTATGTTCTGTGTTGAGGAACTATTCATTCATTCAGCGTACATTTATTGAGTGCCGACTATGTGCCAGGCAGTGTTCTAAGTGATGAGCAATGATCAAAACAGATAAAAGCCTCTTTTTTTCCAAGGTCTGGCATTCTAGAGGGGAAACAGGTGATTAAAAAAATAAGAACCCACTGGACTTCCCTGGTGGTACAGTGGTTGAGAATTCGCCTGCCAATGCAAGGGACACGGGTTCAATCCCTGGCCCAAGAAGATTCTACAAGCCTCAGAAAAACTGAGCCCATGCGGCGCATTGAAGCCCCCGCACCCTAGAGCCTGTGCTCCCCAACAAGAGAAGCCACAGCCATGAGAAGCCCGCAGACCATAACGAAGACAGTTCCCACTTGCTTCAACAAGAGAAAGCCTGCACAGCAGCCAAGACCCAGTGCAACCAAGAATAAATAATAAAAAAAAAAAAAAAAAAGAAAGAAAGAAACCACATTGAATGCCAGGTGATGAGTAGCACTACAGAGTAAAATGAACCAGGAAAAGGACCAGGCAATTTCAAGAAGTTGCTATTTTAAAGCAGGTGTTCAGGGAAGGCTCAATGAAAAGGTGACGTGAAGAACGTAAGGCGCTGGGTGAAGCAGGGGTGTGGGGCGGAGGCAACAGGAAACCAGGCTGGCCCTGTGGGAAAAGGCAAGAACAGTCTATTCTAGAACAATCTCTAGGACCCAGAGTCTGGAGACTTAGATTTCAATCACAGAAACATTATCTCAGAGTTGAGAACTTTACAGATCATTTAGTCCAACTAACCATTAGATTATTAAACACCTTTATTACATCTCTCAGGTATCCATCTTGTCATCACCTTAAGTGGGCATAATACTAACATACAGGATGGTTGTGAAGGTTGAGTTAATATATATAAAATTCTTAGAGCTATGCCAAGTCTATTGTAAATACCCAATAATTTACAATAAACACTAGCTATTATTGAGTGGTGACAGAGTAATTACCCTAATTTTAGAGATGAGCAAAATGAGGCATTGGGAAGTTATATTACTTGTGTTAAGTTTTCAAAGTTTAAAGTGGTAGAGCCAGAATTTGAACTTTATTGTAGGTGCTAATTAATTACTACATCTTACTGACTTCAAAAGTGGAACAAAAGGTGGTATTTGGACTTTAACCCTATAACCTCAAGTCACACAAATTAAGGATATTTACAAATTAAATTCAAACACAAGAAGAGGGCAATCATCTGTTGCTTCATGTCTTCAGAATATTAGCTGGGAGGCTAACTAGCTATCACGGAAGGCCAGAACCGTTGTATGATTTTATTAAGGGGAAAAAAAATCTATTAGCCCTAATTGGAAACCAAGCCTTGCCCAAGAATAAGCCTGCTGGTAACTGGGTTGGTGCTTTCAATCTCATTTCTCATGTTACTCTTACTGGTAAAGGTATGTAATGATTCCAAAGAAATTAACTTCCCAAAACAATTTACAACATTAGCAGGAAAAAACCCACGTCACAAACAATTAGAAAATGCAGAGATGTGTTTATAACTAGAAAAGAGGCATAATATTAGAAGTGAAAACACAATTATCAGCTAACTGTACCTTCGGAAAAGAAGTGAATGTCTCTCTTCTAAATAGTGAGCATAAATTACAAGCCTAAATGTTCAGAAAGGGGAGGTGATTATACATGTACTATTTCAAACAATGGTGTCTTCAAAAATCAGTTCTTAAACCACACTGATGGCCGCTCACTACTTCAGTCTCACTGTGCTGCTGGGAGTATGAACAACTCCCACGTGCTGAACAACATCCTACGAGGTATTCACACCACAAATATCTAATGACCACTGTTCCAGAAGAGAGGAGTGAGGTGGTGAAAAACACCAAGCCCTGCCTTCACAGAGCTGACACTGTACGCAGGTATAAGGAAGAAATTAAGGCTCAGCTGCCAGGCCTGTTAGATTCTAAAGCCTACACAGCATGTTTCAACTATCATCTCACACTGGCGAGATACACCTTCTAAAAATCCACACCTGACCGTCCAGTCCTGACACCACTGTCTGCAACAACTTAGGCTTTCTCTCTGCTGGCAGTCCAGCGTCACCTTCTTAGTGAACTGTTCCTCCCCCACTCCCAAAAGAAAAGACTGGTTGGTCAAGCATTAACATATACTGACACGTATGAAATTCTTTTTCTCCCTCATTAGCTTCTCAACTCTCTCAGGACAAGAACCATATCTCAGCCTCTTTTTAAGTCTAGAAGATGGTACATACAGTAGGTATTCAATCAAGGGCCGAGTGGAGTTCATGAGAACAATTTCAATAGTGTCAACGGCGAAGGCCAGCCTGCAAGAAACTAAGGACTAAAGGGAAGAGAAGGACAGAGAGTTTGTTTTTTTAAGAACAAATCTAGAAAGGAAACAGATGGAGAAAGACAGCACTGTGAAGAAGTAACATGGCCACAGTAAAGGTGGCTTATTTGTTTTTTAAGAATGAGAAACATTTCAATGTATGTGTTGGTAGGGTAGTACAACGCAGTACAAAGAGCAGAGCTGTCGGCCTTAGAGACCTGAATTTGCATTCTGGCCCTGTCACTACATCTGTAGGCCACTTAACCTCTGTATTTACACACATACAAAATGACAGTGATAACACCTGCACCCCACTGTGACGGTTACAGCAGTAAGCAAACAGAAGACATTGAGTAAGTGTACTAGTCACTACGACCCTGTGTGGAAGCCTGGAGACTGGTGCTCTAAACCTCCCATGTAGTCTGTGCTTTCGCCCAGATTTCCTGTCTCACTCTACGTGTAACATGCGAAGGCAAAGGAACAGGGTCCTTATTCCTCCTGTGTGCGCCACCCTCCGTGCTATTCCACTTCCTTGTGCATGAGCTCCTGAATGGCTGCTGTGGAGAATTCGTGATGTCACCAGCTAAGGAAGAGAGACAAACTGCAGAATAAACAGATGACACTGGCTTTAAATTAGCAAATGTACCAGATTTTGAGCTCCTGCCAAAATATTCATTGAGAACTGGGAAGAGAGAAACCAAAAACACAAACACACAGAACATTGTTTAAGTTTCAAAGGTATCAAGGTGTCCCCAGCATCCACTCTGGGCACAGAAAGAAGGCAGTATGATAAAACATGATCCCTGAGGTCCTTTCTCAGTATTTTACTCTGATATCAGATTCATTATAAGTTCCCCAAATCACAAGATTAGTATTTAAATAATTTTTGTTCACAGTCATTTATTTATTTTGTCGTGCCATGCAGTTTGTGGGATTTTAGTTCCTTCACCAGGGATTGAACCCTGGCCCTCAGCAGTGAGAGAGTGGAGTCCTAACTACTAGACTGCCAGAGAAGTCCCTACAGCCATTTAAAGTTAATGCTCATGGACTGTGTTCACCTGTTACCTATATCTGGTCAAGAGAAACACCCCACCTCAGCCCTCTCTCCCAGATCTCACATCCCCGCGTTTAACAAGGTATATGGAAGTGGGCAAAAGCCCAGGTTAATGTAATAAGTAATGATGAAAAGGCTATAGGCACCTGGGATTATCAAAATACAGGAAAGATGTCTTTTATTACAATCAATTACCAGCTAATCAAGGACTACAGTAATAAACATGTAAAAAAAAGAAGATATAACTATCATTTAGCGTTCAAAGACAACTGGAAGATGGAAAAGAGATGAGGAGGAAAAGCAGCAGGAAATACATGTGTTACCTACAAACTTAATCACAATCAATCACAAAAGCTACAAGTAACCAAGCCGAGGCCGAAAATTCAGTTTCTGTGAAACAGGGTCTGATTAGGAACTTGAATTTACCACGGAAGAATAAGAAAGAAGGGTAAAGAATATTCCAGACAGCTCTAAACATCTCACCAGAAAGCAAAAAAAAAAAAAAAAAAAAACGGCCAGAAACCCACCACAAATCGCATAGGCAGCACAACACTGGAAAACAAGGCAACAGTCATTCGTCACGGAAAAGAAACTTCAAATCATCCTTTCCCCCCAAAAAGCACCTTGAATCATTATTCCATGAGAATAATTTTCAAAATTCCAATCCTAACCACACAGGCTGACCCTGGATAATACGCGCCTCAGTTTCTCCAGTGTTAGGAAACACATAATAAATACAGTGAGTTCTGAGTCTGACCAGAATCTAAGCCTATGTTCTGACCCCAGTCCTGAATCTTCAACGTCAAGTTACAAGTCACACCTGAGGAAGACTCTGCTGCGGTAAATGTATCCGAGGCTGCCGTTCCTTCAAAGAAAGGGGCCCCGGCGTGAGGTGCGGTTTCTGTAAATTGCTCCCAACGGCGGGAGGGGATGTATTCGGCCTCGAGCCCCCAGAGCACTTCAGCTCGGACGCCGGGGACCCCCACCTCTCGCTGGGCCGGCTGAGGTCGGGGATGGGGGTTCCCGACCCGGGAGGCCACCCCCGCCCCGAGCACCGCCCTCGCCTCGCAGGCCCCGCACCCGACCGCAGCAAGCCCGCGACCGGAGACCGCCGGCCTAGACCCCCACCCTGTGCGCCTGACGAGCGAGGGCCCGGCCGGCCCGCGGCAGCACCTCCCGGCTTCTCTGCCCGTCAATCTGCCAGTTCGTGCGGCAGTCGGTCTCTCCATAGCCCCCGCGTCTTCACCGGGGGTGCATGTGTGGGCTCCGGACCCCGCAGACCCAGCGGGTCGCCACCAGCCTCTCGCTCGGCACTCACCTGCCCCGCGGGGGATGTCCAGCTGTCCCGGCGTCGCCTCCACGGGGCCAACCCCGTACTGGCTCGCGCGGCTCGGCCCCTGTCAGCGCTTGGCTGCGCCACCACGCACGCGCGCGGGGGCCGAGCGGACGGTCGCGGGGCATTCTGGGGGCTGTAGTCTTTTGGGTCCGCTGGGCGGGAGCCGCGGCGGGGTCTGCGAGCCCCTGCACCCGCCACACCAAGCTCTTTTCGAAGCCGACCCTGCGTCTTCCAGCGGGCAGTAGAGGTGGGAGGTGTGACCTTCGAAGCTCAGTTTTGGCTTGGCGAGGCACACTTGTCCTCCCGTCTGAACTGCAGCCCGAGGAGTTAGGAGAATATTGGGGTGGGTCTATGGTCAGGCTGTGGGACAGACGCTCCAGGGCTGTGGGAACGAGCGGCTTACTTGATATTCATTTTCTAAATACTTAAGCGCCTTCTTTATGGGTGTACAAACACCCTGCTTATTTAACTTATATGCAGAGTACATGATGAGAAACGCTGTGCTGGAGGAAGCACAAGCTGGAATAAAGATTGCTGGGAGAAATATCAATAACCTCAGATATGCAGATGACACCACCCTTATGGCAGAAAAGTGAAGAACTAAAGAGCCTCTTGATGAAAGTGAAAGAGGACAGTGAGAAAGTTGGCTTAAAGCTCAACATTCAGAAAACTAAGATCATGGCATCCGGTCCCATCACTTCATGGGAAATAGATGGGGAAACAGTGGAAACAGTGGCTGACTTTATTTTTCTGGGCTCCAAAATCACTGCAGATGGTGACTGCAGCCATGAAATTAAAAGACGCTTACTCCTTGGAAGGAAAGTTATGACCAACCTAGATAGCATATTCAAAAGCAGAGACATTACTTTGCCAACAAAGGTCCGTCTAGTCAAGGCTGTAGTTTTTCCACTGGTCATGTATGGATGTGAGAGTTGGACTATAAAGAAAGCTGAGCACCAAAGAACTGATCCTTTTGAACTGTGGTGTTGGAGAAGACTCTTGAGAGTCCCTTGGACTGCAAGGAGATCCAACCAGTCCATCCTAAAGATCAGTCCTGGGTGTTCATTGGAAGAACTGATGTTGAAGCTGAAACTCCAATACTTGGCCACCTGATGTGAAGAGCTGATTCATTTGAAAAGACCCTGATGCTGGGAAAGAGTGAGGGCAGGAGGAGAAGGGGACGACAGAGGAGACGGCTAGATGGCATCACTGACTCAATGGACATGGGTTTGGGTGGACTCCGGGAGTTGGTGATGGACAGGGAGGCCTGGCGTACTGCAGTTAATGGGGTCGGTCGCAGAGTTGTACACGACTGAGCGACTGAACTGAACTGAAACCAGTCCTAGACCAGTCTGACCCACTCTTAACATAATTCACAAGCCTTGGAAGGAGCCACAAATCGTAACAAATTGGTTGAGGTCTTTTGGGCATAATACAGTGAGGGTGTAGTCAGAGGTCTGCATTTCAGTCTATGAACCACGCTAACTTTTGGCTCACCCATAAAATGAGAAGGTGAATCTATGGTTGTTGTGAGAACTACTTGCTGTTTGAGAAAATGTTAAAGTACAGTATGACTGAACAGTCCATGAAGGTAGCCGGGCCCATCTCCATTTGATATCTAGGTTCCAGTTGACATAAGGCTCTAGTTTTAAAAAAAATAAAGCACTTCCCATGTTTTACAAAGGTCACCAAAAGCTACAACAGAATTACAGGAATATTTTTCTAGAAACTTCACCCTACTTGGAAGAGAAAGACTACAATTTAGCTTGAGAGCTGATTATTAACCTAAGCTCAAATTCCTAAGGGTATTTCAAGGTGGGAATGATGCAGTGAATTAATGGGAACCACACATGAAGTCTACAAAACACAAGGCATTCTCAGTCATGACCTCAGAGTATTATGCTCACTTTACAAAGCACTTTCATGTTACTCACAACACTCCTGTGGCAAAAGCGGGGCAAATTTTATGCTTACAATTTTACAGAGAACTTGGCCAAAACCCTGAGAAGTGATAAGTGGCTGAAGAACTGTAGAAACAGAGGGTCAACTTTAAAGTTATATGTGGATTTTCAACCACACAGAGGTCAGTGCCCCATATGGTTCAAGGGTCACCTGTCCTTGGCCCTGGCACTATCCTTGTTACAGCTTTATGAAGCCCTGTCTGAGGGGTAACACTTTCCCATAGTTTTAAACTTCTCAGTGCCCTAGAGCCATATCAATGAAAGGCTACATCATTTGTGGATGGAAACTTGACTTTTGAAGCATTCGTGGCTCCAGGCTCCCTCTCAACCTCATCTGTATCTCCTTTGATAGGAACTTATTTCCTAGGAAACTCCTATGGGGAAAGTCCTGTCCTTACAAGAGGGGTCTGCAGTAGCTTCCAAGTACTCCTTTGAGCGCCTCCTGCCACACCAGCTTGCTCTGGGAGTCATTCACCTGGCCACAACTTCTGGCCCACTATGGAGGAGGAAGGCCAACTACCACCACAATATAAGAGAACTTTCAGTACAAAATAAGGCATTAGAATCTGAAAGGGCAGCTCTAACTGACTTTTCTAAGGCCAGAGGACCTTGTTACACAAGAAGATATAGAGGGCCTCCTGTTTTGTGCCACCCAAAGGTCTCATTTGACCTTTTGTCCAATAGTCACCAACACATCATCTCATCCTGTGAAGTGTTCATGTTGAAATCAGGGCCAGAAATCCAGCTCAGTTCCTTCTTGAGTTTGTACATTTCATGATTGTACTTACCACCAGGACAAATTACCACCCATGCTTACCACTTAAACCACCTCCCCTGCAACCCTCTCCAAAAATTTGGCCTCTAAGAATCTTTCTGTACAGTACACAGCACTTAATAAGGTAAGCATAGGGTCACACCAGATCCAGAACTGAAAATCCAAATTTTGCTTTTACTTCTAGTTATGGTGGTGCTAGTGGTTAAGAACTCACCTGCCAATGCAGGAGACGTAAGAGATTAGGGTTCGATCCCTGGGTCGGGAAGATCCCCTGGAGGAGGAAATGGCAACCCACTCCAGTATTCATGCCTGGAGAATTTTATGGACAGAGGAGCCTGGTGGGCTATAGTCCATTGTGTCACAAAGAGTCGGACACAGCTGAAGTGACAGCACACACACACATTCAGAAATAGCTGAATTTTGTGTCTTTATCTCTAATAATAATTCCAGTATTTTTCATCTTTTTCCTTTTGGTTGCTCCATGTGACTTGTGGGATCTTAGTTCCCCAACCAGGGATTGAACCTGGACCCTTAGCAGTGAGAGAGCAGAGTCCTAACTTATGGACCACTAGGGAATTATGAATTTCAGTATTTTTGAAATGTATCATGACTAAATATAATTTCTGCTCCAGATAGAGTCCTGGAACAAAAGAAGGTTATTAGATAAAAATTAAGGACTTTAATATATCAAAATTGGTTATTAACCATGAAATGGTACATATGATATTAATAATAAGGGAAACCAATCAGTATATATGGAAACTTTCTCTATTTTATATGCAGTTTTCCTGTAAGTCTAAAACTTTTCTAAAATTTAAATAAAAACTGCATTCAAAAAAAATGCACAGAAGCAAAAAGACAATATAAAACACCTAGGAATAAGTCTGATTAAGGAGGTGACAGACCTGTTCTTGCATAACTATGACGCTGCTGAAAGAAACGGAGGATGAAACAAACAGATGGAACGATATACCATGTTCATGGAAGAATATTGTTAAAATGATCATACTTACCCAAGGGAATTTACAGATTCAATGCAATCCCTATCAAAATATCAGTGACATTTCCCACAGAACTAGAACAATTTGCATGGAAACACAAAACATCCCAAACAGCCAAAACAATCCTAGGAAAGAACTAAACTGGAGGTATCATCAGCTACAGTCATCAAGACAGTATAGCACTGACACGAAACCAGAGCCGTAGGCCAACGGACAGAACAGAGAGCCCGGAAATTGTCCACGCATATGGACAATTAATCTGCAACAAAGGAGGCAAGAATACAAGTGGGGAGAAGATGGCCTCTTCAATAGTGTTGGGAAAACTGGATAGCTACATTCGAAAGATTTGCACTGTTATGGGGAACATAAATTGGGGCAGTCACTATAGGAAACAGTATGGAGTTTCCTCAAAAAATTAAAAATAGAACTACCATATGATCTAGCAATTCCACTCCTAATTAGAAAAGATATATGCACCCCTATGCTCATCACAGTATTATGTATAATAGCCAAAATATGGAAGCAACCCAAGAGCCCATCAATAGATGGGTAATTATGATGTGGTAAAGACACAATGGGATATTACTCAGAATGAAATCTTGCCTTTTGCAACAACATGGATGGATTTGGAGATTACTACACTAAGTGAAGTAAGTCAGCAGACAAATATTGTAGGGTTTCACTTATATTTGGAATCTAAAAACAAAAGAACATAATAATAGAAACAGAGTCACAGAGAATAATCAGGTGGTTGCCAGGAGGGAGGGGGTAAGGAGAGAGAAGTTAAGAGGTACAAACTTCCAGTTGCAAAATAAGTGAGTCATGGGTATGAATGTACAGTGTGAGGAATATAGTTAATAAATGTGTAATATCTTTTATGGTGATAAATCGTAACTAGACATTGTGGCGATCACTTTGAAATGCATCAAAATATTACATCAATGTTGATCAACAGGAATTAACATAGTGTTGTAGGACAATTATATTTCAAAAACAAACTCATAGGAAAAACATCAGACTATTGGTTACCAGATGTAAGCAGTGGGAGCAAGGAGAACTGGTTGAAGGCAGTCAAAAGGTACAAACGTCTTTGGACTTCCCTGGTGCTCCAGTGGTTAAGACTGCACTTCCCCCGCATGGAGCACAGGTCCAACCCCTGGTCTGGGAAGTTCCACATGCCAACCAGTTCGCCCCTGCCCCCCCAAAATGTATAAACTTCCACTTATAAAGAGGACTGAGGAGTATATTGGAGAAGGAAATGGCAACCCACTCCAGTGTTCTTGCCTGGAGAATCTCAGGGATGGGGGAGCCTAGTGGTCTGCCGTCTATGGGGTCGCACAGATGGACACGACCGAAGCGATTTAGCAGCAGCAGCAGCAGCACGGGTATATTATACAACATGATAAATATAATTAACACTGTTTATGTGTGCACTTAGTCGTGTCTGACTCTTTGTAACCTCACAGACTGTGGCCCACCAGGCTCCTCTGTCCATGGGATTTCCCAGGCAAGAATACTGGAGTGGGTTGCCATTTTCTTCTACAGGGGATCTTTCTGACCCAGGAATCAAAAATGAGTTTACTTCGTCTCCTGCACTAGCAGGTGAATTCTTTACCACTGCACCACCTGGGAGGCCATAATTAACACTGCTGTATGTTACATATGAAAGTTGTTAGGAGAGTAAATCCCAAGTGTTCTCATTAGAAAAATATTTTTAATTAAAAAAATTTATGTTTACTAAGCTTATTGTGAGGTCATTATGCTGTACACCTTAAAATTATACAGAGCTGTATGTCAATTATACCTCAATGAAACTGCAAGAAAATCCCCTTAAACTCATTATCCAAGAAACCACACTATTTCTTTATGTAGCTTTCTAGTCTTTTTAAAAAATTTTTTACTATTCATTTTTGATGTTGACACGTCCTCCATTCTCTGGTTGGTTCAAGTTTAGGATGCACTCACCCCTGGTAGGCAGACCAAACCAACAGCAGCATCGTCTCAGCCTGTTCCCCAACTAACCATCAAGAGGAAGGTTGGCAAGCTCTCCTGGGCTTGGAAAGGAAAATGACATTCTCAGAGTACTTTCTTCACATCAGACCCTGGGTTTACATCACTATTCTGGAGGCACCTAACCTCTGTGCTTCCATTGCAGGACACCAGGCTCTCCTGGCTGTCATATGATTTACCATCAGCCAGGGAAAGAGGAGAAGGAAATGGCAACCGACCCCAGTATTCTTGCCTGGATAATCCCATGGACGGAGGAGCTTGGTGGGCTACAGTCCACAGGTTGCAGAGTTGGACACGACTGAGCAACTTCACTTTCACTTCAGGGAAAGAGGGCGGTGACTGCCCAGGTGTCTGACTGCAGCTGGCCTCATAGCCTGTCCAGACCCTAATTTCTGGTGGTTCCTTTCCTGGGGTTTCTTGCATCAGTGGTTAACTGAATTCAATGTAATCTTCAAGATGCCATGTTCTCTCCTCAGCCAACCTGCCACCCACCCAAATGTCTTTAATAAAAATGTTAAAATAAGAAATTGCACTTAAGAATATATCACAAGTATATAAAAATAAAACCAAAAGAGAATGAAAAAAAGGAAATCCACCCACTCCAACAGCTCAGAAAGGAAAACCAGCCAAACCACAGATCACTAGCAATCAGAATTGTCAGAACAAGACTGGCATTCTATTTCCTTATTTGCTATGAGGAAATTTATTAACTAAAACCCATGGTGTCCAATATCCCCTCCCCCACCGCCCGTGTGTGGTATGTACTAGAAGCTCTCAGATTACAGATGCTCTGATAGTACCTGCTTCCTCTCTGGCAGCCCGTATTGGAGAAGGAAGTAGATGGTGTGTCTGAACAGCACTCTGTGATTAATCACTTGGGTCACAGACCTAGTAGTTTCAAACATCCCTCCCAGACTCTCACAAGAAAGGACTAACAGAGAAATCAAATTGTTTCTGGAAGAACTGAAATGCCACATGGCTCCAGGTGGTCCATGCCTGCCAGTCACTCTGAACTGTACTTTAGATTTGAGTTTAAGGATCACGTCTCGCTCTTCTTCCCAATAGGTTGAGCTCTTCACCTTGGGCTGCCTTTGATTTGATACACTTGGGGAGGATTCAGCCGCTCCACCCTCACAACACCCCCACTCCTGATTACTAGGTGATCTGAGGGGGAAGAGCAGGGAGAAGCACTAACTCAGAGCAGTTCCAAAGTCTGGGCCCAAACCTGCTTTAGACTCTCAACCACAGGTATGGATGGGTCTCAACTGGGTCTCTCTTCCTCATGACAATATTTGAAGCAATGGCAAGTTTTCTCTTACAAGGTCTGAGCCTTAACACTGCTTCACCACTCATATGTTCCTTGGAGGCTGGATCTCGTGTTTATCTCTGTTCCTCAGATGGGGTGTCTGAAACTGAACACAATGCCACAAGCCTGGAACATGGAGACTAATGGCTTTGCCCGACACCACTGCCATCAACATATCCTAACACTCTGATCTTACTGGCAACCACTTCTGGTTCATACTGAGTTGAAGGTTAACTTGCTTACATTTACCTTAATTTTTTCCTTCTTCATTTTGGCCACAGCATATTAATCTATTTTCTTTGGGTGACATCTTAATTATCTTACCAAATAAATGCCTTGGTTAATTGTCCTAATTTTGTGTCATCTGCAAACCTGAGAAATAAGCTTTCTTCCTTTTCATCTCTGCTGGAAAAATATGCAGAATGAGGCAGGGCCCAGGACAGAAGCCTATGGCATAACAATAGTGCTTTCCTTCCAGGGGGGTGATCGTCCACTCTCTCTCACCTCTGACAGCAGCTGGTTCAGTCAGCTGTCAGGATCAGAGACTGTCAAATGCTTTGATGAGGTCAATACATCTAGTTAGCATCTCCTTGACAGAGAGCCCTATCCAAAGAGCAAATGAAGCTGGGCACAACTTCAGCTGAGTCAGCGTGAAGATCACATCAGTTTCTTTGACAATTTATCGCAGCTCTAAATTTCATTATTCTCATCAAATACAACTGAAATGTAGGTAGGTGGCCATAATGAATCACTGAATCTAGATTATTTTGCAAGGCCCAGATAAAACTCACTTTCAGAAGAGAGGACCAAGAATTTGTTCACCATCTTGCAATCAAGTAAACATGTAAAAAGGATTAGACTAGCTGGAAAATGTGCCTTGAAAGAGTAGAGTGCAAGCTATGAGCTACATTTATTATGCAAACTTGTGTTGCTGTGAAAAACTGAGTCCAACTACAATGCAGTTTATTTCTGCATTGCAAATGTGAGAAATGTGAAAGCACCATGGAAAGAAAAAAAAGTGCTGTATTAATTTATGGTCACAGTTCCTGAAATAAAATATGGCATTAGAGTAATAGTTTTTATGACTCAGCAATAAACGTTAACAGAGCCAACAATGGTTTTTGTTCAATAATTCTCTTCCGACTCTACAGACATAATTCTGCCTTCACCTTCATCACACTTTCATATGGTTTTAACAGGGGACACACCTCCTCTTCTAAGAATCTCTGTACCTGTCAAAGAGGAAAGCAAATGCAAGACAGAAGAAAACGTTAAAATTTGAGAAATCTGAGAATCCTTTTTTCAATGTCACTTCATAATACAGAGACTTACTTGGACAAACTTTTATGCCACCGCTGAGCTTCTATTTTTCTCAACTCCCTGCAGAAATCTCTCCCTAAACACAGGCAGCTTACCCCAGCAGGCTGCTGCCCACCCCGCCCCGCTGCCCAAACCAGCCAGCTGTATCCTTTCAGTTGGTCTCACCACTCTCCACCCATTACCAAAGCTAAAACCATCATGCTCCTTCCTTCCTCCCCCTTCAACCAGCTTCCAAGTGACTGACTCACCTTAACAGCCCTCGGACCTGTGCCCTGTGTGCACCTATCTACCCCAGCCTCGGCTCACCGCTGCTCACCCGCTGCAGCAGCCTCCTTATTGGTCTTCTCACCTCCAGCGTAAGCCCTTCAAATCCAGCACATCAGAGTGTCTCAAATAGAAATGATGGGTTCCCATCCGTCTTCTACATTAATCCTAGCTACTTTGGGGGCACCCGACAATCTGGCAACTCTTTCCCATGTTGGACATCCATGCATCTATTGTCTCTTCACCTCCTGGTATTCCCTACAAGTAACTCCTACTTGTCCTTAAGATTCAGCTCAGATATCATGTCTTCTGAGAAGTCTTTTCCAACTTCTACTACCCTAGGGTTGTCTCTTTTGTGATCCTAAAAGAGGCGTGCTTCCCTCAATTCTTGCATGAACTTGGTATCACACTGACCTATTTATAAGCCTTTACCGTTAAGTTTTGAGTTCCCTGAAGATAAGCATTATCTATTCATCTTTAAAGCACCAGAATTAAACACAGCACCCAAACACAATCTGAGCACCTAGTCTGCACTCAATAAATATTTTTGAATTAGCCCTTGTAATCTTCAAAAGGCCATGAGGAAAAGTGACAAATGTTTGCTGAATACTTACTATGCACCAAGCTAGGCCTTTCAGTCTATCCCATCGGCCAGTAAAAGCAGGAAGTCAAGACTGAACCCGGAGCTGTTACTGTGCTGTGCTTAGCTGCTCAGTCGTGTCCAGCTCTTTGTGACCCCATGGACTGTAGCCTGGCAGGCTCCTCTGTCCATGGGGATTTTCCAGGCAAGAATATTGGAGTGGGTTTGTATGCCCTCTTCCAGGGGATCTTCCCAACCCAGGGATGGAACCCAGGTCTCCTGCATTGCAAGTGGATTTTTTACTGTCTGAGCCACCAGGGAAGCCCAAGAATACTGGAGTGGGTAGCCTATCCCTTCTCCAGGGAAACTTCCTGACCCAGGAATCCAACCGGGGTCTCCTGCATTGCAGGTGAAGTCTTCACCAACTGAGTTACCCAGGAAGCCTGAACCCGGAGTTACCTGACAGTAAAACCCAATCTTTGTCCATTACACGACAGGCTCCAGACCAAAGCAGGATTCAGAAAAATCCTCAGGGAGAAATGAACTTAAGGCATTCTCAAAATAACCAAATTTTTAAGTTTTAGATTGCCGTGTGGCTCAGCTGGTAAAGAATCGCCTGCAATGCGGGAGACCGGGGTTCAATCCCTGGGTTGGGAAGATCCCCTGGAGAAGAGAAAGGCTACCCCTTCCAGTATTTTGGCCTGGAGAACTCCATGGACTGTTTCGTCCATGGGGTTGCAAAGAATCGGACATAAATGAGTGACTTTCACTTTAAGTTTTAGGCAGCAACCTGCCCTGAATTCTAACTAGCCCCATTCTCATCATACCTCCTATGAAGCAGAAACATAGATTGTACTCCAGGCTCTGCAGCCCAGCGGTGTAAACAGAGCGTGTTTGGAGAGGACTGCAGCCCCACGGAAACGTTCTGATGCTTACCTGCTGGGATGCACGGCCAGTGAAAGAAGAAGGATCCAGCAAATGGTCCAACTGGGAGTGGATTGGACTGAAGTAGGCATCAGCCTGGATGCGTTCGATGAGGTCATTGTCACCCCCTTCCTGCTTGACCACGGCAGCTGCCTGCTGCGAGAGCACTCTGATTTTCTCATGGCAATCCTGGGAAGACAGGAGGCACTGGGGTCTCACTAATAGCAGGCATTTGAACGTCGACGCTGTTTATGGCTGGTGCTACAAAGGCCTCTTCTAAAGCTTCACGAACCATCTGCTCTTATGTCCTGCCCAGTTCCTGGCATTTCCCATGGAAACTAAGACCTAATTTCTTCACTGAAAGCAGACTTTTTCTACAAGTGATTGAGCAAGTCATTTTTTAATTAACTGATTTCACCATCACCCTCCAAAGATAAGCCTGTTCTACGACAGTGTGTTGTCACTGTTCTGCACCAATACCATGACTGAATGGAAGGACAGAAACACCTTTGTCCACCCTTCTTCAGGGAAGAGAGCGGGACCAAAGGTGCAGTGCTTTCAATTTATGCAGGAGCACAAGGGGCTACACACCTGGCGGTTACCCCCGGCTTTCACCATGGCCATAATGATGTTCTCTGTGGCCATGAAAGGCAGCTCCTGCCGGATACGCCGCTCAATTACCTAGAAGAGTGAAGCGCCAAGAAGGATGCCTCAGGTTACAAAGTCATACGCACAGTAAGACGTAAACTACGACCAAAATCACGCACAGTGGAGACGTGTTCCCCCATGTCCACGAAGAAAGAGGGTAGAAGAATTTGTCTTATTCTATACTGTATTTTTTAAGTCTTCTCATACTCCAGAGTATTATTTTGACTTTAAAAAGGGATACTGACTTCATCAGAAAAATTCCTCAAACCTCAAGTTTGCTCCAGTTCGGGGCCTGACTTTAGGAGCTGAGTACAGAATGGAAACAAACCCATCCGCCTCAGGTACCTAAAAACGGGCCAGTGGAACAGTCTACCCCGCAAGCCACAGCAGAGCTGATGACTCAGGCTGGCAGACAGTTTTCAGCCAATTCAAAGTACTGCTTCCTCCCTGGTCTATAAACCGGTCTGCGAACTCCACAGACTTGTTCCCGAGAGCTCGTGTCACAACGTGGAGAGTAAGCTCTGGCTGGGAAGCGCTCCTCCAACATGCTCACTCCAGAGCACAAGATCCCACTCCCTGCCACACTCCAACCCCTCCTGAATACTGTGCTTTTCAGCGAGGCCTCTTACTTTGGGGTATACAACCAATCCTTCAGAAATGTTCTGCAACGTATTCAGTACAGTATCTGCAGTGAGAAACGCCTCCGCCAAACAGATACGTCTAGAAAAACAAACAGCCAATTCAGTTATCGCTTAAAACAAATAACGATTTCCGTGAAACGCAGGGTGTATCTCAAGGAGCTGCCCTACTGATGTCTCATGCCAGATGTGCCTCTTGGACAATTCCCTTCAACAGCCTCAATATCCTGATGACCCTTGAATCTACCACCTCTTGCCCAGACCACCTGCCTAGGCGCCAGGCCATACACTCATTTGGGGAGTTCCACCTGGCTCATCAGTAGGTTCCGCAAGCCCAGGACTGAATGCAGACGCTTCTCCACTGCCTCCTGCTCTGCTCCTCACCCTACTCTTCCCCTGTAGCTCCTGCCTCAGGAAAGGGCACCAGCACCACATCACCATCTAAACCCTCACTCCAGCCAACTGCCCAGGCCAGTCCCCGTGACACCAATTCAGATCCACATCCTCTCCAGTCGCGCTGGCGCCATGCCAGCGTGGGCGTGGGTTTTTAAAGCAGCCTCTTAACTTGTTCTGACCAGCATCCTGTCTTATAACTGATTCTCCAAACTGTTGCAGGGTGTTTTAGTGGGCACAGCTGACCAGGTCACAGTTTGCTAAAATACAGCCGATGGCTGACTTCTGAATGAGTTCACATGTTTTATTTCCATAAATCCTGGATTATGAACATAATCCAGAGAGTTGGCTTTAACTACTTATCATTTCCTCTCAAGAAATTCCAGCAGAATACAAGCAAATGAGAGTGAATCTGCTTTCAAATAAGTATATACATAAAGTAGAAAGTCACGTGTATGCTGGTACCTTATTAGTAACTACTAATTACTCCATCTTGAACCTAATCAAGAGGTCACTGTGCCAAGATACCACAGCTGACACCACCTGCCATCAGAACAAACATCTACCCCCGTTTTCAGGGCCCAGAAGGCCCTTCATAAACTGGCTACTTTCCATGAGCATTGCCACCTCATTTCTTGCCACGGACTTCATCCTCCAGGGCCAAAGTAACTAACTCTCCAAACCATTCTTTCTCCTGCCTTTGTGCTTTATACGTGCTTCCAATTTTGTTTCACATGATAAATGCCTAGATTTCTTCAGTCTACGGCATTGCCTCCTTGTGAAGCTTCCCTCGACTCCTCCCAACCCCTGCCTCTGCCCCCGCAAGGATACCCTGTACATATCTAACACGCATCACACTGTACCGTGTTCCTGCCTCCCTGTTAAGATTCCAGGCTCCTGTAGACAAGGAGGGAACACAGGGATGCTCTGTAGTCCTGCTGCTCCCAGGCCCTCTGTGCCCTCTGACAACCTGCTGGGTGTGTGTGTGCTGCCCCTTTCACTGACCGGTTGGCACTGTCATCGAGTGTGCGTTCAAACCACTGCACAGATGCCGTCTGCAAGGGGTCCAAGACGAGGGTCATCAGGTGCCGGGCCAGGCTGCAGCACCGCTCTGAGCGCATAGGGTTCCGCTTGTATGGCATTGCACTTGAGCCTGCCCGTGTAAAGGACAAGAAGCAAAGGCAGGAAGACCTCAGGGGACAGTGTGAGGCTGAGCAGGCTGCTGGCTGAACTGCTCACATGCGCCCACAAACCCGCCGCATCTTGCGGTATTCCCAGGTCTCCACATGACACTCACCGATCTGCTGTTTTTCAAAGGGCTCCTCCATCTCCTTGAGGTTTGCCAGGAGTCGTATGTCCGTACAAATCTGAGGGAAGTGGGAGCACAAGTGTCACCCACATTATCAGTACTTGGGGGGTCCAGGCAGGGGCTAGACTGATGGAGGAGGTGAGCTCTTCAGGTGCTGCCACCGAGCTGACCGTCAGCACAGGAATGTTCTGGTGAAACACCGCTTAAGATATCACAGGCAGACCATGGCAAGATGAACTTAAGGAGGATGCTGGAACCAATCCTTTTTCACACACGTTCAGTTAAGAGGCTCCCCTGACAGACCCAAATTACTAACAGTGCTATCTGACATCTCTTGAGAGCACGATGAAGTCAGAGCCTGAGGCTGGGGGGTCAGTCTGTGGTGCCGACTACCCACCGCTGCCTCCACTTACCTTGTGCACCGATGCCCCCAAGCTAGCCAGCACGGAGAGCACCTCAATATCTACTTTTCGTGTATAGGTCTGCCCTGTGATGATAAAAGCCCTAGAAATAAATAGAAAAGAGCTTTAAGTGAAAATATTTCAAAATATAACTGTGTCAGACAAGTGAGCCAATGCAGACCCTAAGCAAAGGCTTGGTCTCACTGAGGTATTAAGTTGCACTCAGTCCAGGACTGCACTGATTAGTGGCTCCAGGAAGAAACTGTACTTCCCACCCCACTTTTTACTAAACCCAGGCGGCCACCCTGACCCAAGGAGGAAACAGTCCAGCAAGCCTCTGTTCTGCTGCAGCCCAGTGAAGTGCCTGAAACAAGCAGCCAACGTGGGGGGTGAGGGGGTGAGGGGTGAGGGACGACTTCCACTGGCTAAGACTCTGTGCTCCCAATCCAGGGGGCCAGGTTTGATTCCTGGTCAGGGAACCAGATCCCACATACCACAATTAAGAGTTAACATGACTCAAGTAAGACCCATCGCAGCCAAATAAATAAAGAAAAAAATATTTTACATAAAAACAACAACAAAAACAAGGAACCACAGGGGAGCCTGGGGGCCCCTGAAGCAAAAAGACAGACTGAGACCAACCTGTCAGAGGCCTTTAGTAAAAACAAAACCAAAACAACACAGGTAAGGCTATTCTCCTGAACTCACAACTAAACAGCTCCTTTTTTCTGAAAAATTATAAGGAATATAATAGAATCCAGGAAACAAAACCACACCAGAGATAGAAGGCAATGGGTGGAAAGACACAGAAAAGAAAAAAAAAAGAAAAAAAGAACAGCTAAGGCCAAATCTGGAGGGATACTGCCTTTTATTACCTAACAGGGAGGCAGACACTTTCCCCACTCACCTACCTCTTGAATCCTGCCTTTTCTGTCACCATCTTGTCAAGCTGTTCTACCTTGGGAAGAAAAGACATCCCCATAGAAATCCAGGCATGTCTAGTATGAAAACATCTTGACACGTCATCCTGCTCAGGTTTATGCCTTCAGTACCTTTCCAGTTGAGACTGCACCCACCCCAAGATCCATCGCTCCCACCATCCTGGGGGTCAGCTTTGTTTCTGGCGCTCCCATAGTTCGGTCTGTCTCACCCAGGTCACTATCTAAGCACACCTTTTGGTCATCTCCCTCGAAGAGCTGCAGGAAGCTGGCCTGGGTGCCAGTGGTACCCTTCACGCCTCGGAAGCGCAACTCATCCCGGACACGCTTCAGGTTCTGGAGATCCATGCACAGATCCTGAATCCAGAGACAGCAACGTTTCCCAACTGTGGTCAGCTGAGCAGGCCTGAACACAACCCAAGGAGAACACACGTAAGTCTCAAACCAATGACTTGTTTCATAAAACCTTCGTTGCTTCTTCTAATAAACACTGTTACCCCTGGGAAGGGAAAGAATTAAAGTGAAGACATACAAGAGCTAAAAAACTTAAGCAAATACTAGTTAGGCAGATTGAATGTCATTTATAAATATTCAAAGGTTATAAAACTAAAGGGCCACTAGCATAGCTCTTGCTTCATCATCAAGAGGCACTATAAGGGCAGAGACAATGTCTGCTTTGTTCGTTCCTAGATCTTGGCAAGAAATACACACATAACAAACACTTGCCAAGCATCTAATGTGTTGCTGGTATTGGAAATACAACAAAGAACAGAACAGAACAAGTCCCTGCCTAGTGGAGCTCATACTGTAGTGTAAAAAAGTAAACAAACAAGATAACTTCTCATTTAAAAAATGCTATAAAAAAAAAATGCTATCAAAAAGTAAAACGAGGATACTGGAGACTGTGGCTCTAGACCGGCAGGAAAGAAAGGACTTTGGCAAGAGTCAAGACCCGATGAAGACCGAGCTGAGCCGCAGAGAACAACCTGGAAACACGCACAATCAGACGACTCTAACTGAGCAGCTAATGGCTTTGTCTTCAGTCTAAATCAAAGCCAGCCAACAGCAGGTCTGTTTAACATAAAATGCGATTGTGAATAAACTATAGTAAAGCCAGAGTTCTAATAGATTACCTAGCCTTCTCTATTAGGCGAATGATGCTGACAGCTGGCAACAGGAAGGTAGCCCACTAAGAATGTCCAAAGCAGACACATAGTCCCAAATTAATCTTTAGGTAGTTTTCCTTAAATAGATTATTGGTATAATAAAGAAAAGAAATTTGCATGGACCTATTCACAGCAGCGTTACGCATAAAAGCAACAGAGTGGAAACAATCCAAATGTCCAGCACCTGGTGAACAGATAAAAGGTAGCCTATCCATATAATGGTATGTTATTTGGCTGTAAAAGACATTAAGTAATGACACATGCTACAACACGGATGAACACTAGAAATGCTATGTTAAGTGAAATGAAGCCAGTCACAGGAGATGAGTACTACATGATTCTACTTGATTGAAGTGTTCAAGAGACAAATCCACAAACAGAAAACAGATTTGTGGTTGCCAGGAGGGAAGGAATGGGGAGATGGGAGGGACTGCTAAAGGGTACAGGTCTTTTGAGGGGGGGGGTGATGGAAATATTCTGAAATTACACACTGGTAATGACGGCATAAACTCTCTAAATATACAAAAATAGGTGAATTTTATGGTATATCAGTTGTATCTCAATAAAGCTGTTTCTTTTTAATTGCAGGTACTGATCCATTCTGAGTCGAGATCTATGCATCAATACCATTTTCTAATTCCTAACACCTGCTAACTGTGGCAGCAGACACCGCTCATTCCACCATCCCCACAGGAATACTGGAATGGCTGTATTCCCTGAACACTCTCTAGCAGATGCCAAAGAAGGGTCGCAACACAGGTGATGCCAGGTGTGGAGGGAGAAAGCACAGAGGGCAACCTTTGTCATGGCTCAGCCATACACACGGAGCAACAACCCCCTCACATGAACAAATCCTTCTGGTTTCTGCAACCAATAATGTAGGCCCTAATTTTAAGGAAGGTTAAATTAAACTCAATAGGCTTCCCTAAGTTACAGGAGATGATAGCCTTGTTGCCATAGCAATACCTACCCCATCAAAACATAAGGCAGATGCCAATACACCACGACTCAAATATCATCACTTGAAACCTGCCACTAGCACTCCAAAAATGACATCATCGTCTTTAAAAAAGGGTTTTACTTGGTAATCATAAAAATGCTTGCACATTAAAAAAAAAAAAGCCAAAGTAATCAGTATTTACATCTTGGTGCACCTTCCAATCTTTGTACAGTTTATATGCTGTCTTTTCCCCACATTGACCTACGTGCATTCCCATGTCTTATTAATCTAACAAGCATCATTTTCCTGGCTGTGTATTATTTTAACCTATGTATATACTACAGTCTTATTTAATTATTCTCTTATTCTTGGACATTTATAGATTGTTTCCAAGGCTACCATCATAAATAATACTATAACAATGATCTTTGTACATACAGCTTTTTCCATAATGTGGATTACTTGCATTAAATACTCAAGAATGGAATCATTGAATCAAGATCACTTTCTTGAGAGGCAGAGTGGAAACAGATCTAAAAAGGGAGCAATCAAGAGTGCCCCCTTCCTGGGGCACAAGGCTGGGAGAGCCCCTCTCCTTCCCACTCACACCACAGGAAGGTACCCACCTAAACTCTGGTCCTTCATAGTTACCCCAACTAGCTGTTTGTTATCCTGACCTGGAGAACCACCTGGGTTGATTCTACCAACCAGCACTGATTTCTGGAGTGGGAAAGGAAGGATCAGGCCCTGTGACCTAAATAGGATCTGCTTTCCAACCTCCTCCCTATCACTAAAAGATCTCCTTGTAGGCAAAGGGATACCAGAAGTGTTAGAGTATTAACAGCAACAACAAAAAGAGAATACTTTCTGAATAAGTATCTGTATACATAGTTCTCTCAGCAGTACAGCTTTTAAGGTAGGTATAAGGTTCATTCCTCATAGGCATCCCAAGTGCTTATATTTTGAGTTTTCTTAACCTCAAGGTTACCATGGAGAAGGGAAGAAGCTGGATGCCCATAAATAAGCCCAATTCCCAAGAGGTAACCCTCTCACTTACTGGAAATGTGTGAAACCTAAGGTGGGGAGATTGGCTCGTTCCTTGGCAAAGTCGGCAAGCCGAGAGATCACCCTGGCAAGCTGCAAGGAAGACAGTGTGGGAGAAAGAGAACGAATTCAGGCTGAGCACTGCATAAACAGGAACTAAACTTGGAAACAAATTCATCTACAATTACACTTCCAGCTCACAGAAGGCAGAGGCCACATTTTTTCATCTTTGTATCTTAAAGTACCAAACAACGTTCAAAAACTGAGCTGACTACCTAAAATGCCACAAATTATTTCTGCATAGTTTTAATACCACTGGCATGCTCATGAAGAAAAACAGACAAAATCATAATCTGACCCACACATTCCAGCAACATGCTGCTGGTTACACTTCCCTCACTTAAAAGGCTATGCTTTAAAAGCACTAACTCTGTAAATACAGTGTTTTAACTCAAGAAGAGACAATTAGTTCTAGAGATCAGATCTAGGATCATTCATCTGAGTACACAGTAACTTATTTAGATCTATTCTGTGCTGATTTATTCAAGGTGGTACCCATCTCCTGTCACAGGGAATCTTAGGACTGGCAGGAAATTTGTCAACGTCTTACCTTTGGCAAAAGCAGGTCAAATGCATTTCTGAGAATAATCAGGTCCTGCAAGGGAAAATGCAGTGGTCTTACATTAATCAGCTTTGCCCAAAGGTTATGTCCTAACACTTTACGGCCGTCACATCTGGGTTTCTTAGCTAGTTGCCTATCTTACTTTCAGCAATACACTGTGCAAGTCAGAAGCTGCTAACAGAACTCTTCTGATTACTGCCCTAAAAGCCTACCGAGAGAGCAGTCCTGCTAGGATCTATAAGCCCAAAGCCTCTATACTTATAAAGCCCTATTTATGGGGTATCTAACTTAACTGGAAAATGATAAGGGGCAACCCTGTCATGAATATGACAAAGATGTCCAGGTCAACAGGGTTTCTATCTTCCTGGACAATAGCATTTGAGTTTCTGAGAAGACTCCACAGGGCACATTCCATTAGTCTCTGCTCCCTTTTCTTTCCATGTCTGTCATTGCTAACAACAAAAAAAGGCATGAACTAAAGGATCTAGGTTTAGGAAATTTAACCCTGTTCTTGGGGGAGTGAGATGATGTAAGTGTTGCAAGCAACTCCAACACATGCTTGAGATGGTAACTGTTGAGCCCAACTACACGCTGGATACTTTAAAAAAGGATACTCCAAGTTAGAGGACTGCTCTTCTCTCATTATCCGACTAATTATACACAGATGCCTTTAATTATGTACCACTTTAGACAAAAAAAAGTTATGTGGGGGCAACTTAAAAACTACTGGCTTCTTTCTGAACTGAAGTGTATCTGGATTCTAACTTCTAGTCCCCCAGGTACACTGTGACTAGGGCAGAGGTTTGGAGTCATTGTACCCAGGTTTGTATCCTTTCCAGGTTGGGCAAGTCTTCAACCTCTTTAAGTTTCCTCATCTGTGGAGGTGGGGATTATAAAGCCAGAGCCAAAGATTTTATATTCTGAATCCATTTACATGAAATTTCAAGAAAAGACACAACTATAGACACAAAAAGCAGGTCTCAGCAGTTGTTTGGGATTGGAAGCAGGAGTGGGGACTGATGGCAAACAAGCAAGACAGACTGTCTTGGGATGAGGGGTGTGTTCTAAAACTAGCGTGTGGTGAGGCTGAATGTTGCATAAATTTATTAAAGCTCACTGAACTCTCCGTCTAAAATGGGTGAATTTATGGTATTAAATTACACCTTAATAAAGTTATTTAAAAATGGAGACAACAGCATCTATTATGCCTGTTGTGATGAAAAAATGAATACATATGAAGTGCTCACCTAGTAAACTCTTAGGCAAATGCCTGCTGGTTAACTTTTTCATGTTTGACTATGAGACACTTTTGCTAGTTAAAGGATTTAAGAATTATAATGCAATTACCTTTTCTTTTCAGAAGTCACAGCGAAGAGTTATAAAGGACTTTGGAAAGAAAATCCCTTTGGAAAAGTACTTTGGCCACTAAAATGCTAAGCTCTCAAGCTATGTCCAGTATACTGATGTATATAGGCAGTATCTGTACATCATTTTATGGAGGTCATTAGGGGCTTACAGTTTAGGCTGGAAGGATACCAAAAGCAGAAACTTCCTGAGCACTGAGATCCTAAGACCTATGGAGTCACTTCCTAAAATGGACAAAATCCATTAAAATGTATAAATGCATTATAAAGCCTGAGTCCTAGTGGACACAGAACAGCATGGGCTCCTACTGTATTGTCTCCCACATAGCAGGAGGTGGCGCCAAGATGGATAATGCCAGCAGCTTTGGGGCAGCAGTGGGCAAACGTGTGCACGTGGGCCATCACATCATGTCGTAACTGCTTCTCCTCTTCAGCTGCCATCTTGAAGTCGATGTTGTCCAGGTTAGCTTTCATCTCCTGGATTTGTTCCTCTGTGACAGGCAAACCCAGTGTCTGCAGAACAGGCAAAATAAAATGAAATAACTTCTCATGTCACATTATTTGATGGGAATGACAGTAAAAAACAACACTGATTCATGTTAGTGTGTATGCCCTAACTTCCAATTCTTAAACTAAAATTTGGGGCAGTTAAACTAAAAGGACATGGGGAGGAAGAGACAACTATCTTTTTAAAAATTTTGGCTGCGCTGGGCCTTTGTTGTGGCATGTGGGCCCTTTTTCAGGGCACGGGCTCAGTAGTTGCAGTGCTCAAGCTTAGTTGCCCTGCTGCCTATGGGATCTTACCTCCCTGACCAGGGATCGAACCCGCATCTCCTGCACTGGAAGGTGGATTCTTACCCACTGGACCTCCACGGAAGTTCCCAGGAAGCTTTCTAAATGAATCATGGCAAGTTATACTCTAAGTAAACTCCAATATACACAACAACGTAGTCCTGATTTCTGTTCCTTCTGCCCCAACATCTCTGCTCACTCCCTCACAGGTTCTGGTCTCAAATGCCATCTCCTCAGAGAGGCTTTCCTGACATCAATATGAAACACCCTTCTTTGCTGTCACTTGCTATCCCTTTAACCTGTTTTTATTTAGAGCACTTACTGCCATATGACATTTTTACACATCTTTTAGCCTGTCTCTCCTCTCTAGAATGTATAGACTCCCTGAAAGGAGAGCTTTGTGGTATTTATTGCTTAGGCTCTTTAGTGCTCGGCTCTTAAGTGCCCAGAGTGTGGGATCCCGGCCACAGTTTTATATCTGATCTAGATGGATTTAGTCAGAGAAACCGAAATTAGCAACGCTGTTAGTAGCTCTGCCAACAAATTATGTGCAGCGAATTCAGTGCAACTGAAGCAATTCCAGGAGATAGTAATGAGAAAATAAACACATCAACATCTTACATTCATCCATCACTGAATAAAATCAGGCTGACAAAAAACAGCTGGCAGCCCACTGGCAGCTCAGAACCTTGGAGCCAAGTGCTAAATATGTACACTGGTGAATTTTACCCAAACCTCACTTCAAAGTCCCAAGGCCTGGTCCTGAGAAGGAGCTCACATCTTAAGACCTATCTAGTTAGATGTGGCTATTTACATTTAAACTAGTAAAGATTCAATTCCTCAGTCACACTACATCTGGCCAAGCTGCCTTGGATCTTTGAGCGAAGACATCGTAGGGCTTCTCCCAAAACAGAACAGCAGGGGGCAGTGTGGTCAAACTGCTTCCTCCCCAAGCAACGCATCCTCAAAATCCATAGCGGACGAATTTTCTGCGCTTGCCCTAGTCTCTCATTCCTCTTTTTTTTTTTTTTTTTTTAAGTATTAAATTATTATGTACTTCATGCTGTTCATTTTGACACCCTAGCTAATAGATAATACAGACTCAGGAGATATCAAAATTGGATGCATTTCAGGCAATGTGTAGACTGGGCAGAGGAAAGGATACATACTGACTACATTTCAGTTCCAGCTTGAAGTTCTTACAAGCTATGGTGACTGGCACCAGCTTCATCTACACGGAGTACCAAGTAAAACAGAAAACAGAGTAGATGCTGCTGCTGCTGCTAAGTCGCTTCAGTCCTGTCCGACTCTGTGCGACCCCATAGGTAACAAACCACAACACACTTCATGTCCTGATCTACTATTATTGTTATCCGAGCTCTGTGTTTATGAAATCTGTGCCTTCATTTTATCCTCTGTAAAACAGGAATCACATGCTTATGAAGAATTGTTTTGAGAATTAGTAAATTAATTTTTAAGGTCTTCAAACTGCTGAGCACACATAGCAGGCACTGTAGAAATGTCTGCTAGCATTTAAAAAAATTTTTTTATTGGAGTATAGTTGGTTTAAAAGAATGTGTTAGTTTCAGGTGAAAAGCAAAATCCATCAGTTATCATATATCCATCCACTTTTTAAGATTCTTTTCCTATATAAGCCATTACAGAGGATTGTGTCTGCTAGTGTCATGTACTACTTTATTTCTTGAGCAAGGTGATAGGAAGGGTGTAAAATTTAGGAAGAAAGTTTCCTGTTCGGGGACCTATACCTTGGTCCTAGGTAGGTACTCAGATTGTTTCTGAGGTTACTAAATGTCATTTCGGAGAGGACTGCCATCTTGCTTGTGTGGCATTTTCTTCGGAAACTTTATAGCTCTCTGGATCGCTCTCATGCTTCCTTCAGCGCTTCTGTGAAGATCCTTCTGGGGCTATTTCTGAAACCGCTCGGCAGAATACCTCTACATGAAGCTCTTAGAACCCATAACTCGCATCTAATAACCCCCTACCCTGATTCTCTCTCCCCAGAGACAAAAAAAAGGCAGTCTAGTGAAGAGGAAACAATGGCCCAGGAAATGTGTATTTTGCGGTGACAGGTCTCTGACTACACAGAGGCATGTGGAGGGCGAGGTGGCTGGGCGTTCAGTTAGGCTTTGCATGGTCACGGGTTCACACCAGGTTCCTTTATTTATAGGAGAGTGCTAACTCGCTTCAGTCATTTCCGACTCTTGGCGACTCCATGGACTGTATAGCCCGCTAGGCTCCTCCCTCCATCGGATTCTCTAGGCAAGAATACTGGAGTGGGTTGTCATAATGGTTAGAAGCAAATATCTCACTGGCACATCATCGAGGCTTGGTCTTCTCTCCTATAACGTGGGAAACCGCGCCCTAGTTTGCAAAGTCTTTCTGGGTTAACCGGGTAAAGATGTGTACAGAAGCGAGCACAACCGCACGGAAGGAGCACTCGGCGGTGCACTCCTACAGGAACCGCCAAGACTTACTCCCGGAAACGGTAACTGCACTTCTCGCCGCCCACCGTCCATCTCCAACCCTCCACCATTAAAACATGTGAGGTAACAGGTGGCGACTGCTGGGCCTCCTGCCCTGGCCTTCCTGGGGCCGTTCCTCCGGAAAGGGAACACCTGGCCGAAAATAGCTGGGCAGCTGCCTGGGGAGGCTCAGCCCGCGCTGTAAGTCCCAGCCTGGCACGTGCAGGGCGGCGCCCGCCTCCAGGTGCGTTACCTGCTCGGCCTCCGCCAGCCACAGCCAGAGCTGCCGCCAGGTCCGGAATTTGTACTTGTCGCTAAACAGGAAGCACATCTCCGGGCTGGCATAACGGGAAGCAAGCGGCGAGCGATAGCTATCGTACCCACAGGCCGCCTCCCGCCCGCCACAGTCGCCCCCCGCGGCCATCCCGGACTCTGGACCCCGCCGGAGCTGACAGGGTCAGCGAGGGCGGAAGCGGAAGTCTGAGGGCGGGACTTCCTCCACTTAGTTCCACCCCTGGGGTTTCCCGGAGACCAGAGCCTTCAGGGCTGCTGGGTTTAGACTCTTCGCTGCTGAGGGTTAAAGAGTTTCTCTTCGTTTTACGAGAAACGTGATCAGTGCTTCACAAGTTACCTCCGCAGCTCTGCGTTTCAGTTTTCTCATCTGAAAAAAGGTACATTAACCCGCCTTTAGGATTGCTCTGAGGACATCAAATTGATGTCCAAGACATTTGGAAAGCACTTTTTTTTTGCTATTATTTTTGTCTCCTCCCCTCCCCTACTCCTACCGCCTGCCGGGCCCCCAGCACGGTTCTGAGACAAGTACAAGACAGGGGAAATCGGCATTGAGTTCCCCGCCCTGGGACACTTCTTTCTCACTACATCTTACTGAAGGTCCAGGTCAGAAAATGTCACCCGATGAACCCGCTCTTCCCTCTGGTTGGCCACTAATAATAAAAGCACTAATGTTTATGGTGGTCTCACCGGTGGCTCAGACGGTAAAGAATCTGCTTGCGATGCAGGAGACCTGGGTTCGATCCCTTGGTGGGGAAGATCCCCTGAAAAACGGAATGGCTACCCCACTCCAGTATTCTTGCCTGGAGAATTCCATGGACAGAGGGAGCCTGGTGGGCTACAGTCCATGGGGTCGCAAAGAGTCCGAGGGTACTGAGGGACTAACACTTCACTTTCACTAGGTATCAGGCACTGTCTTGAGTGCTTTACACAAGTAATCTCATTAAATCCATGTGAGGGTCCTGATTGTTCAGGTATTGTTAAATAATACAATACACTACTCTCCAGTGCGGCGTAGTGCTCAATAAATGCCTGCCATTATTCTGATCCCCATTTTTCAGGTGACAAAGTGAAGGCATGGGGAGATTGACCGTCTTGAGATAGCTCATGTGTGGATAGGAGGGCACGAGCTAGGAGGTAGGGCAAGAGCTAGGAGTTAAGTGTAGGGGACAGGCTCCAGGCTGTCAGTTCTTACCAGATTCAAATGTATTTTTCCCTTTGTGCTACAGTAGCAGCTACTATATTGCTTTGAAATTACCTTTTTTTGAGTGTCTCACTATAAGGGGATGTCCATTTTAAAGTCTCAGCTTGTTGGTTGAGGTGGCCCTTTTCCCAGTAACTGTAAGACTTAAGGGATATTAAAAGTTCTGATTAAATCTCAAGATTTGTAAGATCTCATCTTTGACAATAACTTCTTGTCACCTTTCCATTTCTGCTTTTTTTTTTCATGATTTACTAAAAAACGGATGGACCACCCTTGTAGTGTTCTCCCTTCCCACCTCAGATTTCATATAGGCCTCTCTCGTAACTCTCACTAGAGTTCAGTGCTGTTGGCCTTTTCCATTGATGGCAAACTTGGTGCAGGCGGGGATCATGCCTGCCTTGGTCCCTGGTGTCCCTGGCAGTTGGTTCCAGCACAGGACCTTACATAGCATAGGTGCTCAGTGAGTGAGTGCTGGGTGAATGAATGCTATCCAGAGGCACCTAGCCCACAAAGGGAAAACAAGGCCCACAGTTACCAAGATACAAGTTAGATCCTGACATCAGCCTTCCTCTTCCCCAAGTCTCTCACGTTCCTTCAGTGTCTTCATGCCGTAGATCCTCCATGTCTCCACCTGGGCTTCAGAATTGTCAGAGTGGACTGCAACACCCATCGTGGAATGCCTTGGCCATCGGAGAAGTCCATCAGTTACCTGGGCTTATCACCCACATCTTCGCCTACCTCCCCTCTGGAGCTGCAGAGGATTGGTTTTTGGGGGTGAGGACAGTTCTGGAAAGATGAAGACCACTCCCTGCAACTGCCCACTCTTTGCGGAGTGCATCAGGGCTGTCGCTGCTGGGCTCTGCTGAGTTTATTGCCCTCGCCTTCCACGGTGCCTCCTGCCAACCTCGGTCTCCCCGGTTGTCCAGCCTCACCAGCTCTGCTTCACTCTGCTGTTGCCTCCTCCTAGAAGAGTTTCTCTTTCTAGCCCTGTCTTCATTCAGGAAAGGATCTTGCTCTTTCAGTTACTTTATCTTGAATCTCTCTAGTTGTGCCTCCCTTTTGTGTGTGTGCGAAATGCACAGATCTCTTCCACTACAGAATCATCTTCTCTTGCTCTTTTATGAAAATCTTACTGGCTGCCTCTTCACCCACCGTTCCAGAACTGCCTAGTTACTAGCTCTGTGACTTGAGTGATAATCTTTTGGCACTTGGGTCTTCTTACCTGTAAAATATGCTCATGATCCCCAGGTGTACAGTGAGGAGCAAAGACAGGTGATACAGATGCTGACTTCCTACCTGGCTTAGTGTCTGGGGCTCCTGTATTCAACACATTTATTGTCCTCCCCGCTTGACTCCTTAGAAATGATGCAGCTTCTGCTCTCTTACATCTTCTCAACTACCTTCATTGATCAGTCTCTTCTCTAATAAAGAAATCAAAAGGCCTTTTGCCATGTTTGCCTATTCGCATAGAAAATCACTAATAAAGTCGATGTGGGGGTGTGGGTGGACATGCATGGAACAGGGTAGGCCATGTAAGAACTGGGAACAAGCTTCCCAATGTACATCTTTAAATCATTTTGATTTCTGAGTCAAAGTTTTCCATTTTCCTGTATTAAGTCATCCCCTGTGGCTGATTGAAATATTTAACCTTTTAGACAACCCCTCCCTCCTGTTTTGAAAACTAAACTGTACTGATTCCTCTCTTTCTGACTGCTCTTTCTCTGATGATCCAACCTTCTCTCACTTCTGAAAAAGGAAGCGGTGGGAATTTCCTCAAGATTTCACCCATACTTCCTCCCCTTGGAAACTGTTCACACGTCTGCAAGCCTTACCTTCTGAGCCCACAGGTTTCTTCAGAGTTTTGGTTCTTAATCTTCAAAGGACACCTAGACACTCGCAGCTGGTTGTCACTGTATCTAAAGCAGCATCTCTAAAATTGGGAATGTTACATCTATCCTTTTATCTCAGGCTTTTAAAATACCTAGTTTCTTAAATTCTGTTACTCATGAGGATCGTTCATTTCAGTGGTGCCTAGTGTGTGCCAAAGCATTGTACTAGGCACTGGGATACAGTGGTCAGCTGAGGAGGCTTGAGTGGAGAGGACAAGAGTGGAAAGAGAGGGAGGGAGATACCATTAAAGGAGGAGATGGAAGGCAAACATGGGAACCTTGTAGGAAAGAAGGAGACCTGGGATTTTCTTCTCAGCAATGGAAAACCACTAAAAGGTTTTAGGCTGGAGAATGACTTCATTAGATTTGTGTGTTGAAAAACATCATCTCAGCTGTGTAGAATGGATTGGGGGCAGGGACCTGGAGTGAATGCCGTGTGAGAAACAGGCTGAGCTAATGCAGTGGACTAGGTGAGACATAGGTGTAGGTGATCTAGCTTGGGCACAGGAAGTAATCAGCAGAGGAAATGAAGGAAAGGAAGAGATGGGTTAGTTATGGAGAGTAAGGAAGGGAGTGGACTCAGTAATGCTCCTAGGTTTCTAGGTTTTGTCGCTGAAAGGATAGCAGTGCCATTCATCCTGGGGTGGGAGAAGGGCCAAGCAGGCAGGACTTTTCTTTTGGGTTTACCAAATTTGTAAAGCCATTAATATATCCAGGTGTCTCAAAATGATGAGTAGACAATTATATATACACAAGTCTGGACCCCAATGGTAAGGGTTGGAAATATAAATTTAGAAGTCTTTAGCACACAGATGGTAACTAAAGCCATCGGGGTTTTAGATGCTCAAACTGGAGACCACCACAGCAAAGAACTCTGCCCATTTTTTTTTGGTGCTTACATTCCAGTGAAGGAGATGCGTAATAAAGTCTAAACAAGATCATTTAGAAAGTGCTTAAATTTTGTGAAGAAAACAGCATCGAGTAGCTTAGGGTAGGGATGGGAGTGACAGCTGATCATGTGAATAGAGAATGGAGAATACAGAGCTAAAAGTAGCCAAGGAGGCAGCCTGGATGGGAAGGGGAAAATGGGTACATGTGCATGTATGGCGAAGTCCCATACTTGTGAACTGTCACAACATTGTTAATCGGCTACACTTCAATATAAAACAAAAAGTTTTTTTTTTTTAATGGTTAAAAAAAAAAGAAAAAGCCAAGGTAGGGGTGAGGAAAGGATCTCAAGCACTGGTGGAACAAACACTTGACAGGAGCACCTCTCTGATTAGAGTTTGGAAGCAGGAATTTGTGAGAAATTCTTCCGATACCTCTGATCTTCTCCACACATCAAGTGGACACAGGTCAGGGTCTCACTGCTGGTTGGCTACGGTAGGTTGACAGGAGTCCTTGTTTGCTCTGCAGGGATTTCCCCCCCCCCCCCCCAAGAGATGCTGCTTTTGGTTGCTGGTAGAAAACAGAAAATAGGGTTTTTCCAAAGTAGGAATTTTAGCACCCTTATTAGTAAAAATATATTTATATATTTATATTTATACATTATGGCTATTATATTTAAACTGGTTTAAGAAGGATGTGGGAAAAGGGCTGATGGACTTGAAGGAAGTAAATAGGCCAGCATCCTGGAATGGCTGATGAGGCCAAAAAAGCCAAAGAGCAGCCCGGACCAGTTGGGAAGACAGGAGGTCAAGCTCAAAGATGCTGAAATTAGTGACTCAGGAGGGGAGCAATGTGGGGGTGAGTAGGGGGCTTCCCAGGTGGCTCAGTGGTAAGAATCCACCTGCCAATGCAGGAGACCTGGGTTCGGTCCAAGTCAGGAAGACCCCTTGAAAGGAATGGCAACCCACTGCAGTGTTCTTGCGGGAAATGCCATGGACAGAGAAGCCTGGGGGGCTACAGTCCATGGGTTCATCAAAAGTTGGACACAACTCACAGAGTAAACAACAAGGGGAGCGTGTGGCCAGAGTGACTGGGGGAGTGCAGAAACCTGGCCATTAGGATGGATTTCCCAAGAGGATGCTAAAGTCACCTAAGGTGACAGCAGAGCCCAGAGCAGTGAGGAGGGCCGAGTCAGAGGCTAAAGTCTTGACAGCCATCTTCAATTCTACAACCTGCCCCCCACACTTAGCAATTTATGCATTTTAAAAATAACCAAAATTTAAAATAAAGTCATTAGTGATAAAGGTCTTCATAGGTTTTGCAATGACCATCTCAATTCCACTAAAACAATACTTTCTTGGCATAGGCAGGCCCGCAAGGTGTTTCTGACATCTAGTTCACCTCCCCTCACATTTCCGGGTGTTTACATATTTTATGGTAAGAATTGAGTGCTATATGACCTACCCCTTTGTACAGCAGACTCGCTTAAGACCGACCACCTTTTCAGAATTCCAGGTGTCTGGGAAGCTGAGGCATTTTGGCATGGTAATTTTGGAATCCAGCCTTGGTTCCCTAGTATGGTGACTGAGACAGGTTTCGATTAAATGATGAAGTCACATGGTGTCCTCAGGGCAGTGCCCAGCTAATAGGAAGCAATCAGTCAGTGCTACCTAGTTCGAGCTGATTGAATTCTGCTGAGTTGCCGTTTCCTCATGAAACAGGCTTTGCTATAGTACTATCTGTTTCACTCAGCATTCTGAGAAGTCAGACACACCACCACCTGGGAATGAGACATTTCCTTCCATTCTTCCCCTTTGCTGTTCTAGCGGTATTGCACGATCACAGGTCTAACAAGGCTCCAGCAGCGAACGATAATTTAGAGACTGTTCAGAAGGAACAAGCTGGCCTTTAGTGTAACGCTCTCCCATCCCTCAGTGGTGAGTGCGGCAAGCAGGGCGAAGGCGCAGGCAAGATGGCTTCCTGTTCAGAGGTGGCACGTGGCTACCTTCCCAGGCTGTGGCAGAGCCCCAAGCACGCCTTGTCCTTCCTTCAGCTCCCCTCAAGTGTCCTCCCTCCCAAAGGCATAGGGGGCGAAAACGAGGCGACAAAAAGGCAGCAGAACCCGAATTTCTCTCAGACTGTCTAAACCCAGCAGCACAGCAGGTGGCAAGGAGCCTGAGCCCACCACTGACTGGTCAACCCTAGAACCCCGGCAACACAAACCACAACAAGGCGAGACAGACCAAGTGGAGGTCCTGTTCAGATGCTGAATGTCAGTCAGCTTTTATGTGTGGACCAGGGTGATAGAGAAGAGTGGAAAAAAATATAAATATTCAACACATGAGCAAATTAAATGGGCAGAAGAAAACAGGAAACCACAATAAATGCTTAGCAGCCAAACACATTTATTAGTCTTTTTTCTTTTTTTTTTTTCCAGGAACCCAAAAATATTTTGTAGTTATAATGTAAGCAACTGAGTTGCACATAATACAATCATATCTTTCCAAAATAAAATAAAATAAAAAACTAAACAAAAACAAAAATAAGCTGTTTAAAAGCCCAAAAAAAAAAACCCTTCAGAAAACTCTTATATATGCATTACATCATCTCTCAGTTTTAATGAAATGACGACGACTTAATTCCTTATTACTCAACCTGTCACAATCCAATAAAAGACCACCCTTTAGTTTTTTTTGTTTTTGACTTTTTTTTTTTTGAAATCCAGCATGAGAAATACAGTACCTGCTATGGCAAAAAATACACATAAAATGCAACTTTTCAGCTTATTTGTACATTAGTAGAGTTTAACATTTTATTGTTTGTTTTTTAAGTGAACCAGTGATTTTAAGTACCACTATACTAAAAAAGTAAAATAAAATATAGAAAAGGGGGGCCCAGCCTGCCATGCAAGTGCACCTCTAAAGTGCCTAGTTTCTGTGTCCATGTAAAACCAGTCATATGAGGAGCAATTTCAACAGATGGGAGTCTGATTAAACCTCTGTATTTAAGGAAAAAAAAAAAAAAGACAATGCCATATCCTCCCTTTTCTCCCCTCAAACTTCCTTAAATCCCAACATCCACTTTCTCTATCGCCCACTACAAGAGAGAAAAGAAAGCCATCAAAATAATATTGTAAAAGCTATTTCAAGTATAAGAAAAAAACAAAACACTTCTAGGTAACTTGCAGAGAGCATTAAAATTGTGCAGCCATTTAGTCACGTTTACAGGTTTTGTTTCTGTGGACAGTGTTTCAGATGAGAGGGTTTTTGCTGTACCTTCCTGTTACCTATTTGTGTGCAAAGTTGGAAAGCTGCCTTTTAAAGATCCAGCCTCTTTCTGATGCCCTCCTCTGCACCGTCTGTGAGAGGGGGCAAGGGGAGACGCGGGGGAGGAGGGGGCACTGAGGGGCAGCGCCGCCCGCGCCACCAGGTGGTGCTTCCCCACCTCTCCTCTGCCCCCACCCCAGGCCTTCACTTCTCTGGTTCACCATCAGTGACCTAACTCTCACTGCAGAGATTCCCATTCTTCAGTTTCCTGATTTGGTAGGATGTATTTTACTATGTAAACATAGCCCCCTAGGATTATGGAACCCAAAAGCAGCATATATCTCTCCATTCACATGGAGAAAGATAAAATAGTCCAGAAACCTCTCCTCAGGTTGCTTCTCTTTGTCTGGTTTTAGTTACTCAAAACAGGGAGGGCGTGGGATGGGCAAAGAGTAAGTCGTAAGCAAATAATGGGAGACTTAGGAGTGGGCACAGTTGAGCTGTTGCTTTTTTTCCTCCCAGAAAGTTTTTTTTTTAAAACGTTAAAAATGTTCCTGCACCTAAAGTCATACTGAGGTTAAGGCCAAGGGTGCAGAATCTTGTGCACGTGTCTCTGTGAGCACATTCACGGTGCATGCACCATTTTTGATATCTTCTGTGAGATCACTGGACACACTTTGGTCACTGGTGTGTGTGCAAAGGGTGGTGGGGGATGTGTCCCAGGATAGAAGTGCAGAGATCAGCAGAGCCCTTCGGGAGCGCCCCCTTGGGACACAAGGGCAGGAAAACCTCAGGAGGGACCAGAAGAAGAAATGGATAGAAAAAGGGCCATCACAGAGAAATAAAATCTGCAAGTTGACAGCGCCCAAATCAGAAGGTGGGTGGTGAATATGTGTGCATTTATTATCAAGTTTCTTCCCCTCAAAGGAAGTCGTCACTAGACAAAGATCAGGGAGCCCAACCTACAACGGGCTTCTTGACAGATACAGGGTTTATGTTTAGATGGCGGGAGCTAGGGAAGCTGTGAAGAAGCTATCTCCAACGATCTATTCTGATCCTGCCTCATGAGCTATCTCTAACGATCTATTCTGATCCTGCCTCATGAGCGGCCAAATCTAGGAGCGCAGTAGCTGACAGATCCTTAAAAGCAGCACTTGTTTAAACCTATTTCCCTCCACCTAATGTCAGCTTCAAGCCTCGTGGAGAGAGAACAATCTAAGGGTGCGAGCGCCTTTCAGGAAGGCTGTCCGCATGTCTCAGAGGAGTTTCCTTCCAAATAAGAAATCAACTCATTTCCAGAGCATCAGTGACAAGGCTATGAATTCTACAGCACAAAATTGAAATGCCAGGGACTGATTCTCTTTATGATCTACAGTTACTCAAAGTGTGTGTGTGTTTGAACCAAGGAAGGTTGACAGCTCAAGGTCTCAGGGAGAAAACATTCTGGAGTCCCTGGAGGTGACAGATTCCAGAAGAGAGCAATCCAGACACTCCCCACCCTGGACCCAGAGCTGAAATAGATGGCCTCTATTTCAAACAGGGTTTAAACACTGGTCTGCTATCATTGTGTGTGGAAGGTGATAGAGAGAATGCCATCCCACAAACTCAAGTCCACTCCCATGACCTGTTCTGCTCTTCTCAAACGTGAAAGAAAAAGAGCTGAAACTTCCTATGGCTTTAAAAAAAAATGTGGAAAATATCATATTTGGGGGTAATTTTCACAGCAAAGAAAACATTGCAAAAGTTATCCTGCTATTTACACATTCGTATTTTTCCAAGGAAAACCCACTGATGGCCAGAAAAGAAGGGGAGTTAAAAGGTCTACCCTGCAGGGGAAGTGGACCTGGAGGTATTGTTTTGTGTTAGCTGAAACTCAGAATTCTGTTTTTTGTGTTTTTTTTTTTTTTGTCTAAAGGCAATCTAATAGATTGGAACCCTGATAAGACCGTGCCTGTGCAGGCTCGCAGGGGCACGAGGAGACTGGTCAAGTCTGTTACTTGTTACAGTACTGTGAATGTCAACAGCAAAAGCTGCATGGAAACACTGTTTCTTGCTTTATTAGGACACTGTGTGTTGCCAAAAATGCCTAGACCAGAGCAATGCAGAGGCCACGACTCACTGCAGGTAAGATCAACGGAGGGATGCTGTCAGGACAAATAGGAGGCTGCAGGCTTTCAAACACCTCCCTGCTCACCAGCTACACACAGCATAGTAACTGCAGGGTGGCAGAGATGTCAGTATGGCGGAGCGGGAGAGGTTGGGAAAGAGAAGCCCCATTGGCCTGTCATGCAACCGTCCTCTTCTCCAGAGAGTTTCCTTACAATTAAATTCACTTAAAAACATCAAAGAAGAAAAATTAGAATGGAGCGAGGAGGTGGCTTCTGAAATTGACATAAAGATTAAGGTCAGCACGAGTGAGGCATGGTTTCCTGAGCTTGCAAGGGTTCTGAATTCAGCAAAGGGTGAGAACTTTTTTTCCAGAGAAAAGAGCAGTGGGGCAGGGTGGAGGGGCCTTCAGGGGCCTCATGCTGCACCAGGCTAACTAACACTGCACAGCTAGGATAGAGATCCTGGGCCACGCTGGTTGGTAGGAATGGCGCCCCCCAACCCCAAGAAGTGCTGGGCCGAGGCTCACAGGGCCCTGTATGCCTCACTGTGCGGACCTTACGGCTTGGCTTCTCGCTCTCACTCCCCTTCCCTGCCAGCATAGGGGTCACACCATGGACACAGAAACCGTGGAACAAGGATGCAAAGCTACATCCGTCCCCTTTCTGCCCTCTCCCCCACCCCACGCCCCCCTTTGCAGAATGCATAGTTACAATTCACGTTACAAAATAAAGAAGCAATGATGACCACATATGGGACCCCTTTCTTTTTTTTGAAAAGAAAAAAAAAATCCAACAACCTCTTCTTAAATTCAGTATCAAAATTCACATTTGCATAATAATACATTTCAAGGCCATGAGAGAGGACGGAGCTAGTGCAGAAGCATCGCCCCGGGTCTTCCTGAATGAAGCTGGAGGAATCTTGCGAGGGATTGCTTTCCCCTTTGGGGAGTTCTGAGGAATTATGGAAATGGCCCTTAGCATTCACTTGATTTCTCTTTAGGAGAGAGTGGGGAGAAGAGGCGAAATTGTTTAAAACAAACGTGAAACAAAGGAGGAGACGCTGTGGATTTCTAATGTTGAACTACAATGGTTCTGAAGAAATAAAACATGGTTTCTGATTTTTCACTTTTCTTTCTCAGACATGTCCAACTCATCCTTTCAAAAGCCTTTCCCTTGTGTGTAATATACCCTGTTCGCACAAACAGCAACATTACGTGACTTCCATTTGGGAAAAGAATTGCCTTCTCAGGACACAGACTCAAAGGGTGGCCACGCACTGCCTGCACTGTGTGCGGCAGGAGCGAGAAAATGTCTGCTCGACGTGCACAGATGTGCCACAAATCCGTGTTACCAGACTGCAATTCTCCAGTGCTTACAGGAAAACAAAAACTAAGACAGCCACAGCCACGCATGCACATATACACGGAGACTAGGCGATGCTGAGAGAGACGTTCAACTTGCACTCCTGGACTAACCCGGTGTCCGTCATCTGTGCACCATCACCTCCTCATTCCCTGTCCCAAGTCCCCGAACTTCCTCCCCATGACTCTGCGGTGTGCAACACTGATGCTACTGAAAACCCACGGCCGCCATGGCGGTGGCCCAGAGAAATGCTGACTTTCCTACAGACTAAGGGGACTGTCTGTTTTATCCCAATGGGTAGGTTCTTCCTAAAACAGACGGTCTCTGAACTCACAAAGGCACATTCAGAAATACTACACTTAGGAAATTAACTCCTTGGACAAAATTTTAAAAGGAGGTGGTGTTTTAAACACATTATCTTTTAACTCAGCCCAAGACTTCTGGCCAGACGTGCCATGCTGAATGCATCACTTGGTGAAAACTGCTACCTTTAAAAGGTATGTGATTTCTTCAAGGGTTCCAAAGGTTTTTTATGCTGTTTTATATAAATACCCTATCCACCTTTTGCATTTTTGGTGGACACACCCAAGATACAGTCTTCCTCTCCTTAAAGCTCAGCTGTCAGGCTGGTCCTGCAGTGTGGTGGCGGCTTGCCTCCCATCACCTCCCACGAGCCAGCTGCCGCCGCCCACCCAGGATTGTGCATGCCTTTCGGGAGCCCAAGGAGAAGGCCCTCCAGATGCAGTAAGAGGTCCAGGGAAGTGGGGGGCTGAAAGGGAAGGCAGGCACTCGGCTCCACAATCACACTAGAAGCCACTCCACAGTTACTCTTTAGCTGCTCACCAGCAGCAGTGAAGGAATTCCACTTTTTGAGGGGAAAAAAAAAAGACACAATCCGAGCTTGTTAATATTGGCTCAAAAGGGATCAATTCCAATTGGGAATTTACTTTCCAAGCAATGACTTATAGTTTGAAAATGAAACGGAGGCACAAAGTACTTTAGGGAAACACTATTTCTTTTCAATTTAAGACAGAACACTTGCCTCTTTCTGACCTTTCTCCTTCTGTGAACAAGTCAAGCATTTGTTACAAAGAAGAAACAACAGCTGAATTTTGCAGACTTTTTGCTCAGGGCAGTACCATTTTTCCTGGCATGCAGAGTTGTTAAAAACAAATTCAGATGCCCAGCTAGCTGAAGAGGAAACTATTTAAACTCTGTGAGGCAAACACTGGCAATTTCTATCGCTTTTGCTATTTTGGTGGTGGCTGGAGGTTACTACAAGAGATTGCCAGTTTAAAAACCACTCAAAGGATCAAATACTTGGGAATTACTCCAGATCTAGACCAAGCGACCGTATATATGAGGATGGCATGGAGACCCAGTTGGTGGGGAGTACAGCTGTTTCCTGACTGGTGTTCCCTTTACCATCCTGTGGGTGTCCAAGGCCTCTTCCTCTGCTGGAGCAGGCAGGGTCATTGTTCAATTTTAATTATGTTATTACTACGTTCAGAGATTCTTGAAGTTGATAATTATTCCAAATAAAGAATGTGTTGCCAGTACCTCCTCTGTCAAATTTCAGGTCAAGGAAATAATGCCATCATCACCAAAGGGGACTATCTCTGAAAATACACACACCTTTGGCACTGGCCATAAATCTACAGGCCTTATCACAGGGTGTGCACTAACTCTGGAAATAGAGGTAATATTCTATGTTTTGTAACAGACTGATGATGACCTTGATGACAGCTTACATACTTGCCTGTTTCTAGACTGTGTGGATACCCTGTACTTGTGGATAAGAAAGCAGAGAGTCTGTGGCACAGTCTGCAGCCCAGGGGGAGGGCAGCCCGTTTTCTGATTAACTGCTGAGGTCTAGAGATTGACAGTTCATTTATACACATGGGCGAGGCTATTTACATCTGCACTATCGCACATAACCTTATTTGTACACTGGGGGGGGGGGCGGAAACCAAGATTTCTCTTTGTAGTAACACTAACAAGTGTAGTTAATGCATATACATGAAGTATGGCAAAACACTGGAAGAAAGGTGTTTTTTTTTTTAAACCAGCTAAAAATGGATCTCTACTCCTAAGGATGTAATAGAGAAGTAAAAGCAAAGGAAAAAACCCAAACTCAGAACAATAACCTAGAGTGTTGCCTGTTGCATTCGAACTCTGAGGATGGGGGCGAAGGGGACCTTTTCTGCATAAAGACTCAATTGTTCCCGAATCTGAGAGATGACTATTATAGCCAAATCTGCTGAAAACATCCTGTTTACATGGCAGAGAAAAGGCTAGGCCTAAACCTTCTGCTCAGCACATAGACATCTTCATTCTATTTTGAGTCAAGATGGCAGAAGAGAGAAAAAAATAGAATGATCACAGCATCAGAGGTCAATATGGAATCTGGCTGTTAACTTTACAAAAACTGCCCCCTCCCCCCACAAAAGTGGTGAAAGTGAATACTTGTAATTAGTTAATAGCCTGTGGAATTTTAGCTTCTGCTAGCTATATTAACAACAGCTCTCTTCCAAATTCTTAAAGAGATTTCTCTTTTTTTCTTTCTGCATATCCTTACACACCACATTCAACCCATAGGAACTTGGAAGAACCCATTGCTAACTTATGCTACATTCACATCAGAAGAGGTGGGAAAATTCTTAGAAAAGGAGTCACAGCAATCACAAATCAAGCTGCTAAAACAGACTGAATGGCAACTGAGGCGTAATGTTGACTGACTGGGGGACACTGATGAAAGACTGTGCTTTGGAACTTTAACTTGCAGTGCTAAGTTAACATCTGTGAACGCTGTAAATGAGGAAGATAAAGGGCTGGGGACTGGGGACTCTGAGGTGCCACATGGACCATCCATTTCGTCACAGTGTCTCGGAGATCTATACTTTTTTTTTCTTAAACACCTAAAATTAGGTCATGGCACTGGATCTCAATTGCCAGGGGAGGTCCCCAGTCTGATGGAAGACTTCCCTTCCCCTTCTAGTGCTTTCTTCCTTTTGGCCACTCATGTGGTCAACAGAAACCAAGTTCATGATATTTGAGAGCTGGACACCCGGAACCTGGTAAAAACTGGAAAGCTCAAATGTACATGATCAAAATGTTCATAAAGTAAATCTGTGTAATGTGAGGTGACCAGCAAGCCCCTGAACCCATGCCATAATGTGGTGGAAGAAAAGATGCTTCCAGCGCGTTTCTAAGTGTCCTGAAGCCATCTGACCTCCCAGCAGAGATGGCTCTTGCCAAGGAATACGGTGGAAAGAAAAGTTTTTCTCTTCCGTTGTATCCTCACAATGTATCCTGTTCTTAGGTCACTGCCAACCAGTAAAGCAAAGCTTCCAGCAATGCGATAATGAAAGCGGGGCTTGGCGGGAAAGGGAAGAGACAAAGGACAAGAGCAGAAAAATAGGAACCCCTTCCTACTGGCCTGACACAAAGAGACGTTCCAAGTCACTGCAGCTGTCACTCGAGAAGCTGATGCACAGTGCCAGGAAGGCCCTTGGCATCCCACATAATCGAGATATAAAAGCGTACTTTTCATTTCCTTGATTTCTGTTGAATGACTTTGCATTTAGCCCACTGCCTCTGGGGCCCGTCCAGAACCACTCCGATCTCTGTAACAGGTGGGCATCTCACCGTCTGGAGGGACGAGACCACATGCACATACACACGCGCTCCCCCTGCTCAGGATGTCCGAGTGTATGTACGAAGGCACTAAAGCGGTTTTAGAGAAATTGCAGGCAGCAACCCCACCCACTCCCTTTACCTGTTGAGCTGGAGTTTCTTTCCCCACCGGGAAGCTTAGATGTTTAAAAGCAGCTGTGGTCATGCTTGGGAATTCTAACCCCTGGCCCCAGGAGGGAATACAAAAGGAGAATTCAACATCACCAAAAACTGACAGGAAATACTCCACATCTCTGGCTGAGGGATGGGGATAATTAAGCAGCAGATCTTCAAAACAGGAATTAAAATGAGCATAACAGTAGCTGGGAGCTAAAAAAAGTAAAAATCACTTGTTCCTTATTAGATTCTTCTACTATTTTCTCCTCCTCCCATAGCAAACGGAGGTAAGACACACATTCTTCATTAATAGAACAGTCCATAGATATTTTTCTTCTAGTAATGCCTACATTTAAAATTTGTTCCAAAAATTATTAACCTATATTTCCTAACTCTTTACATAGATTCTCAGCAATCCAACCGTAATATTTTACAGATTAGAGCTACTTTTTTTTTAAGCTGTTGTTTCTTTCTTCCTTTCTTTTGTTGCTGGAGTTGGGGAGACAGGGAGAAAGGTTCCTTTGAATAAAAATAAAAATTCCTCAGGGAGATTTTAGCTCAGTCTTAAATGGAAAGAAATAAAGTGATGGTAGTCCCATTTATATACACCAAACACTCTCCCATTAAATTATACATAATTTGAAATGAATCCATGATAGAGCTCTTATAAAGTTTAATCCTTCTCCCATATTTTTTAAGATAGTCAATTTACTTGTTGCTGCTAAATTGATAATTTTTTAAAAATATTTCTTTCTATGTGTTTTAAAATGTGTGATCCCCAGTATGACAATAACTTTTGGAATCTTTACTTTTTACATTTTTTTAAGTAAAAATTGTTTAAACTTTCTGAAGTTTCAGGAACTTGTAAAAGTTTATTAACAGGAAAGAAACGGCCGTCTATCTAGGATAAGATACGGTTAAATAAACCATCTTCCAAAACTGGCTTCCTACCCTAGAATTCCTGAGAATGCTTGCAAATTTTAAAGCAGGAAAATAAATGTTAAAAACAAAAACAAAAAACACTGTTAAATGCTCCCAGAGTTAGTCTTCATCTAAAATATATATTTATATGTATATATATACGCACTTTTTGGTCTTTTTTTAAGTTTTTAGTTTTTTTCCCTTTAAGCTTATGATGGAAGAACATTTTAGCTTCTCATGTTTATTTATTTTTTTTACATATTTCAAATCCCTCATTATGTCTTGTAAACAAGAGGGGCTCTAGCACCCGGCTTTCACCGTAGTATCGTAAGGAACTCAACTAACCCATAGTGCAGGTCAAGGAACCAACAGGCAGGAAGAGAGGAGGGTGGGGCAGGACACGGCAGGGGACCAAGAGCGGCAGTGGACAGTCACCACAGGCTCGTGTGAGCCTCCGGACACACACCTGGCCCAGGGACATTCAGAGTTAGCCTTCTGTGGGTATCTGAACACAGCTGCTCTTCAGCTGGAGGTCACCACGCATGGCAGGGTTTTGCCCTCCCCCACAAAGAAAGCGGTCGGTGGGGGCTGGAAGGAGACGTTTTGTGCGTGGGCAGAAGTGGAAGGGGCGTGGTGGCGATGGAACCGGAGGGCACAGTTAGTTTTCTACAAGGCATCCAATGGGACCAAACCAACGCTGGGAACTCAAGTCTGACCACCTACCCACGAAGGGCTCAGAAAGACTTGAGTGAGCCAATGCTCACTTGAGTTAAGTGTGTCAATCTCTTTCAAGGCTAGGTTTATCAACAGAGTAAGCCGAGAGGACTACAGAATTCCCATTCTTTGTCTCACAAAACCACTTAAATGCAAATAATTAGCTTCTGCCTTTTCCTATACACACCCACCCACCCACCCTCCCACCCACAGACACAAGCTATAAGTCAAATACATTATTAGGCATTGTTGTATCCTTCACTGAAGATGCTAAAGAAAGAAAAACTCCCTTGTCCTCACTAGCAGCAAGTTATGGAGGACAGTAGAGGTCTGCTCCCACCAAGGGTTGGAATGGGCAGGTATTTGCTGGTACAGAATGTCGGCACTTTATGTTAAACAGTATAATGCAGACTGGGGTGTCCACACACGTGCTGGCACGTCACCGGCACACGACCCCCCCACCCCCCGCCAGCCATCTGCTTTGTATAAAGGGGTACCCACCCCTTCAGGTCTGCTCTAACTCTTCACAAAAAGCAGTTTGATACATTTTGATTCCAACATAAGTACATACATGTTGGTGATAACTGTGGATTAAAAGTTGCCCCCTATTCGGCCCAGAGTACTACTACATTGATGCTTAAAAAAAAAAAAAAAAGTCTTTAAATACCGAAATAAAAAAAGCAACATTA
Source organism: Oryx dammah (assembly GCF_014754425.2). NCBI lineage: Eukaryota > Metazoa > Chordata > Mammalia > Artiodactyla > Bovidae > Oryx > Oryx dammah. The sequence goes on from NW_024070213.1 coordinate 8,310,779, forward strand.
CATGGGAAAAAAAAAAAAAGAGGTCAAAACCAAAAAAAGGTGCAATACTTAAAAAGTCTTTGCTAAGTTATACCTGCCTAAGCAAAACCACATACACAGGAAATACACAACACAGAGAAACAAAAGGAAACGCTTGAAGTACACACTGGTTTAAGAACATTCGTTAAGTAAACGTTTCTGTCAGTGATGGCCCGGTGTTGTAACACGCCGCGGCCTGGCACAGGTAACGCTCAGCAAGAAGGGAGCAGAGAGGAGGAGCTGCAGATGCTTGCAGGAGGCTGCTCACAACCTTTTTGTTTGTTTGTTTTCATAAAATAATAGAGAACCAAGAGAAATTTTAAATTCAGCATTACCTGACTTTCCGACCAATTTCTCATTCCTGATTAAACAAGAAAGGGGAAATAAGTTTTTTTTTTTTTTGCATTTGAGACATCACAGCACTAAAAACTGTCTTATCATCTGTTCCCATTCAGACTAACAAAAAGGCCAGCATGAAATTGAATGGATATTCAGATGTGCCCAGTGGCCACTTACTTCCCAAAACAGAAATAAACACACAGTTGCTCCAAGAGGTACCTCCTGTTCTCCTGGCTTTGGGGACTTGGCAGTGCTCCACTCTACTGCTAGGTCAAAAGAAAAGCTATGGAAAACTCACTCCGGCTACTTCGCAGATGTAAAGGAACTCCCTGCTTTCGTCATTAAAAAAGCACTCTGTTCATTTCAATACAGCCCAACGGGGTGGCTTCAGCAGCAGCGGATCCCCGAGGTGCTCGTGCTCCTGTGTTCTCATAGTTAAAAAACAAAATAAAAATAAAAAGCAGATGGCCGGCCAGCCAGCCTGCGGACTGTCAGCAATGCAGCTTTCTGAGAACTCGGGGGTGGGGAGGAAGAGGAAGACACAGGCACACAACACACACACAGAGACCGAGAGAAGGATGCACGCGAATGCACATGAACACACGTGCACACACACACCAGAACGAGCATGCCTGGGCAGTTACATGTGCCAGAACACACTGGTATTTATCAACCAGCCAATCACAAAGTTTTTCCTTTTTTTTTTTTTTTTTAAGGTTTTTTATGTTTTTGTTTTTAAAGTGAGGCTCCGTCAAGTCTTCCCTCCCCCACCCCAACAATGCTTTTGAATTCCCCTCCCTCCCAAACATGGTAGACCTAAGGACGGAAACACACCCAGTGCAAACAAAGTTAAAAAGCTATTTTTTTTTTCAGTATATATGTTTCTTAGCAACAACTTCCATATAACATGAAAAAAGTGAAAAACTAGAAACTAATTTTTTTAATTTTTTTGTGTGTTTAAATTTAAATGGTATGTGTACTTGCTTCACATTGTCTTTCTAGGTTGGCGTTCATGATTCAAGTATTTCAAGAGTGATATGTTCTCTTTTTGGATTCATATTCCAAACGAAAAAACTGAAGTTAGAAGGGAGGCAACTATGTGCTCAGACAGTCTGTCAATGACCCACCTTTTTTTTTTTTCTCTCTCCGTTTTCTTTTTTCCTTTTAAAAATGTATTTATTGCAAGTTGAAAAAAAAAACGAAAAGGTCAAGTTAGTGCTGCTGCTGTTCCAAAAAAGGTCACGAGGTCAGAGTTGAAAGTTCTAAGTTCAGATTGAATCCGACCCTCCTCCCAGAAGGTCACCAGGTAGTAAAGGAGCAGGGCTGCCCATCCTATGAGGGTCTTCCACGGTCGGGACTCCCCACAAGCTAGAAGAGTAGTTGGGGGGGCCCCACAATGAAGCGCCGGCAAGATCGGCCCCGCTGCTGCCACCAGCACTGCTGCTCCACTGCCCGAGCCCTGTGGACCCACCGAAAAGATTCAGAGCAGGTCCGACGGGATCTGACTGTGTCTGGCCGGTCTCCAGGGACTGCCAGCCCGCGGCAGGCGCACTCGGGGTTGCCGCAGGTGTAGGGGGCTGAGCTTGTGCCAGAAAGCGGCTGACTTCGTCATCGGTGGCAAACTCAGCCAGGATGGTAGTGTTTCCCAACACACACCTGGAAAAAAAGGGAGGGAGAAAGCTATGCATCTGAGGAAGGTCTTGAAGCAGGCATGGACATGGAGTATCCTAAGTCCTCGCTACTCAAAGGAGCGTGTCTGTCACTGGCAGCTTCCATATCCCCAGGATTGGAGCATGTCTTTTAACCAGACCACCAGGTGACTGAGAAGTACTGATTTAGAGCAATCAAGTATCACTCAATCTCAAGATACCCAAAGACTACTGGACAACATGATGTAGCAACATCCCTTGGGATACAGAATCTGCTTGTCAAGTGAAATATTGGGCCTCCTTTTACCCTTGGAGGTAAAAGATCACAGCCCAAAGCATCAAGGTGACCCAGCTCCAGAAATCGGCAGCGCTGCTTCATCTCAGGGTGGGCTCACTGTCTAAGCCTCCCCATCGCTTGCTTGTTGTGTGTGTACCTTTCTATCGTGGCACTTGCAGCCACGGGGAGTCAGCTCCTCCCTGTTCACCACCTTGATGGTGGCGGGAAGGAGGATGGTCAGAGTCTGATCCAGCCCCACCTACTGTAGGCAGAACTAAGACCATAATATTTCATCACCACCCACGAAGAGGCCAAAGCAAGCAGCGAGATTCTATTATGAAAAAGGACAGCACTTACAGTGTCTCATTTCTAAATAGTGGCTTTGTTTTATGGTATTAAAATGTACAAATCCATTACTTTTGGAATTCTGATTCTCGGGTACACATATGACACCCGTGCTTACGTAGGCAGATGAGATCAGCCACCTCAGTATGCAGGCAGCTGGTCACGTGACGCCGCCGCCTGCGTGCACGTCCTGTGCATCCCTGTTTCATCAAGCACGTGCCTGGGTACTCACGTGAGCCTCCTCATGTGTGTCTGTCTCAGGGAAGGCAGGATGGGTACTCACATGTGCAGTGCAGTTTGGGCCTTGGCCGCCTCCTGTTTGGTGCTGTATCGGATCAGGGCAGTGCCCTGGGTTAGGTTCAGATGGAATGTCAGCAGTGGGCCATGCTGCATGCAGATGGTTCTCAAGGTTGACCCATCAATCTAAAGAGTAATGACAGTCATGAGATAAAAACTGGAGTGGGGTGGGAAAGGAAGTCAGGGGACCTTTCTTGTATTTGAGAGTGAGGAGGGGTTCCGGTTCGTAACTAACAGCCTCAGTCCTAAATCAGGTTTGGAGAGATGACTGAAGAACTGGAGACAGGGGAGCTGCACTGGACTCTCCTGAATATACTGCACTGAATACAGGGTCTTCAAAGCAAATCTCAAGACAGTCAAAGCACTGGGTTCAGATCTCCTGTGCCCATTTTGCAGATATAAAAAATGTTTGTATAAATACAGCTCAAAACAAAAAGCATACAATTCAACCTGTAGTCTGTTTTCCTTAAGAGGTGAACCTGTGTTGTTTGGTAGAGCCTTAAAACACAGAAATAAAATGGTTAACCAAATAAGAATTTAAGAAAACATGCAAGGCTCTGAGCAACATTATTAATGTAGTTTCTTCCTCCAATCTCACAAAAAGCTGAAGAGAAAGACACGAACAAGGAAGGCACTGCTAACCATCTGACAACACAGAATGCTGATGGATGCCCTCACTCAGACAACTCTGATGTCTTCCTCCTCCTACTCTGGCCATCCCAAGGACAGACTCCACTTCTGCCTACTTCTCTGTGCTCTCTGCTGCCCGCGGCCAAGGTGACCAAAGGTTACAGGCACTCACCCTATCAGACTCTCAGCATGAGGATGTTCAGCGATTTGGGACAACTGCCCTTCCTCATCTATGACGTTAGAGAACAAAACTGTTGGTTCGCTCTGGTCGATGCATTTGTATTCAGATCTTCACTAGGTTTACTGGAGATGCTCAGTCCAACCTTTTGGTTCATTTTGGGGGAAGGGAAACAAATCACTACTAAAACAGCCTTAAAAAGTTGTGTTCCTGGCAGCAGTGGTGGAAATACTCTGTGGTTTTACCATGGAAATCCTGTAGGATGAATAACTGCCAGTCTCACCATAATTCTTAATAGAAAATGACTGAAGAAAAGCTCTCAGCATTTATAAATGACAATTGACTATATCAGTATGTCAGTATGTGTCACAAGTGATTTCTCAAGATAGATCTCCTCTCAATAAGCTGTAGGTGATGACAAGTAAATTTATCCTGGTCCCCAAAGATCTGACCCTGTAACTTTCTTTTAAGCTATGGTTGAGATTAATGTGCTATTAGGTCTTTTGATTTTTAAAATGACTCAATTCTAATACAAACTCAGTCAAACCTTATATTCATTTATATACAAATATAAGTACCATTCTTTTTAAATTTAATTTTTAAATTAAAATTTTAATTTTAATTAATCAATTGGTCTAGTTGATTTACAGTATTATATTAGTTTTAAGTGTATAATAGTGATTCACAATTTTTATAGATCACCCTTCACTTAAAAATATTGGCTATATTCCCTGTGCTGTACAGTATATCCCTTCAGCTTATTTGTTTTATACATAGTAGTCTGTACTTTTACTATTTTTCATATAATAACACAGGCTCCTTTCAACACTGCCTCTCTCATCCTAACCATATTACACCCACCACACTGTGACGACTTAGAAATAATGAGGCATATATAGTTCTGAGGGTAGTTATATAAAATGTTCATACTTCAGTCAACTCTTAGCTAAATAAACAACCCAGGAACTTCAGCTGAGCTGATCAGATATGGAAATTAATCCAGACAGTTTCTCATGCTAACTGTATTTGGAAAACTGTCTCTCTCAATGTGAATCTTAAAATATGAGCCCTCGACTTACCCCTGACAAATAGGTTCACTGGGCAAATACAGAGGAGAATCTGTATTTCCCCACAGAGGATCATAATGCATGTTAGCATATTAAAGGGTCTAAGAAGTCTTACAGTGAAGATATCTGCTTCATTTTGTCTAATCAAGTATATATTTCAAACATATTAGACCAGAGACCTATTATCAGCCCATGGGAACAGTCTGGAAAATGCTGGCTTAGTAAGGTGTGAGTGAATCCATTTATGAATTAAATGTCAGACAATTCACTCAATGCATCAAGGGGAGGGAGGTCTAATTGACTTCTTTTTAACAAGGTGCTGTTAAAAGGTTGTGCTGGCAAGTCCAAATGAAGACCACCATGGGCTCAGTTTCCAGGGGTTCATTTCACTGAGTACTCAACACCTGCTGCTACAAACGTGCCAGTTATCAGGCAACTCAAGTGAAAGGGAGGGTGATCTGGTGCAGATGAAGCCCCACCACTGTAACAACAACCCAGAGAACACATCCCGGTGAGAGAGAATCAGTAATGCCATCGACACAGACAAGGACAGTGGATGGAAAAGCAAGAGCACACGTGTGGCATTTCAGTCACAAAATCCACACACTCCTACACAGAGCTTTATGGTGAGTCGTGTATGAATGAAGCACAGAAATGGTTGACAGGGAGCCTGAAGTCCTGTTGAATGAGCAATACAAAAACAGGTAACTTTTTTGCTTGGTTCCAGATTCTGACAGGCAGATCCACAAAGCAAGTTATCTCTGCTAAACAGAACTCATCAGATAATACAACCCTACACTCACTATTTATAAACTACCTGTGTTAACATCACCACGGAGGCAGGCATGAAGCTGAGTGGCCAACACCGTCTCCTTCCCGCCCTGGCTCAGAAGTGGGCTTTGGGCATTGGTTGGGGAGACTCACCAGGAAGTAAATGAACTCTCCCATCTGCTAAACCCCCACATCTCTGAGTGTCTCTCTCTTAATCAAGTCCCAGCCAGAAAATCCCAAGAAAGCATGATTACCTGTGGAGTGAGATTGTGAAGAACCAGCCAGTAACTAGGACGAACTGAACCACCATCACTCCAGGTAGAGGCTGGAAGCAACCAGAAAGAAAGATCAGGAAGAACGAACAAAAAAATTAAGACGGCCACACGTGAGAAACATTTTCATAGAGCCTACACACGTTTTTTCCCTCCTTTTACAAATCATCTTCTAGAACTTCCCTGGCAGTTCAGTGGTTAAGAATTCACCCTGCCACGCAGGGTTTGATCCCTGATGCTGGGAGGGATTGGGGGCAGGAGGAGAAGGGGACAACAGAGGATGAGATGGCTGAATGGCATCACTGACTCGATGGACGTGAGTCTGAGTGAACTCCGGGAGTTGGTGATAGACAGGGAGGCCTGGCGTGCTGCGATTCATGGGGTCGCAAAGAGTCGGACATGACTGAGCGACTGAACTGAACTGATGGGAACTAAGATACCACATGCCCTGGGGCAACTACGCCCTTGTGCTACAACTAGAAAAAGCCCGCATGTGCAACTACGGAGCCCATACACCACAAGGAAAGATCCCGAATGACGCAACTAAGACCTGATGCAGCCAAATAAGTAAATATATTAAAAAAAAAAAAAAAAATCTCCTTTCTGCTTCACTCTGACCTTCTTTATCCTGTCACTCAACAGCCAGTTCTCTTCTCCTAGACTGTGATCCTACACACTCTTATTTGCAAGACAACATTTTGCTCCCAAGGTTCTCATCTTTACTCCATCAAGACCTTGGGAGTTCTCAGGTCCCTGTGCCTTTATAGGCTGACTTCAATTTTCCACTCACAAGGTACTTTTTCCTCTACCTAACAACCATGATTTCCTCTCCTATGAAGACATCACGTCTTCAACTGTGTGTGAGCATGAGTCCCTTGTGCTGGAACAATGATGCTCCCTCGGGCAGCTCCTCACCGGAGGCGAGCCGTGAGTCCTGTGTCCCCCACCCCCTGACTGAGCGGGGTGCTGTGCTGCTCCAGGGAGATGATGGTTTGGGGTTGGTCAGACCAGGAGGCGGGCGGGGCAGCGGTGTAGTGTTCCTTGAGGAAATATGGTTTTTCCACATCTTGTTGGAGAGATGAGTGGGGTTGTGTCCTATGGGATCTGGGGACCATGTTGATTTATAATCAGGAAACTTTGCTGTCAGAAGAGAAAAGGAAGGAGGAAATAAGGTTAAATACATCAGTTTTGCCAACAAACACGGGTATATTTTACATATACACACAGATAAATACAGTTTTAACAGTCTAAATAAGTAGATGTTTGAAGAGTAACAAAATAACATTGTTCTCTGAGCTTATCTAACATAAATTCTCAGTGACTATTACTCTGAATTGACATATGAACACATGAGCTAGAGTTAACTCTCAGACACTCAGTCTTGTCCGACTCTTTGCGACCCCATGGATTGCCAGGCTCCTCTGTCCATCGGATTTTCCTGGCAAACATACTGGAATGGGTTGCCATTTCCTCCTCCAAGGGGGAATCTTCCCGATCCAGGGATTGAACCTGGATCTCCTGCATTGCAGGCGGACTCCTTACTGTCTGAGCTACCAGGGAAGCCCCAAGAGTTAATAAGATGACTAACTGCTGCTGCTGTTAAGTCGCTTCAGTCATGTCCAACTCTGTGCGACCTCATAGATGGCAGCCCACCAGGCTCCCCCATCCCTGGGATTCTCCAAGCAAGAACACTGGAGTGGGTTGCCCCTTTCCTTCTCCAATGCATGAAAGTGAACAGTGAAAGTGAAGTCGCTCAGTCGTGTCCAACTCTTCATGACCCCAGGGACTGCAGCCTACCAGGCTCCTCTGCCCATGGGATTTTCCAGGCCAGAGTACTGGAGTGGGTTGCCATTGCCTTCTCCGAACTAACTCTCTACTGCTTCTTAACTAAATACAATCTGAAAAGGAAGATAAATTCAAGGAAATCACCCTTAAAGCCATTAGTCTTACAGATATCAAAGAATGTGAACCCTGGCAGAACTAAAGTATTTATCCTATAAATACTTATTGATTGAATGGAAACTACACTAAAAATTATACTTTTCTTGATCCAGAAGAGTAGATAGCAACATTCAAATGGATTTTAAAATTACAATCAACAAATATTCACTAAGCACTTACTTCACTTTAAGGCCCTAAATCAGTGCTATGGGTAATATAAACAGTGATTCTCAAGAACTTCAAGTTCAGATGGGAAGATGGAACAGATGAACACAGAGTTGTAACCCCAGGGAACATCATATTTGCTCAATACGTGGAGGAGAAAGACAATGCTGGGCTGTCAGCAAAGACTGTGCCAAGAAAAGTCTTGAAGGATTGATATAAATGGATGGGCTCAGCAAAACAGGAAAATACAAACCAAGGTTCAACTTGAACTCTCTGGACCCAATACATTTCCCTGCAATTGTGGCCGAACAATTCCAGGGGCAGAGAGGTACAGGAGGCCATATAGGACAACTGGGGCTGACCCAAGTTTTAGATACTATCAGTTTTGCAGCAGATTTAGTAAGTAGTATTCAAAGGAGGGTCAGAACCTGGGTGACAGCACAAAGAATGGAAGAGAAGAAATGGATGTGAGACAGAAGATAACGCCACTTGGGAGGCGTTATCAGTGCCTGAATCCTGAGAGTGGGGGAGACGGGAAAGAGTAAGGAAGAGGCTAAAGGGAAGAGATGCTGCGACTAAGTGATGCACAATAGCACCTCTAGGCAATGAGAGTTTAGTTACGAAAGAAAGACAATTTGGGGGTGGGGAGGAGGTATATGTTCAGTTTTAAAAAGTCCAGGTGATGCCTGGGGTCACCTCTCAGGTGATCATCTGCTTGTAAAAAAGGGGTGTGGGCAGTTACAGGAATAACAGAGGTGAAAACAAAGTTTTACTTGTAAAGGCAGAAGTCCTAGGTCTTCAGCCCTACATTGGTACCTCTTAAAAATCGGACACAGGGGGCTTCCCTGGCAGTCCAGTGGTTAAGACACTGAGCTTTCGCCACAGGGAGCGTGGGTTAAATCCCTAGCCAGGGAACTAAGATCTCACAAGCCACACGGTGCAGTCAAAAAGAAAAATGCAAAAACAAAACTATGAACTCTGGGTGAGTGAAGTGCCACTGTAGGTTCATCAACTGTGACAAATGTTCCACTCTGGCCGAAGTCCTGTGAAAGAATGATGGAGGGCGGTGTGCAGAGACATGGGATGTAGAGCTAGCTCCTTTACACACTCACTCAGACCTGCAACAGACTCTATCAGCTCTCTGAGTCTCGGTTTCTTCATCTACAAAATGGGATAACAGCAAGAACTTCCCCACAGATTTTGGTGAAGGTAAGATAAGGATTTATGCTGAAGGCTTAGCATGCTGCATGGTCTGCGGGAGCATTCAATAAATGAGGTCACTGTACTGTCAGCACGACGCAGAAGTGGAGACAAAAAGAAGGCAGTCTGCGAGGTCATTAACCTGCAGTGTCTTAGTAGGTAGCTAAGAATCTGTTTTACTTGCATTTACTTGGACAAAGAGCAGAAGCCTTAATGACTTTAATGGCTTAAGGTCCAACTTTCGCAAGACCAACATGCCAATTACTAATGACTGGTTTACCAATCTGTAAGGCGTTGTGCTAAGTAAGTGACTTCAAAGGCTTTTTTATATCCATTAAGTTTTCCATTCCCAACTATCTTTAAAAACAAAACAAAACACACACACAAGGAACTCAGCAAATGTTGGAGAATTAACCAAGGTCCTCTTTTTTTCCCCCCTTGGCCATCTGCCCTTAGCCTTTGTCTGTAAGTGGAAGAATTTTTAGAGAAAAGTAAGTTCTAATTGGCTGCCTTAGAAATAACAAGCTGAACTTAACTGGTTCTTCCCATGGCCCCTGATTTTCTTGGCAGACCGGTTAAAAGAAAAGCACTTGTGTCATCAGGATATAACCTCTGTCCTCACAACACCCACAGCTCCTTGCAATGATGTCACCATCTGCCTTGGTCCTAAATGGTATTTGTCTCATCCTGCCTCTGTGAGCCTGCAAGTTCCCCAAGGACGTGGCCTATATGAGAGATGTCTCTCCATCCACGCTGACCTGTGTTGTTCAGCTGCTATAATTTATTCCTTAAGAAATAAACACCAATTTCCTTTGTACAACGCAACCTGATAGGAAAGTGCTTGCCAGAGGGGAAGAAATGAGTCACATGCCTACCTGAAGTGCTATGAACGTTGGTAAAGGAGTTGTCAGAGGCACTGTAGGGCCAGGCACCAGGTGAAGGCAGCGAGGTGTTGAGGGAAGAATTAGACCCTTTAGATGACAAATGAAGAACGAGATAAAAAACTGCAGATAAATATCAGTGGAACTAGTCAAATCTTGAAGTATTTTATTTGACCTTCGATAAAAGGAAGGACAATCTAAAAAATAAACGTGAAAAACAAAGCTACCTAGTCCTGCATTTCCTGGTGTAATTACTAGACACCAGAGAATGCAAATGAAGCCAGAGACTGCCAAACAGGAAAATACTGGGTGCTGGATAAACATGAGGGGTTTTACTATTTACCTGTGGTGTTATCCCGCAGAAGTTGGTGGTCAGTATCTACAATGGGAGATGTGGCTGTACCCCCCAGCACACTTCCTGGAGTGACATAGGGGTCAGATTCAGGGTCAATGTTTTGGATACCTTTCCATGGCACTCCTGGTTGGAATTCTGAGACAAGGAGAACAAATATTAGATTGAGGTAAGAACTTGTTCAAAATATGGTCAAGTAATTTTTTGATACAACAAATTGGTCTAAGAAAAGTCTAAATTCTGAAGCTATTTTAGCTCAGATTTTCATCATTAAAAAAAAAAAGTCAGCCTGAACACATGCTTTGCCAGCAGCTCTCCTGTGCTGCCACCACACGCTCACCTACTTCCTCTCTGTGCCTGTGAACTTGATGCCAGAGACCGGCTCCCAGGCCAATTCAGGCCTGAGGGCAGGGAGGCAGGCCTGAGTACTGTGGTGCTCAGGACAACTGTGGGGACATCAAGGTGAAAATTGGAAGAGTATCTGAGCTGGAGAGGAGATACTTCTGCTTTATCTCACTGGGAAACTGGCTCAGATGCACAAAAGAAAACAGATGATCGCTACTCCTGGAATGACCAGGGAAAACCGACAGGAACCATTTGGCTTATCATCAGAAGGCCTAGAATATATGTGTTTACAATTTCTTTATATCATATTTAAAGCTTTATATCATATTTTATATATCATATATATCTTTATATATTTAAATCATATGACAGAATAAACTTTTATGTTCCAAATCATGAGGAGGAAGAATGGTATGTAGTATATATGAATAATATGCATTAATAGAGACTATATGTATTCATAGCATAAATAATAGTATATAGAAAAAGGTTAAGGACACAGACTAAAACTCATTTTTATTTTTGGTTTAGTAAAAATTTCAAACTTTTCTACAATGAAAATAGATTACATCAGAATAAAAGAGGAAAAACAGCAAATACTCTCACTGCTCTATGAGTCTACATCCCTAGAACCTGGTAATAAATACTTGGTGAATGAAAAACGAATCAATTCACTGGACATTTCAGAAGAAGTCAGGTTACAAGGCATCCTTTGCACAGATGAATGCCAAGTCCTGGCTCCAAAGTCCCCTTCTTGTATCCTCAGACTGCACTCCCCTAACTCCCTTTGACCCATCTGTGCCCATGCTGTATCTACCACTCAGTAACCTGTCTTGCAGGTGATCAGCATCCACCCTATCTTCTTGACTGAACTCTACAGAGCGAAGACCACCTCTCCCCAACCCATGAAAATCTGCTATCTTTCCAAAGAAAAGCAGAAAAAATTAACTAGATGAAAAAAATCAATGTGGGTGGCAAAAAGCAATCTGTTCAGAACCTGAAATTAACAACTACAAAACAAATGATACCCCAAACACAAAACCACCATTTTCTGGACGGTAGTACCTGGAGGCCAACTGGCATTGCTAGATTTACTTCCGATTTTATTTGTTGGTGGAGATTTGGCAGGTAACCAGCTATCACCAGCAGGACCCGTATGGCCACCCAGTGTGTCACCTGGGATGATGTCAAACTGGTTGTATGGTGACCCTCCTCGGGTCTTACCAGGGGCCACGATAGCGACTGAGAAAAAAAGAGAGGTGATGAGTTCACAGCAGAAAGGACTCCTATGAACAGAACTTGCTGAGCTTTCATTCAGAGGAACTCACAGTCTCCAGGATCTGGTCCTGGAACGAGGTGTTCACACTTGAGAGGCAGTGCATAATTAGGAAGTAGGATGACCATGACAATCCATCTCACCTTTCTGGCTTCTCAGTCTGCACTTCTGCACACAGCACTGTTCTTATTTCTGAATGCCCCTTTCAGTTTAAAACTCCACAGTCTTATGAAATTAATTTGAGAAACTTTCATAAACTATGAATCATACCATCATCCCCACCGTCTTTACACTAATGACTCAAGAATGAGGAGTGGGAAAAATACTAAACAATCTGCAGCACATAAAAGGGTTTTTAACTACATTTCTACTGACACCAACCCACTCAAGTCCTTAAGTGCCGATCAGGCCTAGCTTAGTGGAAGAAGCAAAGTAAACAGAGGGAGCTTGCTGGAGAGAAAAGCATCTGCAATTGCTTTAAATTCCAGAGCAGAGAGCCGGCGTTCCTGCTGATGGTCTCTGCCAGCACAAGACCAGCCGTGAACTCTGCAGCGCTGAGCTCCTGGACCCCACACACGAAGAACAGCAAATCCTTTGTAAAACTGCTCTCCTCAGAGCACTTCAGGGGTTTTGTTGGTGTCCCCCCTATGCATCTTATGTGCTGGGAGGCAAGAAAAAATAATTAAAAGCTTAGCAATTCCCTTAAACTAATAAAAAATGAGCTTTAAATGAAAACTGTGGCCTCTGTGAGATAACATTCTACTTATTTCTCGAATGAATTTTATATGCCATATTGTGTTGCCTGATGTACTCTAAGGATGCAGCTTATCAACAGATAAAATTACTTCCAGGGTAAGGTATTAAAAGGTTCAGTGGTTAAGACCCTGTGCTTCCACTGCAGGGGGCATGAGCTCAACCCCTGGTTGGGGAACTGAGATCCTGAATTCTACATGGCATGGCCAAAAAAAAAAACCCACCCAAAAACCTTTTTCTGTTTGCTATTGATTAAAGTAATCTGCTTGGTTTGGCCTAGCACAAGTATTCTGAAAACCATCTCCATGCTCCACCAAGAACTCATCTGCTTTTCTGGAGCCACTGGTAGGAATCTGACTCAAAGGCACGTTACAGTGAAGAAGCAGAAAACGAAAAGCTCAGTTACCTTGGGGATTGGCTCAGGAAATGGGGAAAATGGACCTGTAAGCTCTCAAATGGCAAGCTTTACCTTCAAGACCACTTCTCACATGCATTTATAATCACACACCTATCCTGTCTTTGGGGACAAGGGTCCTAATGAATTGTAAGCCTAAGGAAGCAGCCAGAGGGCCCCACGCTAGAGATGCAGAGCTTGGATTATTCAGTTCAGAAACAGACTGGACATTTCAATAAACCATTCCTGATTCTGTAATATGAAATCAGATGACGATACTTAGGGATAGCAGGCAGACAGCTCCACGGGGCCACTTCACCAGCCTCCAGAAGTGCACGTGGAAGAGCAGGTTTAGAAAAGAACCCTAAAAGGCTCCAAGCTAATGGGGCTAAGGCTCCAGGAAGCTGCTGCAGGAGCCACTCTGACAGCTATTTACACTTCGTTCTCATGGATACAGACAAGTCCAAGTAAACTACTGACAAGTGAAACAAACACTGACACAAAGGCTGCAGGAAGGCCCCAAGACCTTTTATCCATTTCACAGGGAAATGGAGATGCTCTTACACAGAACTGAGAGAGATGAAGGGCTGACCCACTTTCACGACCAAAGCCTGCAAGACCTTCCAACAACTGTCTTGCAGATACTACAATTCATAAAGAACAAGAAAGGTTGGTGCAAAGTCCAGACCTCATGCGCTGATCGATTAGTCATCTTCAGAGATCAAAGAGTTGAAACAGTCAACATGGTACATATTTACTGTGATCTCTCTCGCAGCTCCGAAAACAGATTCTGTTCTCTCAAGCAATTTATTAGGGTTTTACCCTAAGGGGAGCTCAAGTTCACTGCTACTGCTCTTGATCCTACTGCAGGTGGGAAATTTTGCTTTCCTTAAGTACAACTAGCACTTTAAGTTTCTTACAGTTTGAAATACACATAACGCCAATCTTGCTCTCACAGGTGATCATGGCATGGGTGGGGGTGGGGGATGGAATCAAGACTGTTTAAGAAAAAGCTGAAGATCTGTGCTTCAGAACAAGCGTATAGGACCCTGTGTCAAGGCCTCTGAGGATCAAAAGAGCTTCAGGTCACGAGGCTCTGTGTGTCTTACCATTTTTGTGCATATTGGCTTCCTGTGTGGCTACAGAGGGCACCTCCATCATGGAGGTCCACTGTTTAAAGCGAGACTCTGTTCCAGCCTCCTTCCCACCAACCATGCCGTAGTCCATGCCGCCGGAGCTGAAGCCTGAAATGGAGAAGCACATTTTAGGTCTTTTTTTTTTTTTTTTTTTTAAATCAGTTTCTAGTATCAATAACCAAGAGATCTGAGGCAGAACCCATAAATGGCTTCATTCGTCACTAAAAGACCAATTCACATGAAGTTTTCTTCACTCAGAACAGGTGTTTTGATTCAAAATGTTGGTCTGGGCTCCTGCCTGCTACAAAAGGGACGACTCTGTTCAGGTATGAAAACACATATGATGTCATCTAATGAACATCTCAGGGCACATGTGCACTCACGTTATCTATTTAGCTCAGGTTTGTGTCAAACAGAGTGTGGGACCAGCAGTTCTCCAGCTGAGATAGATGTCCACACTACAAACCAACATGGTGCAACAGCAGCCCTAAAGTTGTGGTAAGGTCTCTATGGGAGGAAAGGCTTTGCAGAAGGACAGCTGATCTAGGGCCTAGGGCAGGAGGGTGAGTAAGTCAAGAAAACCAAGTGCAAAGCTCTAACTGGTGACAGTCACGGGTGCTTAGGGCATGACGAGGAGCCCAGTGTAACTCCAACACCTGGCTGACTATGGATGCAGTGAGATGAGGAGAGATGAAGAGCCACAGCTTGTAGGGTCTTACATGTGTTAGGCCGAGAAGTCTAGAACTATTTTGCCCCCCAAAGATAGGAGATAAGAAGAATTTTTTAGCAAGTGAGATATAGAACTAAGTTTATATTTTACAAAGAGAACTGACAGTCTTGAGAACGGGATAGACTATGGGAGATCAATCTGAAAGAAGTTTTTATACAATGACAAAGACCCCATAGCTTGAACAAGCAACTGGTGAGAGATTCAGAGTGTGTCCTCAAGTGTTAGGCTGTTAGCAAGGGCTCTGGCAGTTAAGATCTTCCCACTGCAGAGGGCTGGACCGGTTAAAACCACACAGGAGAGGCTTGTTGATGGAGCCTCACAAGGCGCACCGTTGGTTTTAGGTTAGAATATATTAAATACTTTTCAAACTAATGCTCAAAAAAGTAAAATAAAGGACTAAAATAAATAGCTGAAACTGAGAGGGGAAGAATAATTAATAAAAAACAGAAAAGTGGGGGACTTCCCTGGTGGTCCATTGGGAACGTGGAGTTCTCCACGTTCCCAACTCAGGGGACCTAGGTTTGGTCCCCAGTCAGGGAACCAGATCCTAAACACTGCAACTAAAAGATTCCATATGCTACAACTAAAACCTGGCATAGCCAAATAAATAAATAAATACATTTTAAAAAGAAACAGAAAAAGGAGAACGAGCCCCAGTCAGCGTAGCAATAACAGGCAAGCACGGGTACCCAAGAAGATCAGCAGGGCGCCCACCATGCCTCAGCATAGGTGTCCTGTGGAAGTTCCCTCTCCCCCTAGCGGACGTGTGGCTCCAACCAGCCCAGACTCCATACTGCACCCACTTTAACTCTCCTACCGTCTGAGGCTGTCTTGTTGGAACCCCGGGTAAAGCGGGCATCTTTCTCATTAGAAACTTGGAGATCTGATGCCACCCAGACATGGCAGCACCACAATTAAACAATAAGGTTTGGCAAGGGAAAAGGAATTAAAGATAAAGAAGGCAAAAGGAGATAAAAGTGCCTTGAAAGATTCAATCTACAAACCCAAAACTATGAGAGGAAAATCAATGCAAGGTTTTATGTAACTCTGTGTCTTTCTTCAATGTCACATAGTGACTGGCCTCATGTAAGGATGGAATGTGCTTAACAAATCTGGATGAAGGGAATTCTGGGCTCTAGAGGCTATTGTAGATGGCACTTCACTCATGACCTTTGTGTGGCTCATGAGCTATCACACCTCCAGATCCAAGAAAATACAGACTTGACCTTGCTATTTCATCAATGGACTTCCTTGGTGGCTCAGACAGTAAAAAATCTGCCCGTAATGTGGGAGACCTGGGTTCAATTCATGGGTTGGGAAGATCCCCTGGAGGAGGGCATGGCAACCCACTCAAGTATTCTTGCCTGGAGATCCTCATGGACAGAGGAGCCTGGTGGGCTACAGTCCATGGGGTCACAAAGAGTCAGACATGACTGAGCAACTAAGCACATACTTTCTCAGTTCATCAAGTGGCCTCCATGTAATTCTCCAGCTCCCCGACACAGAACTTCTAATCAAACAAGCCATTTCATTCAGTCCAATAAGTATTTATGGAGAGCCTAATTTGTGCCAGGCTCTGTGTCAGGAGCTGAGGTACAATCAGAGATAAGACATGCCCCTGGCTTTCCCAGGGCCTCATTTCACCAGGACATGCCTTTTATCTACTTCATCATTGCTACATATACAAGCCCTTGACCACCTTATCTGTCCTTGCCAGAATGACTTTCTTGGCCACACACTCTAACTCGTTGTCTATTCATTACTACCACTTGGCTCACGGCTTGGCTTAACCTCCCTGAGGAAACTCTCAAATTAACCTGTCCTTAATTTATCACTCCTGTACTCTCTTTGTCTACAGTTCTATGTTTTCCACTACTTTTTTTGTCATGGATGAAAAAACAAATTCCTGGTTTCATAATCATTATAATAAGCACTAAGTTATAAAAGAAATCATGCACAGTAGCCTCTTTAAACACAACTTTCTAATCCATGTCCACATGCATGTGCGCTACTGACACAGCATAACCCCAGGAACGATACAGTTATTTTTCTGCTATTTTAATAATCTCTATTATTCATATCTCTACTTTTCACTGGATATACCACACACAGAAATATTACATATTTTGATAAAGTTTAAAAAGTAAAATTTTATTGGAAGTGCATTTTCTAATAAGATGAATGACTTTGTATCTAGATTATTCAGATATTAATGACTATGACTTGATCTAATTCACACTATTCTATTCCTATTTTTAGAATTTTTATAGACTTTATAAAGCACTAAGAAAGTTCACACAAATAAGTAGATGAGAAAAGTAGGAACCTTGTAATCACATCAGTTATTTCTTTACATTACTTTTTGGATATATTTCCTTCTCCCAGCTCAATAAGATATCCAAAAATTATGCTTTATTAATAAATACTAAAATAATAATATTAAATCATAATAAATACTAAATCATCATAATAAATACTAAAACATAATTTTTAAATAGGTCATTATCACTTCAATTAGGTATATTTTCCATTTTGTTAAAAGCAGAAAATTAGAAACTATTTTACAAAGACAAATCAGCTAAGAGTTAGTTAACAGTCATGAAAGTCATTCAACTCTTTAATTCTGAGAAAATATATCAATAGAGGCTTTATCAAAATGTATTTAGAAAAAAACATACTATGAAATTTTTAATTATTCTTGCTAGTCTTTAGCCTACAAGTTATCTTTTTTCTTTCTTACTCTGCTATACTAGGCACTATTTATATTCATAATGTATACATTCATTTTATTACATCTTTTCTGAAAAAACTTTAATCTGTATAAATGCTTTACCTATATTTTCATCAAAACCTTACAGCTATAGGTTTAGTTTATTCAAAACAGGCAGCCAAATCAGACTTGTTTTCAGTCTCGGTTTTTCAATTCCAATAAACTGGTAATATGAATTAAGGAAAACTATAACTGAAATAAACTGCAAAATGCACTGTGTAAGGCAGATTGTAAGTGGCCATATCACAACAGGGCTTCCCTGGTGGCTCAGAGGGTAAAGCATCTGCCCCCAATGCAGGAGACCCGGGTTCGATCCCTGGGTCGGGAAGATCCCCTGGAGAAGGAAATGGCAACCCACTCCAGTATTCTTGCCTGGAGAATCCCATGGACTGAGGAGCCTGGTGGGCTGCAGTCCACGGGGTCACAAAGAGTCGGACACGACTGAGTGACTTTACTTATATCACAGTTAATATAGACTTAATAAAACTAATGTATCCATTGTTTACTAAGTTATCAGATGAAAGTGGGCTGCAGTCCACGGGGTCACAAAGAGTCGGACACGACTGAGTGACTTTACTTATTTACTTATATCACAATTAATATAGACTTAATAAAACTAATGTATCCATTGTTTACTAAGTTATCAGATGAAAATGTTAATAAGTCAGTATGTTCTTTTTCCTTAATTTGGATGATAATGCATAACTAAAATTTTAAGTTACTTATGAAATAGGAATATGGTATTAAAAAACCATGAAATGTATCCAGTAAATATACATATGTATAAATACTGAACTTTGATCCTTTAGTCATTAGGAATAATTAAGTATAAAATCACAAACAATATGATTAATCTAGTAAGACATGATAAAATTTTTCTATATATTCAATAAACAAGAGAAGTATACATACACTGCTAAAAATGAACAGATTTACAGCCAACACATAATTTTACTTTTTAATAGGGTAGTAGAAAATAGTAAAGATGTTATAAAGACTGTCAGTGAAATAAATACATTATGATTCTAGGTTTTTAACAACTAACTGACCGGTACATACCCCGTTCTAAAGGAAATCCAGAGGCTTTACCTATTCGCCATGAAAACATCTGAATCAAAGAGTCAGTCTCACTAACCTATACTGCTCGGGCTGTTCCTAGGTGCTTTTCTTTCCAGCTAAGACAAGCCCTCAGGATGAGCACTAAGAAGGTCTGAAAGGAACTGTGTTCCTGAAACACGTGGAAAAGCCACTTGCGGCTTCCAGATGTTCTCTTCACTTTATACGACTGGATTCCACTTCAAAAACTACACATTCTTTGACAAAAGGGGATGAAGAGAAGCACTGCTGCCCCCACGTCACTCACGTACACTGTCTAAATTCAGAACAACTCAACACACACCAGCATGTGTAGGCTCTTACGTCAGGCTTCATCCCTAAGAGGACACATGATTCAGAAGTTGAGGACTGGAAACCCAGGGATAAGGGCACCATTGATAGTCATCCCAGGAGGCTTCCTCTTTGTCTGGAGCTCCAGAGAACCATGCTCTGACAGGATAAGGGATGGTGGAGCGTCTGACTTTCTTTTATGTCGATTGGAATTTAAAAGTCAGTTCTCATGCAAATCATTTTTAAGAAAAAGTACAGGGGCTACCCTGGTGGTCCAGTGGGTTAAGAATCCACCTTACAATGCAAGGGACACTGGTTTGATCTCTGTTCCAGGAAGATCCCACATGACACAGAGCAACTAAGCCTGTGTGCCACAACTACTGAGTCTGCTCTAGAGCCCACGAGCCACAACCACTGAAGCCCCTGAGGCCTTGCTCTGCAACGAGAAGCCACTGCAATGAGAGGCCCACACGCTACGACAGAGAGTAGGCCCCGCGCGCCGCAACTAGAGAAAGCCCACGCAGCAGCAGAGAAGACCCACCACAGTCAAGAAATGAAACAAATAAATGTGCAATTTTCTTTTTTTTTTCTTAAAGAAAAAGTACAGTTGGTAGAACTTAAGGATCTAGAAATTTAATTCCCTTAAAACTATCCAGGATCAAGGAGTTCCTGGCCTCCACAGTGGGCAGTGGACATCTCACCCCAGCAGGCACCTCACAGAGCACAGACAGCAAGGCCATTTGTCCAAGGTCACTTTGTCACTTGAGTACAGCTTTCAAGTCTCCCTTAACCCTTGTTTTTGAGATGGCAGAGAACAGTAAAGTCCTTACCAAAAGAAAATCTAAATGTTGTCAATCTGAGAAGAGATCCACCGTGGCGGGTGGTACTTTTTTAACTTTTGCATTTTATTTTTAAATACTGTTGCCTTGCTGGTTGGATTCTGCTTACTGCATGTTCCCCAGTTCTTAAAGAGCTACAACTTGCCTGCCAACAAATTCCTGATGAATGTCAAAGGTATAACCTTACTTGTGCTAATTCTATTTAAATCAGATGAAATACTAACATCAGAAGAATTTTATTGGTTTGCCTGATAATTTTAATTCCTCATTTTTTCCAACGTAATTTTATCCATAGAGCTAAATGCCTCTCAACTTGTACGTAATTTAGTCGATTATAACGTCAGAAAAGTGCAGCGCTCACAGCAGGTACAAATGGGCTTTAAAAAGTTCCTGGTGGAAAGAGAGCTGATTGCCACTCACAAGTAATGAAAGACTTCTTTGGACCCAGAGAAGGTGGAAGCTTGTCTCTGCTGTCTGCTAATTGTGTGATGACCTTCAGGAAACATATCAGCAAATCAGGTAGATCTTACTTGCAAGAAAGGAATAAGAATATTTACTGACCCAGCATGACTGGTGTGAAAATAGTGTAATGGAGGTCTAACCCTTAGCCTGAGAATGTGACTGGCAGATTTTTCAACAGGCAGTTTGCATACTAACAGCTTACCAGAACCATATCCAGGTATTGGCCCTTTGGTTTGAAGGTCTGGGAGCCCCACATTCAGAGCGTTGGGTACCATGTTGTCCAGATGTGGCTTGGGCCCAACGGGATGAGATGGCGAATGCTTCATGCTGGGCTGCCTCTGCTGCTGCTGCTGTTGCTGCTGCTGCTGCTGGAGGGCGCTCACCATCCGAGCCAGCTGAGGAGGCCCACGGGAAAACAGACACATAATAAGCCAACATCAACAGACACATGATAAGCCAACATCCGATTCCGCCATCAAAGGTTAAGCGAGATTCACACATCGAGCACTACGGGGCTCTTCCAAGGCCATATACCTGCTGTTCCTGCTGCTGGCGAACGGCTTGAGAAAGCTTCCTCTGGTTTTGTAACAACTGCTGCTGTTGCTGCTGCTGCAGGAGAAGCTGACATGCCTACAAAGTAAGGGAGAAAGAGAGGACCCAAGTTTCCTAAGGTGGATTTACTAGGAAAACTGCAAGGGTTTGTGAGCCGAATCAGTGTCCATGAGGGAAGTACCATCAAGATCCTGGCCTACTGGTCAAACAGTGTGCTTAAGAGTTGAGCTGACATATCAACCCTTAAACACATGAAATGAAGCAAGTAATGATAATAATAATAAAACCTTTTGGCTATAGGAGGAAAATCTGCTACTTACCAACTGAAACTGGGGAATCTGTGGAAGCTGGCTCAGCATGGCAATTTGTTGAGGAGATAACTGGGGCCCCACGTTGAAAAGACCTGGATTCAGGCCACTGTTGGGAAACTGCTTAAGCATTGAGGCAGAAACCTAGCCAAGAAAAGGAACTTTCAGAATTCATCAAAATTAAAAAAATTTGTGTGTTGTATGAAAAGAATCTCAATAAAGCTAAAGCAAGCACTGTTAACATTTTCCTTGAAAAACATTTATGAAAAACATTAAACAATTAGGAGAAATATACCAAAGCATTAACAGTGGTTATCTTTTGAGTGGTGAAGGTTATAGGAGCTTTTTCATTCTCTTTTTAGACATTCCAACTTTTCTACAATGAAAATTATGAATTTTACAATCAGGAAAATATCTGTAAGAAAAAAAGTGAATGACAACATAACTTTCGTCTCAGAGGTTATGATTGGAAACGTGCTATAAAAACATTCACTGACGAGGAAGGTGGGAGTGGGGTTCATGATGGGGAACACATGTACACCCATGGCTGATTCATGTGAATGTATGGCAAAATGCATCACAATATTGTAAAGTAATTAGCTTCCAAATAAAAACAAACAAACAAAAACAAACAAACCCCCAAAACAGTCACTGAACCCAATGAATCAGTGAGTACCATGGAGAACAAACTTAGTCCCTTAATATCAATAGCATTCTGGTCAAAAATTTAGTCCTACAGGCAAACTGCATGGGCCTGCCATTTCTAAGCAATATGACTCAGAGCAAGCGACTTATTTAACTTTTCTGAGCCTCACTTTCCTTATCTGCAAAATCTGAGTAAGAATAAAATTAACTTCAGTGGCTGTTTGAGGATTTTATGAGTTAGTTCATGTCAAATGCTTAGAAATGCACTTCACACATGTT
Source organism: Oryx dammah (assembly GCF_014754425.2). Lineage (NCBI taxonomy): Eukaryota > Metazoa > Chordata > Mammalia > Artiodactyla > Bovidae > Oryx > Oryx dammah. The sequence goes on from NW_024070213.1 coordinate 8,333,036, forward strand.
CCTCTTATTCCACAGTGTGGTTCTTCAGATGTCCACAAACAATGATTACACCTACCCCTTCATCTCATCTCCAGGCTAACTGGGGTCAGTTCTCTCACCTGTGTATCATTCAATTTCTCAACCCATTCATTTCTCATTTACAGAGAAGCCATTTTCTGAAGTTTTCTAATACTGGGTAGACCTCGCCATCACTAGCTCATTTTTTAAAAGCCATGCTCTCAACAGTTCCTAAGATTTCAGCTTCTCTGATCGTATCTGATCATCTCCCAATTCACACAGTCCATTAAAATCTACAATATTAAAATATGTTTTACTCTCCCATGCAATTTTTAAGCAGCTGGGTTTATAAACTATTAATTTATGTCTGAGCCTTAGGACCTTACATTTATCTTTATATGCCTGGCACACAGTAGATGCTTGATAAAACCTACAAGACGAATGAACCTCTCTTATATTTTAACTTATTAATGGTCACTTCACCAAGTTATTTTCTACCTGTTATTTCACTTATTGTCAGTTTATGTTTCCCATCTGGTCATTGATGGGAACACTGAACAGAGCTGAAGATAACCTAGTAGCATGCTACTAAAAGTGTCCTTCCAATCTGAAACTTATCAGTCCAGGAACAGTCAATCATTTCTAATCAACACAACTGTTTTAGCACTTAGCCTATATTTTTTCATCTTATCTAAAACAAAGAGACAGCTTGTCAAGTGACTTGTCAAAATAGAGACACAACAACTTTATCATTCCTATAATCCAACGTTTTTTGACCAGTGAAGAAAGTGGGTTATATTCAAACATGTTAGCAAACTATAATTCTTGATTTCTAGCACATGTGCTCAGAAATCACATTTTTGATCATCTTGTCTAGAATCTCGCTTAGAATCAGCACCAAGTTCATCAGTTCTTCAAGCCACTTTCCTTGTTCTTTCAAAAAAAAAATTAAAAAGCAATTGCTTCATTCTTCTTCCTTCCTGGCACAGGAGGAAAAGTTCTTTCCCATTTCTGATCTGAAGCTCCAAACAGAGGGGCATCCACCTTTATCACAGCACTCTGGGGCCTCTTTCCCTTACTTCTTGGCAGCAAGCCCCTAGGGAGGACTGCCCTCTTTCAGTTACTAAGGGGGTAAGTATGGAATTCAGTATTAGGAAGCTCGCATTCTCTAGTATCAGCTTTCTCGGCAGCACAGGGAACATTCAGGCCCCTGGAGGCCTTCCCTCTTTTGTCTTAAAAATTCAGAATTTGGGCAGAAAAGAGGGAGGTGTCATTTAAACTCTCCTCCTTGAAGACCCCCAGCATTCTTCAAAGATCACAGACAGGGTTCTGCGATTCTTTTCACAAATTCTTTCTCTGTTGAAGGATTTAATTAATCTTAACCCCTATTCTTAATAGAAAAGACATAAGCAGTAAAATTTTTATTCCCACTTAGTCAGCCTTATACAAAGAGTCCAAAGCAATGATTCCTTTCCTAGTCACCACATTGCACCAAACCGAGCTCTGAGACACTTTCGACCTGCCTACTTTTTTGTAAGCCTCAGCTTATTTTGTGTTTTAACCCTCCAGCGTGACATTCACACACATTCACTCTTGCTTGCACACCCTTACTTTCTGTCTTTTAAAAATGCCCCTATAAAAACTGAGTCATCAGAATACCCATGGGGTGTTCCCATCTTATCTTTCTTTAGCATCACAGACTGAAATCCTTCTGCTTCCTAATACTTTTGGGTCACTGGTCTCTGCTACATTCTCAAGAATACCCGCGTATCTTTTCTTTGACACTTTCCAGTCTAAAAACATCCAAGTTCAAATTTTCTATACTTGGCTCATCAACTTGTTTTCCTTCCAAGATCTCAGCACTTTCACTTAAACTATCAATTCTCTCATTTTGGAAAGTATTTTGACTTAAAGTAATGGTTCTCCCAGATGCTTCCTTTCCATTCTCTATGAGATGCTGAGTGTTGTCAAAACCTTGACACTACTATATGTAAAAAAAGATAAACAACAAGGACCTACTGTATAGCATGGGGAACTATCTTCAATACTTTGTAACAATCTATAGTGGAAAAAAATCTGAGAAAAGGACAGATATGTAGATATAGAAAAGAGAACCACTTTGCTATATATCTGAAACTAACACAACACTATAAATAAACAATATTTCAATTAAAAAAAGACTGAAAAAAAAAAAAAAAAAAACCCAACCCTTTATTTGATTTTCTATTTAAGAGTTAGACCCCTGACAGACAGGAGCTCAAAGCAAGCATACCATGACTGTGCACTCTGCCTCAGCACCAGCTTAATGGCCAGCATGCGGGATCCTCCACAACTCCCCTCAAATAATAATTCTTCATCTCTCCTTTGAGTTCACCCAAATGGGCACTGCTGCTGCTGCTGCTGCTAAGTCGCTTCAGTCGTGTCTGACTCTGTGCGACCCCATAGACGGCAGCCCACCAGGCTCCTCTGTCCCTGGGATTCTCCAGGCAAGAATACTGGAGTGGGTTGCCATTTCCTTCTCCAATGCATGAAAGTGAAAAGTGAAAGTGAAGTCACCCAGTCGTGCCCGACTCTTCATGACCCCATGGACTGCAGCCTACCAGGCTCTTCCGCCCATGGGATTTTCCAGGCAAGAGTACTGGAGTGGGGTGCCAAGGCAAATGGGCACTAGTGTGACTTAACTTACTGTCTCTGATACAGTAGCTCTAAGCTTACTGTATTAATAGGGTTTTTCCTTCTCTCAGGGGGAGGGGGATGTCAGGGACAGGTAAGGAGACTATGAGTGGAGATATGGCCTACACTACTATACCATGCTGGGAGGGATTGGGGGCAGGAGAAGAAGGGGACGACAGAGGATGAGATGGCTGAATGGCATCACTGACTCGATGGACGTGAGTCTGAGTGAACTCTGGGAGTTGGTGATGGACAGGGAGGCCTGGCGTGCTGTGATTCATGGGGTTGCAAAGAGTCAGACACGACTGAGCGACTGAACTGAACTATACCATATTCTAAACCAGAGTCTTAGACCACTATACCTCTGTGACTCATGAGATCATATTTACCACCTTCAGTGTGAATCTTAAATTCATTTGGTTTAGTAAATATACTAGGCTGAATCATGTTCCCCTAAAATTCACGTGCAATTGTGATCTGAGAATGTGGCCTTATTCAGAAGTAGAATCTTCGTAGACAAAATCAAGTTTCAGATGACAACATACTGGATTGTAAGAGGCCCTAACCCATTGATTGGCATCCTTAGAAGAAGAGGAAAAGACACAGAGATGGAGAAGGGAAAGTCTAGAGACACACAGGGAAGAACGCCACATGAATGAGGCAGAGATAGGAGCGATGCATTTACAAGTCAAAAACACCAAGCCCTGCCAGCAGCCACCAGCAGCCAAGGGCATGGAACAGACTCTCCTCTAGAGCCACCAGTAGCTGATGGCACCCTGACTTCAGATGTCTAGTCTCCTGAACTTAAGAGAATAAATGTGTGTTGTTTTAAGCCACCCGGTTTGTGGTCATTTGTTGCAGCAGTTTCTAGGAAAGAAATGAATACAGTGATTCTGCTGGTAGGCCTGTACCATCTGGTAAGTTAAGCAATTAGTCTCATGTGGCTATTTGAGCACTTGAAAAACATGGCTTACCTAAGTTGAGATGTGTTTTAGATTTTGTAAATTTTTTTAAAACATTTGGCTGCACAGCATGACTTGTGGGATCCTAGTTCCCTGACCATGGATCAAACTCAGGCCCTGGCAGTGAAAGTACACAGTCCTAACCACTGGGCTGCCAGGGAATTCCCAAGATGTGTTTTAAGTATAAGATACATACCAGATTTCAAGGATGTGACTTTGAAAGTCTAAAGGCTTTAAAAAAAGAAAGTAAAAATTTTAATATCAAGTGTTGATTACAGGTTGAAATGATAATAATTTAGATATACTGGACTAAAGAATATATATTGTTAAATTAATGTTACCAGTTTCTTCTTATGGTCCATGGAATTCTCCAGGCCAGAATACTGGAGGGGGTGGCCTTTCCCTTCTCCAGGGAATCGTCCCAACTCAGGGATCGAACCCAGGTCTCCCATATTGCAGGCGGATTCTTTACCAGCTGAGCCACAAGGGAAGCCCAAGAATACTGGAGTGGGTTAGCCTATCCCTTCTCCAGTGGATCTTCCTGACCCACGAATCGAACTGGGGTCTCCTGCATTGCAGGTTCTTTACCAACTGAGCTATGAGGGAAGCCCTCAGGCTAAAGAATATATGTTGTTAAATTAATCTTACCAGTTTCTCATCTTTTAAATGTAGCTACTAAAAGCTTTAAATTCCATTATGTGGCTTGTGTTACCTTTCCACTGGATGTGCTGCTTCAGGCTGTCTGCACTGATGACCATTGTTTCTAACTTCCTCTCCAAAGCTTTCCTCTATGATTCACGGGGAAATCTCCTTTGCTTATTTTGTTTTCCAACCTACTGGCTTCCAAAATAAAGAGCCACTGTCTGAGTTGTCATTTCTCCTCCCTTCTTTCAGGTTTAAAAGATCTACTGGATAAATTGGCTGGTCTCTTGATCACCATTTCTCTTCAGTCTTGAGAATAGCTGACATCCCTAACCAGGAGCCTATGATCCCCCCAGCCATCTTACTATTCCTACTACTCACAACTGGCTAAAGAAACCACCACTCAAAGTAAAACATGCCCACGACCCAGAAATACCCCAGAAAAACTCACCTGAGGAGACAAACAGAGGAATATTTGCAGCAGCAATGCTCAAAATAGCAACAATCTGGAAACCACTCAATAGGTAAATGAATGACAGTATATTCATATAGTAGAGTGCAATATGAACCACAATTGCCCAAATCAAAATCTTAGAAGCAATAAGAAGTTAAAAAATCAGAGAAGGTTATATACTGTATAACTTTATTACATAAAGTTCAAAAAAGGGAACATGAAACAATATAAAGACAGACACAAAAAGACTATAAAGAAAAGTAAAGAAATGCTAACGCAAAGTATTTTTATACTTTACTTTAAATGCCAGCATCTCATATGTTCTATATGTTGACATTCATAAAGACTATCAAGGGACTTCCCCGGTGGCCCAGTGGTTAGGAATCTGCCTGCCAATGTGGGGGACACAGGTTTGATCCCTGGTCCAGGAAGGCTCCATATGCTGCAGGGCAACTACTGAGCCCATGTTCCACAACTACTGAAACCTTGCACCCTAGAGCTCGTGCTCCACAAAGAAAGAAGCCACTGCAATGAGAAGCCTGCTGCTCACCACAACTAGAGAGAGCCCACGCACGGCAACAAAGCAACATAAGAATAAATAAACAAAAATTTATAAATAAATTTAAATTTATTTATGAATTATTTTAATAAAATAAAATTTATAAATAAATATAAACAAAATAAATAAACAATAAATAAAATTTTAAAAAGTAAAAGATACATTGTTCATAATTTTTTTCTTTTCGTTTGTAATTTTTAAGAAAAGACTATCAAGGTTGTCCTTTGAGGACTTCCTGTCTAGCTTTGTTCAGCTTCTCTCTTCAGAGTCACAGTACTGTCCTCCTCCAGTGAATATAAAAGGACTAGACAGATGCTTCACTGGGTTCCTGGGCAAGTGGCTATTCATACCTGGGTTGCAGTGTAATTAAAGTGCAGGTCTGCACATTTCCATAGCAGGGAATTAATTATTCTGGCTTAAAAGCCCTTCAATCTCCAGCTGGGTTGGAGAAAGTGAAGCTCGAGTTGGAGTCAATATGGCATTAAACAAAGAATTACAGGAGCAAAAAGACAGCAATTTAAAACCAAGATAAAAACCTCTAGAACAGGTTACTTTCGGAACATTGGAGAAAGGGGAGGAATAAGACAAGGGAGAAAATCCATGGTCTGGAACACTTGTAAAAAATCTCAAAGATGAGTCTCGATGTTTTCTTCCCACATCTACATTAATTATTGACTATCCCTGGAAATCGGTTAAAATGGATGTGAAATTTGATAATATTCATCAATTTTAAATGTTTGTGTGCTCTGACCCAGAATTTTGTTCTGGGCAACTAAATTTAGAAAATAATGTGGGCAAAGATAATGTATAAGGATTTTTCCATAGCATTAACTTACAACAGTGAAAAAATTAGAAATAATTTAACACCCAATAATGGGGAAAGGCAAACCAAAGCAAGCTTACTTGAAAAAACATTTGCCTTCTTCATTAAGAATGATTGACCCAAAGACTGTCTTAGGGATGAGAAAATATTATGACCCAATGTTAACAAAAATAACAGGCTATCGTGACCATGAATGCAACTATGTGAAAAGTGCGCCTGAATATGAACAAAGTCTGATCTGGGGGTTGTGTAAATATAACTCTTGTCATTGCTTCCGGTGGGGTGGGAGGGTAGTTTCAGGAAGAATTTTTTCTGCACAATCCAAACTTTCAGTGTGGTTATTATATTCTCTTTACTTGATTTTTTTTTTTTTAAACCTACCCAACTGTTTCATCTTTTAAAACATGTAAATGTCAGGAAAAAACCTGAAGATTCCGTTGTTTAATATTTTGCCCTCCTTATCTAGATAGCATATTCAAAAGCAGAGATATTACTTTGCCGACTAAGGTCCGTCTAGTCAAGGCTATGGTTTTTCCTGTGGTCATGTATGGATGTGAGAGTTGGACTGTGAAGAAGGCTGAGCGCCGAAGAATTGATGCTTTTGAACTGTGGTGCTGGAGAAGACTCTTGAGAGTCCCTTGGACTGCAGGGAGATCCAACCAGTCCATTCTGAAGGAGATCAGCCTTGGGATTTCTTTGGAAGGAATGATGCTAAAGCTGAAACTCCAGTACTTTGGCCACTTCATGCCAAGAGTTGACTCGTTCGAAAAGACTCTGATGCTGGGAGGGACTGGGGGCAGGAGGAGAAGGGGACGACAGAGGATGAGATGGCTAGATGGCATCACTGACTCGATGGACATGAGTCTGAGTGAGCTCTGCGAGATGGTGATGGACAGGGAGGCCTGGCGTGCTGTGATTCACGGGGCTGCAAAGAGTCGGACACGATTGAGCAACTGAACTGAACTGAAACACATTTTGCTAAATAAACACATTTCAAAAGTATAGGGGAACACAAGTACTTTTCTTTTCCAAACAGAGCAGATTTGGTCATCAAGAGATTTGCAGCCCCCAAGTCTCTTAGACTAAGTTAATTGTCTAACAATTCCAATTTCTAGATCATTCTGAAATGCACCTTCCCGTGACTTGACATACGCTTACTGAACTCAAAACACACACTCTGCAGGATCTTTAGGATACAGTAGTGAACAGAGCAGACCCAGATCCTGGTGCTCTGGAGCTGACTTCACTCCTGGGCTGGGGGTGGGAGGTGAGGGGTTAACAGTGGTCGTGTAATGTACACAGCCTGCAGTAGCCTCCCTGATAGGGTGGGGCTGAGGCAGAGCTCTGAAGGAAATAGAGAAGGAGCCACGTGGCAATCTGGGAGAACAGCATTCTAGAAGCATGTACTGCATTGGGGGCCAGTTGGCTGGAGAGGCCTGAACCAACAGGAGAGCAGGTGTGGGAAGCAGGGAGGTAACCAAGAGCCTCAAAGATCACAGTGAAGAGTTGGCTTTGCAATCTCTGAGAGAGGAAGCCAGGAGAGCAGTGCCCTTAACTTTCTGTGCTGCCAGAAATGTTCTACATCTGCACTGTCCATACAGTAGTCGTTAACTTGGTGTGCCTATTTAAATTTATATCTATTAAAACTAAAAATTCAGTTCTTCTACTCCATGAGTTGCATTTCAAGCACTCACATGGCTAATGGCTACCCTGGACAGTGCAGTTTTAGAGCGTCAGTCTGAACTCTGGGTGGAAAACGGACTCGAGGCAGCAAGTGGGGGATGAAGCAGGGTGGGACCAGTCAGGAGACTGTGGCCATGGGAGGGGATGGTTGGACGCTGGATGACGTTTTGAAGGGAAGATTTGTTGCTGGACTGGTTGCGGACTATGAGGTCTTTGGCCAGAGCACCTGAAGGATGAGAGTGCCATGTTCCTGGAAGAAGAGGATGTCTTGAGGGGACAGTGGGATGAAGCTGAAGTTCTCTTTCAGGCATGTTCACTTCAGATGCCTACAAGGCATCCTAGTGAAGATGGCAAAAGTCTGTGGAGTTGCGAAGAAAGAACTAGGCTGAAGTCACAATTTTGGAACTGTCAGTATTCTAAACTCATTCCACTGGGTGAGATCACCTAGCAATAGCTGTAGGTGGTGAGGAGAGGTTCAAATATTGAGACTGGGGTACTCTGGTGTTTAAACATGGGGGAAGTGAGGAAAAACTTGTAAAGCAGAGAAGAAAAGGCAGATGGAGAACTAATACAGAGCGTGACTGAAAGCCAAATGAACAGTGTCAAAAAGGAGGAAGTGATCAACTGAGTGAAAAGCTGATACATGAGGAAAAAGCAACTGGGGAACAGACCACTGGAATCCACAACGCGATCACCGGAGACCTTCCCAAGAAAGTTTTGATCCCCTCAGCCACAGTCGTACCTGGATTCCTGCACTAGCTTTGTGACTGAGCTCCTTTGCTTTAGTGATTCTGTCATTCACACATGCCTTCTGTACCACCGTGCTATCTTGCCTAATACTTTATCATCTTTGGCAGGAGCAGCCAAACTCTAGTGAGCAGGTAAGAATCACCTGGGGGTAATGAGGTCCCAAGACACAGTGTCTCAGTAGATGGAGGAAGACACAGAAACTGTATTTTTAAACAGCAGCCAAAATAATGGTTACCAACCACGGTAACCAAAGGACAAAGTCCAAACTCCTTAGCAAGGCAAACAAAACTGTTCCAAATGTAGTCCCAAACTTTCTGACAAGCTCTTTCCTGTTCCCCTCTAGGCAGCACACCTCTGCTTACACAAGCCAAACTAATAACCGTGCTTCCCCATACCAGCCGTGTTCTTCCAGATGTTACTACCCCTACATAAACTTCTCCTGTCTCCTGGAGGGCACCTTTTCTCCAGCCATGCCCAGGGAACTGACTCAGGCGTCAATGCCACTACCAGCGTGAGGCCCCACCCGGCTCCCCGACCCTGTTAAGCATTTCCATACAACATCAGCACATCATCTGCCAACTGTGCTGCCACCATCGCCACCGACTCCAGGAGGCTGCCACGGTAGAGACGGCCTCTTCTTCATCTCGGCGCTGCCAACAGGCAGCTGACACTGGATCACCACGGATGACTTCTGGCCTGACACCCAGGCACGCGAGTAAGTGCTCTAAGAGTTAAGATGCTGCTGCTATAAAGTGCTGGGAAAGTCAGGAACAGCTCTGTCTACCGGGGACTTGAAGGATGGATGGAACTCAGAGAGAGGGAAGGGGAAGAAGAGGGACCTAAGTGGACTCCCAGACAGGACTGATGATGGAACAGGGGGCACAATCAACATTCCTTCTCTACTAAGACGGACAGAGACTCAGTGTTACAAGCAACATCTGAAATCTACAAATTATGGTTCCAAATAAATATTTTTAACTTCTTTCTCAAAAGATGTATCCAAAAAAAACCAAAAACAAAAAACCTCCAAACAGAACCTTATCCTTCACAATGTGTTGGCTGGATCTAGTAAGTAACTTACCCGCTTTTATACGATGGAACAGACCCAAAGCTCTAAATCTTGATTCACATACTAAATCCTTACTCCAGCTTCTCAGCTTTTATTTTTCTCACAAAGGGATATGAGGGGCAGTATGTGGTAGACTGGCACAATTTTCTTACCTATAAACCCCCAAACAACTCAATGACCATCTCTTGCTAATGGAGGGCCCTAAAGGATTCCGATGGTATCCAAAGAACTCTGTCCTATGCAAAGTTGCTCTGTGAATGAGTTTCTGCCACCTCACCAGTTCTAAACCCCCAAGAGCACCCAGTCAGTATTTTAGTATGTATCTCCTCAAAAATTTTAAGAATAACCCAGAACCTGGTGCTTCCCTGAATCCTTGAGGGGAACCAAATATTAAGTATTGACGCATCAGATTTTATGGAGTAGTTTTAATCATACACAATTAAAAAAAATCAACATAGTATTGGAAAAACATACAGGCGATCTAAAAGGCATTATAATTGTAATGTTTTTCATGCAAAAACATCTACTTTGTACGCATGATAAAACAATGACAAAAAACAAAATATGCCATCCTATTCTAAAACTCTTGATCCCTGGCATCTGGATTTTTCACTTTAGACGGGTAACTGTTATTCCTTTTATGCCCACAAACCCAGTCAGCTGACAACTGGTAACCACCTGGACTTTACTTCTGAATTGTGGATCCATGAAGTTACTTACCTGGGGGGAAATGAACTGGGGAGGCACTTGCGCCCGGAGATTAGGAGAAGAGTTCAGTGGCTGCACGGGGGTGTGCACGCCTCTCGATTGTGCTGTGCTATTTCCAAACAAACCATGATTGCCACCCTGTGAACAGAAGAGCGGCAGTGAGGCCTTTTGTTAACACGAGGAAATGCATAAAGAAACAGTTCAGGTCTCCTATCGCTCAGAAGCAGCATCCTGTGTTCCATGGAATCACAGAACGTTGGAACTGAAAAAAGTTTCTGACCTTGGGATAGTATTCAAATTCAATCATGGGCATACCATCACCACCCTGCAGCCTGATACAAACCAAAAGGGTTAAACTTAGTCAAATGTTAGAAAAAGCACTAATTTGTTGTTACTGAAAGGTAAAGGCAGTGTAACATTTATACAACTACTTCTTTAAGATTGGGTTTACAGAATTTATTCTCAAACTATATAATCTGAGACCCATTTTGAAAGGCACTTGAGTAAAAAATGCAGGACTGTGAATAATATCAGCTGTAAAACAATACCATGATATAACTTCTCTAAATTGGCTGATTTGATCACAAAATCAGTGCCACTCAACTGTGAGCCTGGCTCCCTGAGGACCCTACTCCCAATCTGAACACCCTTCCCTGTCTTGGGCTCTCCTTGGTCCCTTCTTTGGTAAAGGAGGAAATGTAAATCAATCTGAGAGTGAGATGAAAGAGGAAGAAAGGGGAAAAGTGAAAAATCATTCCAGGGACACACAAAGCATTACTCACCTGTAACTTCTCATTGAAATGTATGACTATTAGTCTTAGTTAAAAATTACAGCCATTCATTAGATGGACTATTATGTGGCTACTGAAATAATGGGACAGAAGTATATTTAGTTTCCTGATCTCTGAAAGCTAAGTTAAAGAAAAACAAGAAGGGCTATATAAAAAAATGTTTTAACTCTGTAAAAAACAGAAACAAAAAAACAAGCTTAGGCCCCTGATTTCTGGAGGATCAACTCGCTGAGGCACTTCTAAGACTGTTCCAATCAGAGAGCTATAGAAAGAGGGGCTACATACGATGGCCCTTGAAATCATGGTCAGTAAGACCTGACGCTGTGTTGCCCCGTATGATGCATTTTCTACACCATCTTCACTCAGCCTCTGCAAGTGCCAGCTCAGAGGTCATCCTCATCAAGGGTCTCTTCTCCCTGACCTTTTTCCTCATTTTACATTCAAGTTCATTGAGCCTACCTCTATGTTTTCAAACACCTGAAATCTCTTTGATAGGCTCCACCATCAAATCATATTATAGTTATCTTCCACCCTGTCTTTCCACCACCAGCTTCAAATTTCCCTCTTTGTAGTCCCAGAAACTCAATCAAGCCCTGGTCTGTAGGATGAGTGCATCATTTGCAAACATCCACGACCCACCAATTTCACACACTTGAAAACGAACATCCCAATGAACACCATTGGTGAAGACGGCTACACCACCGCTTATACCCAGTCTCCAGGCTCTGGGCTGAGGTTGCCACCACCATTCTTATCCCTGGAATTATGGGGATTTAGGTAATTTTACAGAAGAATTTTATAATGGCATCATTAAGTTCTAGAGCACTAAAGATATTTTGATGACTTAATGATTCAAAACAGATTAAGGGATTGCTTCAGGGAAATTAATGAACTTAAAAGCATTGAAAATAAAAATGACTGTGAATATAAAGTAGAAATGGCAATTAAAATCTATGTATATCGCATAAAAGAAACCTGAAGATTCACCATGAATTTTTAATCTCCCAAAGGACTGTTTAAACATGAAAAGACCTTTAGTTCTAGAAACTTCAATGTCTGCACCTCTCCTGTCGTACTAATCAAATCTGTCGCTCTGAGGTGAAACGGCTCAGCTCTAACTTTTCTGAGACCCTAGCAGTCAGGAGCTTAGCTCCTATAATGAAAATAGGAAACACTTATTTTGCTCAGACTATTCTGCTAAGATGGTTCTTACACTTTACTATCAAATAATGACCTAGTTAATAGATGTCAATTATTCATGGAGGGGAGGGTCTTTGGATGGTGGGGTTTCTGACAGCTAAACCCCAGACCTATGTTTTGTAAGGCTCCCAACCTGCTTTGTAGGGGTCATTTTAAATCTCAACCTCTCTTTCTGATACGAGGTATTAGTTTTTTTTAGTTTTTGTAAAATCAATCCCTACTTTCCTATTCCTAGTAGAAAGAGCCCATTCTACTCCCACCAAAGGCTTTAGGTTTTCATGATCAAGTGTCTCGTAAGCCACACCAAGCACTCTGATGGATAATAACAAAGGTAAGTCAACATAAGTTTACACAAAGAAAATGCCTTCTCTTTCTTCTTAAAAACAAAACCCTTTTTAGATCATTTTTATTCATTATTAACTGTTAAATCTTCCTTTTTGGGGGGAGGGGGTGCCACACGGCTTGTGTGATCTCAGTTCCCTAACCAAGGATTGAACCCAGACCTCGATCATGAAAACCCAGAATTCTAACCACTAGGCCACCAGGAAACTCCCACCTTCTCTCTCTTTTTAATGTATTTATTTCCAGTACCTCTTGAAAAGAAACAAAGTCTGGCAACATGAGACCCATGTTTCTGCACAAAGTGAAGCACTGGGACCATTTTTTAATATGGAACCTTGGCATCATAAGTTGGTCATCTTCTTGGCTCAGAAGTAGCTACTTTGCACAGTAACGTATAGAATGGTAATCATACAATCTTTTTAAAAACTATATTTTGAGATTAGGAAAACTGGCATCAAAAGCTTTATATAATATATATTTCTAAAACTTCACTGCTGTGTGTGAGACTTTTATGATGACCTGAACCTAATAATTACTGGTGATATTTGCCCCAATAAATTAAAAACAAGGTTATTAAGCTGATCAAAATTTGTGATTTGAGCAAAACTCTTAAATTTCAAATTATGCAGTATACTGCATACTTTTCATGAAATTCTTCATGAAAACAGTATGAAAAAAAAATAACCTTATTTGGATAGAACATGTATATAGCAACTTGGTTTACAATGGACTTTGTAGTAATCCACAGATAAAAAACTGAAGAGGAACGACCTTTTTTAAGAGTCCAGTGCACAGTGAGTTTGGTCACTTACATTAAAGTTTAGGTACTAAAAGTATCTGATAATCAGGTGGTCCTGGGAGTGTATTTATAATCACCATTCACCAAGAGTGTGAAGACTATGTTATATTTTCTATAACTCAACCCAAAGAGCCCTCCTCCCCACCAAAACTGATACAACTGCTCCTCTCTGTTTAGAAAAGCAATACAGAGCCACCACGTCCTGTGTGGAAATGTTAAGAAAAAGAGTGAACTATAAAGGAAGAAAACAAAAAATTACCTGTAACTCCCAACCCAGAGTTAACCAATTTGAACACATGGACATAATATGATCCTTTTTTAAAAATGTGCCAAGAGCGTATGAAAGATCTACATGCAGTCTGAGGACTATGGAGTAAGAAGTGTTTTATACCAGCTTTTCATCTATATATGAAAGTCATCACGGGAAAACAGAATGGCTACAACTGATAATTAAATGTCTTTCCATGATATCCAGAGGTGAAGGCCAGAAGGGCAAGTAAGTAGTTGTGGGAATAAGGCTAGGAAAACACTGCTGGAGCCACTGTCACAAAAGAATTGTCCCCAGATTTCTGGTTTTCTCCACAAAAACTGCAGCAGAGCTACTGCAAGCTGACAGACAGAGGCCGGCTGCATCCGCTCAAGCCTGCAAAAGCAAAGAGGCATCACTACGCCGGCCCCACAGGCCTGTTTCTACTGCACAGCCCTTCCTTGGAGGACTGGCAGATCCAGCTCTAGGAAAGGTGCTACTCTAGCCTGAATCAAACACTGGGCAGCATGTGGTCTTCTTAAAGCTTCACTATGTGAGATATAAATTACCTTTGCCTGAGAAATTTTATATCTGAAGACATTGGATTTCTAAGCTGCCATAACCCTCAAATATTTAATCTTATTAGTGTTGGTGCTATTTTTTAATTAGCAATTACATTAGATGGAAAAGACATCAAAGGTAGTACTTGCCATTCAATCTCATGTTCAAAATGGCAAATGTGTCACTAAATTAGATAGAAGGTACCTGTACAGCCTCTTTAGCATTTTCCTAAGCAAGCAACTCACTAACTTATGAAGCATGAACTTATGACCAAAAATGGGAAGACAAAAGAAACAGATTTAAAATAAAATCCATGTTGAGAAACATGAAGAGAGATGGGTTCTATGGGCTGAAAGAGCTAAATAAAAAGCCTAGACTTAATATCATTCTGTGCATTCAGTAATCAACAAATTTCCCAAGACAGACAAATGATGCAATAAACTGCAGACCAGGGCCAAGGCGAGGCCACAGCCAAGCAGTTATAAATTTGAGAGGCCTCCTTACTTGTCTAGCAGCGAAGTTTTGGGGGTTGAGCCCTGTGCCGATTGCTCCAAGGCTGACGTTGGGTAGTGTGGAACCAGAGGGAGACAGCTTGTAGCTGGGAGAAGGGGAGAAAGGAGAGCAGGGAGCCTCATCCCCAAGGCACCCATCTTGATTGGAGAAAGGCAAAGTCAGCTGAAAAGTAGTAGCAGTTAGCCAATCGCAATGAGTGTTGGTTAGTGAAGCAACAGAATGCAAGAAGGGAAAAGAGAGACACCAGGAACAAAGTTAGAGTGTATTAGCAGTAAACGAGGACAGAATTTGGATCTGATCATCAGCATCATACTTTGCCCAACAGACACCATCTGTCATCCTCTCTGCTATAGATTCGTATCCTCTAAGTTAGTAACACATTCTGTCCATTGCACTATGATAAAAATTGCCAGACACTTTAGTTTCAGGGATCTAATATTGATGACTCTAACTATGTGGCTGCTGAAACAGAAGCCAAAGTCATCTTCTTGTGAATATGTCTGCTGTCTGGACCAGCCATCAGTGGTTTCAAAAAACGTGCCAAATCTACAAATTTTGGTTTTAACTGCCTTCTGAAGACCGGGAATATTGCAAGTTGGTATTCTGAAACAAGTAACGACCTCCTCCATTAGAAATGTTAAAAATCCCAACAGATAGGTATAAATGACTTGTTTAAAGCAGGTAGTTGAGAATTTGAACAGGATATCATCGTAACTAAAAACAGATCATTAAGGAAATGGATAAAGAAGACAACAGAGATTTTTTTTAGGAATAGCAAAGGAGAAAGTCTTGGGTCATCTTGACAAAGCTAAAAGGCAAGGCCTTAGGAGACCTAGAATATTTGCACAAGATTCAAAATTTAATTTGTAATTGAACAGTAGCAAAAAAAAGAATTCAGGATAACTCTGTCTCTAGAATTTCTTTTATATGTTTTCAGTGTGCATTTCCCACATTACAGTCAGACCACACCCCCCTCAAACTTCATAAATTCCCCAAAACTCAGACCTTGTTCACAGTACTCGCATTCTAAAGACAGATGGTTCTAGCTGCTGCCTAATCACCTGTCAACATCAACTATTTGAATGTCACCGTTCAAATGCAGGTGATGCTTGTGGTTTTTTTTTTTCCCATTCGGTTCAGTAATTCTATGCTTCCTTCTGGAATTAAATATCGAAAGACAAATGGGGACCAAAGTGGTTATCTTAAACCAAGGATTCAACTCACCTTCTCAAAATAAGGCCCACTATCTGTGGTTCCCATGTCTTTGGAATTAGGTGGACGGAACCCAGATCGATCCTTCCTCATGATATCATTAAAATCCCCGAGATTCATTGCTCGCTTGTCCACATCAAATTTTTTATCTGGAAGGCTCCCTGAAAAGTAACACAGAATGAAAATGTTAATCCTCAATGTCTCCCTCATGACCAAGAGTGACCTGTCCCAACACCCTCTGTGGCGTGCAGGTATAGACCAGAAGAGTTCTCACTGTTCAGGCTGCTGATGGTCCTCCCTGAAACATACAGAAAGTGAAGTTGCTCAGTCGTGTCCAGCTCTTTGTTACCCCATGGACTGTAGCTTACCAGGCTTCTCTGTCCTGGGAATTTTTAGGCAAACATACTGGAGTGGTTTGCCATTTCCTTCTCCAGGAGATCTTCCCAACCCAGGGATCGAACCCAGGTCCCCCACATTGTAGGCAGATGCTTTACCCTCTGAGCCACCAGGGAAGCCCATGGAAGCATTCATGGATGCTTTAAAAACAAAACAAAACAATCTCTCTAAAACCCTCAACATATATCAGCTGAAGCTGGTTATCTATAGAAGACTGAAAGAGTCTTAGGGCTAACCTAGTCAAAATCTAACTAAAAAGATACTTAAACTAGTTATTGACATGTTTGATGAATATATCTTGCTTTTATATTCAAATGTCCTCAGTGAGAGGATGTGTATCTTGTTGCTTTTTTAGCATCTGCAAGACAAATAGTTCCAGCTGTGAAATGTAATTATCAGGACTACAAACAGCAAAGAGGCATGGTTGTTGCCCTAAAATTTAGAACTCTTGAACACGGGCAATGGTTGCTGGTACAATGTCATCTCCCAGATGCAATGACTATTCCACTTTCTTCCACATGTCTATGAATTTGCTGTTGTACAGTGACAGGAAACTCATTTTTAAGTTATTCTCCTATTTAAGAGTATCACAGATCACAGGCTGTTTCTTTTATCTCCCAGGACTGTTTTCTTTTCTCCCAGATTTGATTCTTTCTTAAGTTCTTCCAGGTGAGCAACAGCGTCACTGCAAAGAGCCCCCAGATGAAGGGCTGATGCTGCACCTGCTCTCCCTGCAAAGGGCAGTTGGTCCCTAATATGACTCAATCTGCCAGCAAATTTGGAAAACTCATCAGTGGCCACAGGACTGGAAAAGGTCAGTTTTCATTCTAACCCCAAAGAAAGGCAATGCCAAAGAATGTTCAAACTATGGCACAATTGCACTCATCTCACATGCTAGCAAGGGCTTCCCTTGTGGCTCAGCTGGTAAAGAAACTGCCTGCAATGTGGGAGACCTGAGTCCAATCCCTGGGTTGAGAAGATCCCCTGGTGAAGGGAAAGGCTACCCACTCCAGTATTCTAGCCTGGAGAATTCCATGGACTGTATAGTCCATGGGGTTGCAAAGAGTCAGACACAACTGAGTAACTTTCACTTTCACATGCCAGCAAAGTAATGCTCAAATTTCTTCAAGCCAGGCTTCAACAATACATGAACTGTGAACTTCGAGATGTTCAAGCTGGATTTAGAAAAGGCAGTATTGCCAACATCCGCTGGATCATTGAAAAAGCAAGAGAGTTCCAGAAAAACATCTACTTCTGCTTTACTGACTACACCAAAGCCTCTGACTGTGTGGATCACAACAGACTGTGGAACATTCTTGAAGAGACGGGAATACCAGACGACCTGACCTGCCTCCTGAGAAATCTGTATGCAGGTCAAGAAGTACCAGTTAGAACTGGGCATGGAACAGACTAGTTCCAAATCAGGGAAGGATTATGTCATGGCTGTATAGTGTCACCCTGCTTATTTAACTTCTATGCAGAGTACATCATGAGAAATGCTGGGCTAGATGAAGCACAAGCTGGAATCAAGATTGCTGAGAGAAATATAAACAACCTCAGATATGCAGATGACACCACCTTTATGGCAGAAAGCAAAAAGAACTAAAGAGCCTCTTGATGAAAGTGAAAGAGGAGAGTGAAAAAATTGGCTTAAAACTCAATGTTCAGAAAACTAACATCATGGCGTCCGGTCCCATCACTTCACGACAAATAGATGTGGAAACAGTGGCTGACTTTATTTTTGGGGGCTCCAGAATCAGTGCAGATGGTGACTGCAGCCATGAAATTAAAAGACTCTGGCTCCTTGGAAGAAAAGCTATGACCAACCTAGACAGCCTATTAAAAATCAGACATTACTTTGCCAACAAAGGCCTGTCTAGTCAAAGCTATGGTTTTTTCAGTAGTTATGTATGGATGTGAGAGTTGGACCATAAAGAAAGCTGAGTGCCGAAGAATTGATGCTTCTGAACTGTGGTGTTGGAGAAGACTCTTGAGAGTCCCTTGGACTGCAAGGAGATCCAACCAGTCCATCCTAAAGGAAATCAGTCCTGAATTTTCATTGGAAGGACTGATGCTGAAGTGGAAACTCCAATACTTTGGCCACTTGATGTGAAGAACTGATTCAATGGAAAAGACTCTGAAGCTGGGAAAGATTGAAGGCAGGAGGAGAAGGGGACGACAGAGGATGAGATGGTTGGATGGCATCACCGACCTGATGGACCTGAGTTTGAGTGAACTCTGGGAGTTGGTGATGGACAGGGAAGCCTGGCGTGCTGCAGTGCATGGAGTTGCAAAGAGTCGGACATGACTGTGCTGAACTGACTGAACTGATGAGATCTCGGTGCAGACAGGCCTGGCTACCTGAGAATGACTCTGGCAGGGTCACAGACAGCTCGTGTTTGGCCACAACATTTTGTTTTTTATTTTTAAATCTGGATTAGTTCTCAATATTTAAAACTAAAAGCATAAAAGAATTTCTGGCCTCTCTTGAGAACAGTGGAGGATCCAGCAGAGCTGAGCATACACTCGTCCATGGCAACAAGTGCCAAGAGCAAAGGCCGACTCCTTTATGTGGTATACAGGTTCTCCACGGTGAACCAGTGGCTTTCAAGTCTCAACTGTTCACACCTGGCACACAACGCTCATTTACACTCATTTACACTTCTTGGTTCTTGTTGTCATTAGTTTTCAATCCCTACCTAGTGTCGAGCACAGTACCTTCCACAGTGCAAGTTGGAATATGAGTTTAGGAACTGCACCCATCCCAACTCAAAGCGAGCAGGGATCCCAACAAACGATCACAAATAACAACATATTCCACTCGTTTAGTGGGAGGATACACACCTACAGACAAATCCATTTTGCTACTTGGGTTATCTTCAGTTTGACTCTGAAAAAAAAAAAAGAATAGTGAGGGAAGATTAAAGTCTGGAATTAAACACTTTAATCAGAGAAGAAACAGCATTACTCATGCACGAACTACAGCTTACTCTTGCTTTACATCTAGGACTATACCAGGTCCTTGGAAACGAATCTTCAACTGGAACAAAGACAGTAACATTTTTCATAAGAGTAATTTTCACCGCTGCTAGGGCCTCTATGGAGAAGGTGATGGCACCCCACTCCAGTACTCTTGCTTGGAAAATCCCATGGATGGAGGAGCCTGGTGGGCTGCAGTCCATGGGGTCTCTAAGACTCTGCCACGACTGAGCGACGTCACTTTCATTTTTCACTTTCATGCACTGGAGGAGGAAATGGCAACCCACTCCAGTGTTCTTGCCTGGAGAATCCCAGGGATGGCGGAGCCTGGTGGGTTGCCATCTATAGGGTCACACAGAGTCAGACATGACTGAAGTGACTTAGCAGCAGCAGCAGCAGCAGCGCCTCTATTCCTAAATTCAGTTTTCACATCAGATTAGCTTCAGTAAATCTATGGACAGAGTGATAGCTAAACAGCTGCTTGGAGAAATACACCCCTGTCCTCAAGTTCCAGCCGGCTCAGGATCAAATTTCATGAGTGGCAGCCAAACGATGACAACTTCTTCTCGTGACTTGTCAAGTCATCAAATCTTGCAATGTGCAGCCAAGTCATCTGTCTTTTGGCAACCAGGGACACGGCGTCCCCATATTGCTCCCCAAACACCAAAAAATTAGAAGTTCTACAAAAATTGTCTATATAATTAATCACAAATGGTTTTCCTAGTCATTCTGCTATGGCTATTTTTTTTTTAAATAATATTAAAGTGGGTACAGTAGTCAGCAAAAGTTATATACATTTTAAGTCCTTGGCTCTTTCTTCCCTAACCTTCTAAGGAAAGATACAAAGGCTACACATTTAAAAGCTGTAACCTTTAAATACTGGAGTATTTCATTAAGAAAAAAGGAACAGAGAAGAAACACTGCCTCATCCAAATCAGGAATGTTGCATAACCAGTTTCTAAATCTGTAAT
The DNA here is from genome assembly GCF_014754425.2 of Oryx dammah. Classification (NCBI taxonomy): domain Eukaryota; kingdom Metazoa; phylum Chordata; class Mammalia; order Artiodactyla; family Bovidae; genus Oryx; species Oryx dammah. The sequence continues at coordinate 8,353,367 of NW_024070213.1, forward strand.
TTTGTACTATGTATAGCAGTGGTCTTAAAATTTGTACTAAATGTAAAAGTTGGGATATAGTACACCTATGAAGAAAGAAAACTTACCAGCAATCCCATATTTGAAAACTGTTTGGCAAGAGGATTCATCCATGAATCACTGTTTCCTCCTTTGAGTGAGCACTACAGAAATGAAATATGTAACCTCAGAATCAAATAATCGATTTCAACTTCCTGATTTGCAAAAAAGTACTGACTAAAAATGTAAAACCAGAGTTTACCTTTTTCAACCATAACTATTTCTCTTTAACTATAGTTATTTTGATAGATCTGTTAGTATAAAAAAGTAACAGGCCTTAGTTACATCAATGTTTTCATTCTTGTTCTATTCACTGCACTGAGTTAGAAGTAACTTGAAAAATAAATGGTCAGCTAGGGCTTTTACCCTATAAAGGGTCAACATCAGATTTTCTAAAATATAACGCTTGCAAGCTAGTACTTTCCCTCTCAGTTCCTCCTTGTAACCCAAGCCGGTTTCTATTAGGAGTCAAGAAAAAGTTTGATGCCAGTGCATGTTATTTGGAAAGGAGCCTATTTAAACTGGTCACTACTCTCTGTGTAGATACAAGAAGGAGCTCATCCACGCAGCACTTTCATCTGCTTGTTTCAGAGTGTTAAGGACACTGGGCTCTGAGGAAAGTGGAAAGAAGTCAGCAGAAGACACCATCACCAAGTTTACTGCAAAGGCAGGCAGGTGCGGGTTTTTTGTTTGTTTCTTCAGGGGACAAACTAATTTCTCTGCTGAACAAGGAACCAATCATCAGCTCCACTTTTATTTCTATGGAGAAGGTGAGTGGAACTATGATGGGAACCTGGCAGGGGCTGGAGATGATGGGGCTTTGTGCACGTGTGCCTTCTCCAGGTAAAAATTCTGTGTGTTCTGATGCTACTGCTCATGTCAATTTTATTTTTGAAAGTGTTAAGGTACCTCTACAGGTTTAAAGGTCAAAAAAGCCCTCCCTGGAGGGAGGAGTGGTAGTTACTGTTTAACAGGTACAAAGTTTCAGGTGGCAAGATGAGAAGGGCTTTGTGGACAGATGTCAGTGATGACAGCACCACCATGTGAATGCACGTAATGCTGCTGAACTGTACACTTATAATTGGTTAAGACAGTCGATTTTACGTCAGCTGTACTGGAATATATGCACACGCCCGTGCACACACACGCAGTAAGAAGGGTCAGAATCATCAGTCATGGAACAGAAACAGTTAATTCCCAGTTAAACTCATTGAATCTTGGCGGTTCCCTGAGTGGGCTAGTACCTTCCACTTGGTTGCTTCCTCAGGAGTCTTCCTAGAATCTGGTCTCATTATTAATTTGTAAATAATAAAAAGAAAGCCACAGTAGACTAGACAGTGCAAATGTACTAAAAATGTTAGAAAGTTCACAGAATAATTTCTTTTGTGACTGAAGTAAGAAAATAAAAGTCCTTTATGGGGGAAAACTGTAAATGACTGCTTAAACAAAATGTTTCTAACAGAAACAACCTTCATTCTCAGGCCATAAAACAAAGTAATCGTATTCAGAACAAAATCTCATAGGTGAAGGGGATGAAGAAGGTACAGCCCTTGGTCAACTGAAGACCTTCTAAAATGGCATCCAGTACCTGAAAACCAGGAGTTTTAGTTATGAAGTGTTTCTTAGAGCAGCAAGGCTCCCGTGCTGAAATAACATACATGGCTGCCCAACTTTTTTCCCCTTAATGTATTTGTAGAATGAGAGGCTGGAATGAAAAAAGAGGGCTTCTACTGAGAGTCAGGTTCTAGATTCAAAACCAAAGTCCTCATTAAACTATGAAAATCAAAAGAGAAACTAAGTTGCTCTACAATCCAGAAAATAAACAGCGTAGGACACACTGGTGCAGGATGAGATAAACCACCCAGCTGCCAACACAGGTTAAGCACCGGCACCTCGCTCTGCCGAGAAAGGATTTGGGGCCTTGGAATTTCCCAAATCAGACAAAAGTGAGTCACGGTGATTGTTGCTGGAGGAAGCGTATTACTGTGGTTTCCCTTCTACATATTCAGGGGGACCTACTTGAAGGACGGATCAGGCTTTAGAACACAAAAGCATAAAACATTTATAAAGGGTGTCCTTAAAGTTCCCAAAGAATTATTATAATATGGAAAATGAAGTAAGAAGAAAAATCTTGTTTCTTTGAAAATTCCATTTTATCCACAGAGAGGATTTTGTAGGTAAGAGACTTCAAGGTAAGGAAGATGAGGGGTAAAGAGGACGTAGTTAGGTGTTCTGAAGAAAGTATTTTCTCCATCACTGAGGACTGCAAGGACTTCAGCTATGTGGCTTCTTCCACTAAAACATTCTCAGTTCTGCCTTCTAAGAATGAATAAGCAAGTTCAGACACCTCTAAGGTGGCCTACCTTCATTTGTTTCTTTCCTCCTTGTCCCCAGCTTGCTGAGTTGTGGGAGGAAGTGCTTCCCTGAGAGCCGGCAGTGTTCCAGACTCCTCCATCATCCTCCTCTTCCCAGCTGGGATGGCGAGTTCCTGCCACTGGCCCATCATTCTCCCCCCAGCCATCTTGCATAGATTTGGAATCTTTAAGAAAAGAAAGAGCCAACTGTATGCAATGGCTATATATAACAAAACCTACAACGATCATTCCTTGTAAATGCAGCATTTTAGTGTATTTGTAATTGTATCCAGTATCTGTCTGTATGGCGCGGCAAATATTCTCCCAACTTTAGAGAGGAGAATGGAAACCCCAAAAAGGTCAAACATACACAGTAAGTTCATAAACCACAAATCAAGATTTCCTGGCTTCTAGTTCAATGATTTTTCCCCTTACACAGTGTTGACAGAAATCCCCCAACTGAAAAGAATCACTACTTACAAGAAATTTCACACTTAAATTAAGAGAAATCTGTTACTCTTAATGAGAATGTTGTACTGCACTTCTTAGTTTTACCCTCCTGAAAGGAAATACGTGGTGTACTTTGTAACGGATTTTATAAACACGAGGCAGGATAATAAACAACTGTCAACCTTGTTTGGGGTGAAGAAAAGAACATCAAAGATGGACGGAAAAAAGAAAACTGTACTAGATTTTGAATATCAAAATTACAGTGAAAGAGAAATTCAGAAATAGCCATGAAAATTTGAAAGTTACTAGATTTATACCCTTGAAATGTACTGAAAACTAAAAAGACCCTAGGCAAAGACAATGTATAAGCAATGGCTTTTAAAGACGGGCAGAGGAGGGACTTCCTTGGTGGTCCAGTGGCTAGACTCCATGCTTCCAATGGAGGGGGCTTGGGTTTGATCCCTGGGGAATTAAATCCCACATGCCACAAATAAGAGTTCACATACTGTAACTAAGACCCGGTCCAGCTAAATAAATAAATAAAAAGTTAATAAATAAATAAAAGACAGGAGGAGGAAATGTAGGGGACAGAATGCGGAAGGGAGGACAAAGACAGGGAAACCAGTGCTCAACTGTGCAAGGAAGTAGGTCATCATCAGGCGCCACAGTCAATTCCACCAACATCTCCCCTTAAACAAAGATCTTGAATTTGGACACTGGGGTAAATCCTTAATCTCCTTCTGAATATTTTGTATGGATACACTTTCTAGTAATGATAGAAGAAAGGAAATACACTATCCCACCTAGAAGCTCCATGAAAAGGTATGAAAGCGTTATTCGCTCAATCTGTGTCTGACTCTTTGTGACCCCATGAACTGTAACCGGCTGGGCTCCACTCTCCATGGGATTCTCCAGGCAAGATTACGGGAGTAGGTAGCCATTCCCTTCTCCAGGGGATCTTCCCTACCCAGGGACTGGACCTAGGTCTCCCACATTACAGGCAGATTCTTTGCCAGAATCTGAGAAGCCCAGAAGCTCCATCCACACCTTCAATTTACAAAATGACAAGACATTTATGAAGGGAGTTATTTGATTCAGATGGCTTCACACGAAGAGTCTAGAGCCAGAAAAGTGGCTTTTCCAGGCCTTTCTGCTGCCAGGTTCTGGGACAAGGCCTATGATGCCATCCAGGCACCAATCAAGTATGCAGACAGGTAGGTAGTCAATTTCCTCAGACGGTGGCATCATCTCCCAGCAACTCCCAAATGAACCTTGGGATGAACCCTCTATGGGGTTCACTAAGCACCCCCGTTTGCAGGGACTCTGTGACTGAGCTGCAAGAGGCAGGGCCTGGGGGCTGTTCTCCCCGCTTCTGGATAACCAGGACCATTTCTCCTGCACAGGAGGTTACCCACTATTACCTAAGCACAGGCTTTATACATCCTCTGACAAGCAACAGGAATTAAAGACCCAACATAAGTGACATATTGACCCTTTTAAAGAAGAAAGACAGCCATGTAACCCTTCTTCGAGAGAAAGGAGCTGCACTTTCAACAAATGATTTCTTGTAGAGGGATTAAAAAAATAGAGAGCTTCAATACTGAAGTCATGGAGTCCATACCAGATTTAAGACATCTACAGTCTAGATAAGACCACAGGTTAAATTGAGCATTGATTAGTAGGCTGTGACTATCTAGCACCTTCCCCTATTACATGTTCAAATTACCCAGAGTAGGGGGAAAGGTAACTACAGATTTAGCTATAGATATAGATGATCCCAGTGAATAGAAGCCTTTTTTAAAATCTGGAGAAAAGTGATTTCTGTGATGGAAGAAAGATGATCCCAAAGTTGGGAAAGACACATAAAAATCTTCAAAGTACTGCTAAAGGGCCTCCTTGCGCTAAGGGTCTGGTTTATGCCTTTCAACAGCGTTCTGGATCTATTCCAAGTCTATAGAATGGTATTTCCCATGATGATAGAACCAATTTTACAATGAAAGTCAAGACAAGATCAAATTCTTTATCAAGCTATTTCTATGAAGTGAAGGAGATTTGTCATTTTCAAAATGCAGTCAAGTTACACGGGCACAAGAGTGAGTTTCCAGAATACAGAGAGCTAAGATGATACTCCATCCTATGGTATGGTCACAATCATAAATATCATAAAATAAGCTTGACAATGGAATTTATTCTTGTTCCAATTCAGAGAATTCAGTCTGACCACATTTTTTAATCAAAAGACAATCCCTTAACTCTGCAATATGGTAGAAAAGAGACGTTGGAATACTTCTTAAGAAAACTACAAAAAAAGTGAAAACAGGCACTTGAAATTAAATTTTTCAACTGAGGATCATCCAATGGGATGTTCTGCAGCATCCGTTTATAAAGTTTTGCAAATTACTGTGAGTACACATTGCCAGCTGGATCAAGTATAGCTTAGATTGTCAGTGATTATGAATAAGTGTGACGTGCTTTGTTGAAAAAATTCAAATGAAGAAATCTTTGTTGGGTTCACGACACCTTAAATGTCCTGTGTGGGTGGGACTATGAGAAGAGAGACAAAGGGGAAAGAAAGGAGCAGAAGGATGAAGTCACTGGGCAGCAGAGACCTTGTTCCATGTTAAATGCCAGGAATAATTATTATTTTTACCAACATGAGAGTAGAAATGCAAAATAGATATAGTGAGCAATATTTAACTTACTATGGGAGAAAAGGCACATCAAAATTTCAGTTCTGGCCAGACATTAAACTTAAGTTAAAACGAGGGATTTCCCTGGTGGTCCAGTGGCTAAGACTCCATGCTCCCAATACAGGGGGCTTTGGTTTGATCCCTGGTTGGGGAACCAAGATCCCACGTGCCACAAGGAAGAACATTCATGCCGCAACTAAGACCCAGCATAGCTGAGTAAATATTTTTTTTTAATGAAATCAATAATACTAACTTATGACTTTCAGTTCACTGTAAGCATTTTTACATATGCCAAGCCAAGTCTCCATCATTTGCTACTAACCATTTACTAAAGATCCAAGGTCCTGAACCTCGTTGAACTGATAACGTAACAACAGCCCTCCCCCAAACATGTGACTCTCCAAATTAAAGAGACTCCCTCAAAAAGAGTGCCGTATACTTACTAGGTTTCATGGCATTTGGAGCATTGGAGGGTGCAGTCCCCCAGCCTGTTGTCGATGCTCCCGTGTCTTCCATCTCGCCCCACCCAGGACTGCTTTCATTTGGCTCACCCCAAGCTGAAGTACCATTATCTGGAGCAGATGGTGTGCTTTTGCTCCAGACTGTAAAGAAAGGAGATGCATCTCAAAGAATGATTCACCAACCCTGTAGTATCCTGTGGGGGCAAAGGGAGGAGGAACAGGACCTCCTGAATCCTATGGATGGAGACAGAAATGTGGACACCACCTACATGGAGGACGCCTGGCACTGTCACTTTAACTTTTGGTCCAGTAATTCCACCGCCAGGAAATTATACCATACATGTACTTGTAAAAGTAGATGAAATTACATGTACAACAATGCTCATGGCATCACTGTCAGAAAACATCTGGAAGCAACCTAAGTATCTATGAAAAAGGGACCAGTCAGACCAATTGTGAATTGCCCATCAAGTGAATACTATATACGAAGCAATGAAAAGACAGAAATGTATTAACATGCAAAGTTTTGAAGAATAATGAGAAAAGCATGGTGAAGAACAGTGTATATAGTACACTTTCCCCTATTGCACCAAAATATACCTATTTTGCTATAGGTATGAACAAAATTTCTGATTGGCACACAAAGTTCTAAAACCTGCAAGGAGAGACCCTAAGGGTTAAGATTCTTTTATTTATTACCTTTTGCTTTTCTATATAGTTTGAAGGTTTTTACTATATGAAGAAATTCTTTTACATTTTCTAGGTAGGGAATTAATGAGCAAATGTTCATTTCTTTTGTTTTCTTTTCAATATATATCTAAAAAAACAGAACTAGTTAAAAGTAATCATTTCATAACTGGTTTCACTGAACACTAGACTTACTTTGGAGAGTGGAAAATTAAGTATTATGATTAATTTTAACTCAAATGATCCAAACAAATTAAGGGTTCAGTTCAGTTGCTCACTCATGTCCGACTCTTTGTGACCCCATGAATTGCAGCACGCCAGGCCTCCCTGTCCATCACCAACTCCCGGAGTCTACTCAAACTCATGTCCATAGAGTCGGTGATGCCATCCAGCCATCTCATCCTCTGTTGTCCCCTTCTCCTCCTGCCCCCAACCCCTCCCAGCATCAGGGTCTTTTCCAATGAGTCAACTCTTTGCATCAGGTGGCCAAAGTATTGGAGTTTCAGCTTCAGCATCAGTCCTTCCAATGAACACCCAGGACTGATCTCCTTGGGTGGACCTCGTTGCAGTCCAAGGGACTCTCAAGAGTCTTCTCCAGCACCACAGTTCAAAAGCATCAATTCTTCGGCACTCAGCTTTCTTCACAGTCAAACTCTCACATCCATACATGACCACTGGATAAACCATAGCCTTGACTAGATGGACCTTGTTGGCAAAGTAATGTCCCTGCTTTTGAATATGCTATCTAGGTTGGTCATAACTTTTCTTCCAAGGAGTAAGCATCTTTTAATTTCATGGATGCAAGGTGCACCCCTTTAATTTGCTGATTCACATGAGGGCATTCAAGTTGCCAATGCCAAACTAAGAACCATCACCAGGCACTACATTTAAAAAAATTGTTTAAAATCACCTTCCTTTATAAGTTTTTATCAACACTACTTTTAATTTACTAGGCATGATGTTTCTTATCCAAAGGAGGAGGGAAGAAAGTTTAATTCTGAACAACTGATTATCATGAGATAATCTCCACATGACGAAGTGCTCCACTTCCAGAGGTTAACTGTTAAAAATCATCTGGAAAGTGATGGAATACTTTGGCCATCTGATGTGAAAAGCTGACTCACTGGAAAAGATCCTGATGCCGGGAAGGACTGAGGGCAAAAGGAGAAGGGGGCGACAGAGGATGAAATGGATGGATAGCATCACTGACTCATGGACATGAATCTGAGCAAACTTCAGGAGAGAGTGAAGGACAGGGAAGCCTGGTGTGCTGAGGTCCATGGGGTCGCAAAGAGTCAGACACAACTTAGTGACTGAACAATAACAACAATCTCCACATAATGAAGTTTGCCACTTCCAGAGGTTAACTGTTAAAAATCATCTGGAAAGTGATGGAAACCTTCCAGATCCCAGCTTGGCTCTAATGTTTTCTGATGGGCTCTGCAAGAACAAACACAGACGGCTTCCCATTGCCGGGGAAAGAACAACACAGAAGATGTGCCCACAGGCAGAACAGGAATGGAAAATTAGGTCTACTTCTGCTCTTATTTTAATTCTTTATTTTTAAATCTAGAGCAGTTTGTTTGGCAAGATCTAAATCTTTTCGATTCTGCAGACCGATACAATTACCAAAAAAATAAAAAATAAAATAGGGGGGAGACTAACGCAGGGATACCACCTTTCCCTTTTGCCAAGACAGAGCGTTACCATGTACCACCAGCATCTGTCGTCACCAATGTTTGATATAAAGAGAGCTTTTGTTGACAACAGCCTACAGTTAAAGCAGGAAAGAGTCTCAGAAAAAAGCTAAGTTCAATAAATACCTCTTAATAAAAATGCCTTGGTTTAGGATTGCTTTTCTTCAACAAAACCTGTAAGAAAAAGCCATCGCCTACCTGATGCTGATTTGCCGGTCATCGGGGCAGGCAGGTTTGCTTCTCGAGGTGCTGGGCCCCCTTGGGAATTCTTATCCCACAGATTCACATTCTTGTAGTTGTAACTGTTGGGGTCTCCCCATGCGGAAGTGCCATCGTCAATGTCCATCTTCCGACTGATCGACTGTGGGGACGGCTCCTCCCAACCGCTGGGTTCCTCATCCTTGGGGGTTACTGGCTGCGGCCCGCTGCTCCAGTTGGAATTGGAAGGTCGTCCGTTGCCTGGAGGTGGTGGGGCTGGGCCTCCCCAGGAGCCAGAGGACTCAGGTTGTGGTGGTGGTAGCTGCTGCGGCGGCTGCTGCTGTTGGTGCTGTTTGTTCCAGGAACCGGGCTGTCTGCCTGTCTCCGTCCACGCCGGAGACCTTTTGCAATCTTCCCACCCGCCTTTGGAAGCCAGGCTTGCATTCCCACTGCTCCCCCAAGTCCCGATTTCACCCTGCCCACCTTCGCCCCACCCGGACACAGGTTTACTTGCAGCATTTTCCCAATTGCTGGTTTTCGCCTGATCGACCTCCTCTCCCCAACCATTCTTTCCAGAAGTCCATCCTTGGTTGGGCTGGCGTCCACCTCCCCACCCCTGATCCTTGCTGGAGTTCTCATTCCAAGAGGAAGATGTCTTCTCGTCCGGTCGTCCCCCTCCCCAGTTGGAAGAGTTGTTGTTCTTATAGTCGTTCCAGCCTCCTGTGTTCTTGGGGTCTTTCCACTCTGCAGAGGCTGAGAGCTCTCCCCATCCAGACTTCATCTGATTGCTTTGGCTGGGCGCGTCTCCCCAGCCCCCTGAGCTCTTGGTCTGTGTGGCAGCGCTCTCCCACCCCTCAGTCCCTTTGTCAGACTTCCCCTCGGGCCTTGGCACCTCTTCAATGTCCCACACCGTGTCTTGCTTAATTTGAGTTTGGCCCCAGCCAGTGTTTGAGAGCACCCTGGGGTCCAAATCAGTTCGGCTCAAAAGAGTCTGCAAGACAGCCTGACAATCAGGATGTGTGGGCCGGTACGACCGACGGCCAGAATTGTGACTGTCACTACTTCCTGCTTTGTGGTTGCTTCCAGTGCTTTGACCTCCAACTTCACTTCCCGTGGAGCTGGAAGATCTTCCCCAACAGGGAGCCTGGGCACTGCCTTGGTTTTCAGGGAGGGGGTGGCCCTTCTGATTGTCCCATGCTCCAGTGCTAGAATTTGGTTGGTTTGGACCACTCCATTCTCCAATTTTCAACTCGTCAGACCCAGTCGGCTGTTTCCATTCTCCCTGAGAGACCCCGGATGTCATTTTGTTCCCTTCACCCCATTTGTTGTCATTAGAGTCCTGAGGGCCAAAGTTCCAGGACCCACCCGTAGACCTGTTATTGTTGTCCCAAGAGTCACTTTTTGACCCGGTTGATTTCTGAACAGGAGCTCCCTTCCAGGAGTCCTCTCTCTCCTTTCCATTGTTCCCATTGTTTCCAGAATTGCTTTGTCCAGAGGCTGTGTCAGTTCCAGAAGGCCCCCTAGCTGCACCCCAAGATCCAACACTCCCAGTCTTTCGATCTCCAGTGCTTTGTGAAGGGGCATCAGTGCTCCTGGAGGCGTTCCCCAAGCCCATCCCAAAGGGCATTCCCTTATTCTCCATGGGGTTTGGTGAACTTGAGTTCAAGGAGTTAGTGTTTCCATTTTTTGGTCCATCAGTGTTAAGAATTTGAGCCTGCTCTCTGCCAGAGACAACAAAATTAACACCCGCATTTTCCATCTTTGACTGCTGTTCCCTGGATGCCTGACCTACTGCGCTAACCTGTGCACTGGAATTACTAGTCTCCGTTTCCAATGCCCCTTTCCTAGAATTTCCTTCTTGGACCAGTGCTGGCCAGGCAGATGGGTTGCTATTTGGGTTAAAGTTGCTGAAGCCAGAGCCAGGTCCAATTCTCTCCTGACCACTCACATTCCTCCAGTTTCCTAGTCCATTGTTGCTCTCCGTAGTAGAATTGGAAGATTGAACAGATTTAGCCTTAAGGTCAGATTTCCAGACCCCAAGATTACATTCGTTCCCGGAACTTGCAGACTGGCACTGGCTCCCTTTTCCTTTGTTACTAGTGGTGCTTCCTGGCAGAGTGCTCTTCTCAGAGCCAGGGTTCGAGGCACTGTTGTTATCGGTGGTGTTTTCGGAAGAAGACTCAGTGTCTTTGCTGGCAATGCAAGGCCACTCTTCCATGTCAGACCCGTCTACAATCACCTTGTCCCAGATGTGAATGGGGTTGGGGGAGGCGCCGCTGTTGGAGGAGGCTCCCGGGCCCCAAGTGGAATTTGCATAATTTGAAGCAGCAGCACCTCCAAGGGTTGACTCTGAGAAAGAGATGGTCTCATTAATCACAGTGGCACGTGCATCATCTCAACACCTCGAGCTCAAACCGCCCCAAAAGTGAGCTTATCACTTCCCCACAAACTAGTTCTCTGCCCACTGCCTGCCTTGCTTAACTGTGTCATGCCTGTCTGAGTCGTCTCTTCTGTCTTGCCTGGCTGGTGTATTTGCTAACTCTAACCCCCAGAGCCTCTCAAAGCTATCCTCGTGCTACTTCCAGGGACAGAGAAGGGACTTCCCGTATCTTGAGACAATGCAGTTAATAGCCTATCCTTGCTTTACAGCTACAACCCACTCTAAACACCCCTAGTATTAATAAAGAACACCTTTGATTACATCACTGCTCTAAAAGCACTGGGGAGTTTCGTAGTACATTAAGAATAAAGCTGAACTCTTGGGCCTGAGGTCTGATCAAGATGCTCCACAACCTGGGACCCACTGACTTTTCCATTTTCCCCTTGCTCTGCTTTCTCTGACGATGCCCACACTCTACAAACTGCACCTTCTCACCCCGGCTCCATTCCCCATGGGCATCTATTGTTTTTTCCTTTGGAATTCACTCGCTGAAATCTATCCATCTTTCTGGGTCTAGTTCAAGTGCCACCTCTTCTATGAAGTTTTTTTAAGCTTGCCACCTGAAAACAGCCTTTCTCTGCCTGGAGCTGTTTTGCTCCGTGTATCACACTCACCTCTTCCTTCCCTCACATGAATGCCCTCCAGGCAGACACCTATCTTGCTAATGTTTGAATTCCATGTGGCAGCCAGGGCACTGCTGCTCAGTAAGCAGCTGCTGAATGATGAATGCCCACCCAGCTAGATGCCGGGGCAGACGAGCATGAATCAGTTTGTATGCCCAAGGAACTTGATAAAAAGAGTCTGGCTCAGAGCATATTTGATTGGCGCAGGAGGGAGGGGGAATGACCTGTTTTTAAGACCAATAATTTCCTCTAAACTTATTTCAGTTCTTTTTAACCAAACAGCTTTAAATCAATATGAAGTTAAAAAAATATTACATAGCGCCATATAAAAGTAAGGAAGCGGAGAATTTCAAACTCTTGAGATCAGGGGCCTCCTAGGTTTTAAGAATGTAAACAGGAGAGTGACTCATGCTGGACCCATGTCTACATCCAGGCCTGGCGAGACTCAGCTGCTGAAGTGCCCGACACAAACACCCCCTCACACTTCCCTTTGCAGCTGGTGACGAGGGGCCAGGAAGGAAGGGCTAGGAGGCCTTTCTCTGTCTAGGCTGGGCCTGTCCTGACCACCAAAGGAAGCCTCATCAACAGGGCTTGTCTCTGTATGAAGGCCTATGTCACTGCCAGCTTTTTCTCCATCTTTGCTTTGCACATAAGATGGGAAAAAAAATTCTCTAGGCAATTCTATGTTCAAATTAGAACTAAAATAAAGCATCCTACCATTAACAACCACCAATTCACTGTCCTTGTCAATGCTTGATGGTCTTCAAGCTCTGAATTTTAATGTAATCTCAAAAAAACATTTGTAAGAATAAGTGGAAATCTTTTGACAGGTTTTAAAAAATGGGGGATGATATTTGGAAGTTCTTGGCTGTTGGCTGTTTAGTTTAGTATTCATCTATTAAAAATTCTCAAAACTTCCAGCAGAGCCTTTCAGGTAAAGATTCCTTATACCTACATACAGTTTTTAACAGAGCCCCAAATCCAGGGCTCTCTATAAACAAACATTGATCTTAGAAATCTACTAAGAGGATGGCATTACGTGGATTTCCCCCTAAATTCTGCATTATAATCTAAGAGACCATTCTCTCTCTGTTCCCAGAGTTCCGGGAACATAAACACGCACGTCTTGAGGTTCAGAACCAGCCTCTGCACTAGTCTCACTTCTAGTGGCCCCAGTACACACCTGAAGAGGTACCTGCGGCTATGGGGGCTTGAACCGTAATGCTCTCGTCTGAAAAGGGAAAAAAGGTGACGAAGAATGTGGACAAAGAGCAGTGGGCCAAGAGTACACTCGCCAGACACTGAAATTCAGTTTCAGGAGAGAAATGCTGGTACACACCTCACACTGGGCTCCTCCTCCATCTCCTGAATAACCCCAAGAGTCTACAAGAAAAGTCACCCACTCCAGTGTTCTTGCCTGGAGAATCCCACGGACAGAGGGGCCTGACAGGTTACAGTCCATGGGGTCGCAAAGAGTCGGACATGACCGAGTGACTAACACTAACTAACTAAGTCTATATAATCAGCGCTTCTCACGGACTTCAGACAGGCGACACAGAGTGGTGCGCTGCTCCCTGCAGCCGCCCCGGCCCCTTCGCCCCGCTCACCTGCCCGAGGCGCGCTCACCTGGTGCGGCCCCACCCTCGCTCTGCAGCAGCGCTCCTGTCACTTGTGCGTTGTTGGGGTTTGCTCCGGGCGCCGTGGAGGGAGGAGGCCCTGCCCCACCCCCGAGGAGCATGCAGGACGGTGGAGGGGGCTGCCCACGTTTTAGTAACACTTTGTGGTCCTGCTGGCAACGGAATCGCGGCGGCACCTCCCGAGGCATGTAGCGGGCGGCGCTTGGCGGTTGTCCGTTCGGCACTGCCACCCTTTTGGCATTGTTGCCACCATTGACTGGTGGCGATGGAGAGCTGCCAATCGGGCTGGCGGCCGTTGGTTGGCTTAAACTTGGTTTCGTCACTTCGGGCACTGAAAGAGAGAGATGAGGAAACAGCCTTTGAAATCCAGTGTGTTTTTCTGAAGATTATTTTTTCAAGAAAGTGTCCATGAGATAGGTTCCAATAAGACAATGTTCCTTTCATCCTACTCTGAGGGACATGGTGTTTCCAGATCCCCCAGCATCTTCAGTTTACAAGGATTCAAATACTGCGGTATCACGGAATGACATTCCGTTAACTGAGGAGGAGAAGGAAGTTAGCACCATTCACTCCCCTAAATCAATAGTGGAGCCCTCTGAAGGGCTGCTGAGCAGGTCTAAGGGTACACACAGACCCCAGGCAAAACCCTTGGGGAAAGGTTCAAGGCTCTCAGCCCAACAGCCCTTTCTCTCCATCCACATTCTTAAAGAAACTTTACCCAAAGTCCCTGGGCTAGGTATGCTCAGCCCTCTTCATGTGCACTCCTGGACCACGTTGTCCATCTCTGTGCCATTGAAAAAACTGTTTATATTGAGATTCTCCATTTGTAGATCCTTCTCCTCACCAGGTTAGAAGACCCTCAGTGGCAGGAACCCATCTTTCACCTTTTTTTCTTAGGGCGCGGCACAAAGTATATCCCTAAAGGGAAACCAGGCTTATAGAATCCCAAGATCAACGTGGTTGTGGCTTCTGCAGCCAGCTGAACTTAAAGACACTTGCTTGGCGTTCTGTGTAAACATTAGAAATGTTATAAATCTCTTTGCTTTTATTTAAAAAAAGTTAACTAGACTTTATGTGTATTTTTTCAACTATTCATTTAAAATAAAAATTTCAAAATGTAGATATTTTTCCTGTTTAAATATTTAAGGTTTTCCCTCCCTTGTAAAATGGCAAACAAGAAGGATGGGAACATGTGAGATGACTATGAAGCTCTGCTGGACCCTTCTGGCTTCCCTTCCACTCAGTGGAAAAAGTTCTTCTGCACTGGCAAATCCCTCGCTTCATCCTACCAAAAGACTCCACCCTTTCCAGGAAAATCTACCTGGCAGCACACTCTGGCAGCAATACAGAAACAATCAGCCTGGTAATTCCGATGACTCTGAGGCCAGACTCCCTGACCCCAGAGTCATGCGAGGGCCAGCCCTGGTGGCAGTACTGCTCTGACTGCTACAATGATGCTGGGTCAGCAGGCTGTTCACTGACCTGGCTCCTTTATGAGAGAGATACATCATCAGAAATCAGGGGGCCCAATCTACACCTGCTGGACACTGGGGAATATTATGAGTAACAGGAAGAAAAAAAGAGTAGGAGCTTGGAATAACTTCAGGGCTTAAACCCCTGGTCTAACCTTAGCCAATCATAAGGCAGTACTGTGCCTCCCAGGAAAGAAGAGAGGTGAGAGGATGGATAAATAAATACATGTATTTCTCAAGAAAATAAATAGGCCATTGCCTAATATTGTGTTGACCCAAAAGTTCATTTGGGTTTTCCATAACATCTTACAGAAAAACCTGAACTAACTTTTGGCTAACCCAGTATTATTAATATAGTGGACTTCGCATGACTTATAAAGACCAATGTGTCAATGACTGACAAATGGATGAATACAGATGAATTATTTAATCATTCATTTTCTATCTGTGTCTGGAAGATTCCATAGCACATGGCATTCCCAATCTCCTCTCTTCTTACTATGAGAATAAAGAAGCTGATGAAGGCCGGGGGAAATTCTTCCCAACTAGCTTTTAGGCCAGAAGGAATTATGCTTCTACAGGGCCGCCCTTTTATAAGAAGACTAGAATCTCCACTTTAAAGTAACCAGGTTTGTCACTCATTTCCCTAAAATAGAATCAGACATGGTAAGAAGAGCCTATAGAGCTGAGATCTGAACATCAGTTGGACCAACTCTGAATCACTCATAGCACAGTGGAAGAAATCTGGTAGACATCCTATACTGTATAAAATTCCCTGCAAAGCTCCCAGGGCATTTTCCCACCATCACATCAGAGGAACAACGGCCCATAAGCAATAAAGTCATAATAAAACGGGGCCACCCCTTGACTATCCTTCCAACACAGTGCTCCCTCCTGGGAGATCAGTCATTCAAAACTTTAGGACACTGTCAGAAAAAGCCTCCCTGCAGTACATGTTAAGAGCGAACTGTTTCAGGGCTTGAATGAGTTTTTCCCCTGTTTTACTACACTCTAAGCACTAACTGGAGAGCCATGCAGGTGTTCAGCAGGATGCCCAAGCCAACTTGCATCCTGAAGTCCAACTAGAGACATCAGAATCCCTGCAGGTATCATGTCATACTCCAAAACATCAGGGGTAACCGAAGAGAGGGAAACTATGATTAAGTCTGAATTACTTTTCAGGTCCTCTCTTTTCTCTCTGAATCTTAATTTGTTTGCAGCTTGTGGTACAAATATTTCTGAAGATGAGCTGCTCAAAATAACGGCATAGTTTCTTATTTTCCAGAGAAAAGGTCTGTGGCTTAAACCTGATCTCTGCTTCAAAAGGGAATAAAGACACTGCAGAAAAAACTAGGTATCCTACTTTCTAATTTCCATTCATTTACCACCAAAAACCATTTACTTCCTCTAATGATTCAATCTTCTCCCTTTCTCTGTTGCCATTATTTTATACCAATCTCATCTTACAGTATGAACTTCTAATTGCCTCTACTTCTGAAAAACTTCAATAAGATGCTTTTTCAGATAAAATTTTTCTTCAGAAAATTCTGAGATGGGCAGGACCAATAAACTATTTCCTTTAAATATCTTGATGGTATCAAACATTAAAAAACAAAACCAAAAAAAAAATCTTCCAGTAATGTTTTAAAAGTAATAGTTAAAATACAAACGTGTTCTACAGAAGACATTATTTTAGACTGAAGAATTTCTTGGTGAATAATAATCAATGCAATACAAAAAAATCTTAAAGACTGATGACACATAGAGTGGCCGATGCAAGCTCAACACTGTTCAACAACCTCTAAGCACTGTCTCTGTTTCTTTACCTTCCACTCATTCCCCAAACTCAATGCACCCTGGCTTTTGCACAAATCATCTCACTGGAAGCTTCTCTCCTCATTAAATCATTAGTGATTTTGTTCCCAGTTTAATGGGAACTGGTTGAACCTGGGGAGTGGGGGTGGAGCCTGCCTTAAATATCAATAAATTAGACTAGTTGTTGTTTGTTGTTTTAGTCTCTAAGTCATGTCCAACTCCTCTGTCCATGGAATTTCCCAGGCAAGAATACTGGGCTGGGTTGCCAATTCCTTCTCTAGAGGGTCTTTCCAACCTAAAGACTGAACCCCCATCTGCTGTATTGGCAAGCAGATTCTTTACCACTGAGCCACCAGGGAAGCTCAGATTAGAGTAGACCCAAGGTTAGTACATGCAGCCATGAAATTAAAAGACTCTTGCTCCTTGGAAGAAAAGCTATGACCAACCTAGACAGCATATTAAAAAGCAGAGACATTGCTTTGCCAACAAAGGTCCATCTAGTCAAAGCTATGGTTTTCCCAGTAGTCATGTATGGATGTGAGAGTTGGACCATAAAGAAAGCCAAGTGCCAAAGAGTCGATGCTTTTGAACTGTGGTATTGGAGAAGACTTTTGAGAGTCTCTTGGACTGCAGGGAGATCCAACCAGTCCATCCTAAAGGAAATCAGTCCCGGATATTCATTGGAAGGACTGATGCTGAAGCTGAAACTCCAACAGTTTGGCCATTTGATGCGAAAAACTGACTCACTGGAAGAGACCCTGATGCTGAGAAAGATCGAAGGCAGGAGGAGAAGGGGATAACAGAGGACGAGATGGTTGGATGGCATCACCGACCTGATGGACCTGAGTTTGAGTGAACTCTGGGAGTTGGTGATGGACAGGGAAGCCTGGCGTGCTGCAGTTCATGGGGTTGCCAAGAGTCGGACGCGACTGAACTGAACTGAAGGTTATTACGATGAGTACTATGTAGTCATTGTAATAGGATTTCTGGAATAGATTCAAAGATAAGCGTTTTGGCCAGTGGAATAAAATGGTCCATCATCCCAGGTATGATGATGGGAAATGTTTTTTCATTGTGTCCCAGGAGGGTAAAGATTATGAATTTGCTTTGGACAACAATATTTAAAAATTTTAATTTATACTGAGCCAGCAGTTTTTCCCTGTTTCTTTGACTCACCAACAGACATTTACCAAGGGAATACTAAGTGTCAGGCACCAAAGTCCTTCAGCTCTTTGAAGTTATCAGAGCTTCCCCATGTGGGAAGCCTTTCCTTGGGGGTTAAACATTCCCTCCCCTCTTCCAGGATCTAGTCCTCCCAGAGGGGACACAGGTTTCAATTCCTTGACCGATCTGGCCCGAACTTCTCAAGGTCCATCCAACAGAGGTTGATCTCTGTTTCTTTCCATAGAGTGGTGCCCACTATAGGAACTGCAAATCCCTGCCAAGATACTGTATTTCTAGTAATGTAGCTTAAAGTTGTGTTTCTATAAATCAATTATTTCATACTGGTAACTTCCATTAAGCCAACTGTCACCCTAAAACCTAATACCTTCCCAACAACACTAGATGGTTAAGTCCAAAACCTTCCATGACATAGTCTACCTCTTTAATCCTAATTGTATCCTTCATCCCTGTTAAATCTGGTCTATTACATCAATCCTACAAATGTGTCCAATTCCAAGACCAATACCCAACAAGCAAGATCAGTTGCTACCTAAGTACCTTTCAGTATCTGTTACCTGAGTAGCAGACCCACTCTAGCCCATGCCCATGACCTCCACTTGAAAGCCCCGTTCTGTTCTCTTCAAAAGCCTCACCCTTTAAAAAAAAAAAAAAGACGGAAGATGGAAAATATATACTGAATCCACTTTTCCTCTGAAATGTGGACAAATCTTACTTCAGTCCTCTCTGTACAACCAGAGCCTTGACACCAACACAGTCTTTTCTTTTTTTCTCATAGGATCTGCTGGGGAAAGAGAGGTGGATTCAGAGTTCAGGGGAGGCTGCCCAAGGCAGGCATCATCTTTGGGAAGAGGAACAGGACCCAGAAACACCAGCTGAGGGAAGAGGAGTGGGACCCAGGCAGACTCCGGGGAACAAAGGTGAAGATACGGCTGTGAAATGGGACAAAAAGAGGTAAAAAGATCAGGGTCTCCGTTTTCTTATGGTCTAACACGTCTCAGGGATAATTTCTATTTTTATTCTCTGGTTTTAACAAGTAAATCCATTATAAGACTCAAAACAGGCTCTCAGCTCACTTCAGAATTATTTTACTTTAATTTTTGAAGGGAATATGGAAACTGTGAAACTGTACTCCATTTTATGGTAGGTATGAGAAAAACCCTAAACAGAGGGAAACTTTGGGTAGAAGTAAAAAAGAAAATTTAACTTTTAAGGCTTTGGCAGAGGAAAGAGGAATGTGATTCTAAGAACAGACCTGGTACAAATAAAAAAAGAAAGAAAAATCTAACGGATTTTCAGGTTTCCAATAGAAATACCACTTAACATACAGGGCAGCTTGTTTCAACAGCTCAACTGGTCCTTGGCTTCACAAGTATTAAAAATTGTGGCCAGGGCCAGGAACCCAACCACTGTGTTCCAGTAACCACAGAGTCTGGATTTTTTCAGGAAAATGCCAATTTTCTCATCTGTTGTCCCCATAAGTCATCAAAAAGTCCTATAAAAACACTTATATGCCAAAATCCTTTCCTAGATAGTATGTTGGTTCAGAAAATATGAACACTGTTTCATGATCAATAACTCTATTTCTATATTAAAGTATAATTTATATTTCAAACAAGTAATTTACAGAGATACTTTCAAATAATGCCTATTTCTGGGTTAGGAACTGACAAAGTACAAAGGGAGAATACTATTTAACTAATTAAAATAATTACAACTAGTAAGTTGTGCTCATTTTATAAATCAGTACAAAATTCTAGACTATTTTCTCCTTTGGAAATGCCCTTCTTTCCCTTTTTTCTTTTTTTGGCAGCACCATGAGGTACGCATAATCTCAGTTCTCTGACCAGGGATCAAGCCTCTGTCCCCTGCAGTGGACTCATGGAGTCCTAACCACTGGACCACCAGGGAATTCCCTGAAATGCCTTTCGATTAGAAATATATGGCAGTAATGTCTACTCATCTGAGAATCTGTTTTCCTGAACTAAGTTTCCTAAGAAACTAGTACTGCCTTTATTAGTCTTCCATCACTGTGTGACATGCTTAGTCCAACAAAACAAAACAGATCAATGGAGAAACCAGTCCTCAGTGAAGCTCTCATCAAGTCGTGGCTTCTCTATGACCCTATCTTCCCCCAGGTCATCACAATTCCCTTCATCTAGGACAGCGGTTCTCAACCTGGGACATGTACTGTGGTCATCTACAGAACTTCCCTAAGTACACCTGTTATGGCTGTGGCTTGGGACCATGAAGGTGTGGGAAGAGAGCTGGGCTTGGGTGTTTTGACAGCTCTACGCAGATAATTCGAGCGCATATGCTAGCAGAGAACATCATATTCAAATGGGCAAGGATAGGGGCTACAACACTGGTCTCAAGGAATGATGTCTCCCGTCCTTAACGGGACTGACAAAAAGTAGGACCATCACCAGGCAAGACTGCATAGTCAAAAGTAACAGAGGAGAAAGAACTGAAAACACGCAGGCCATTAGAGGTTGAGAATGACCTCAGGGATATCTGCTTCTGTTTACCAGATATCACTATTTTGTAAGAGGTAAAGTACATTATCTTTTCAGAAAGCATATTCCAGGCTCTAGCTCAGAAGACAGTGTGCCATCCTAAATATAACACTCGTTTCCAGACTCAATGCCTGTCATGGATCAAGATGGCTAACAACTCTCTGTAGTTGCGACCTGTAAAGTAGGGGCTAGTGTGCTGCTTTTGTTAAGAAAAATTCTGAAAAGGTTCTGTTCAAAATCATGACCTCCTTACTTTCAAAATGGGGAATTACTCTATCTACTCTCCTGCCTCCTAAAGAAACATAAGGCCAACTAGAAACACTAGTGTAAGTACTTTTAGTTTGTCATTACTGCTCTTCAGTGACTGCAGACAACCAACCTTAATTACTCTACACCTACCCTCATGCATCAAATGGATTGGAGGCTGAGTCAGCAACTGTAAAATCTAAACACAAAAGAGCACAAATCGAAAAAGAAAGAAAAAGAAAATCTTACCTTTGGTTTTTTGTTCCGTGACCTGCAAAACAAACAGACATAGGTAAATGAGACTTGCTTTCTAAACCAGCATTATAAGATTACTGTAATTCTGATACCTCAAATAATTCAAGCTGTCAGATACATAGGCAGAGCTAAAATTCAGAAAAAGTCAGCTCAGACATCCTTCTAAAGACAATGGCCATATGTCTGGCTGTAACTTACATGACCATCATTATGAAAGAGTCCAAAAATTAAGACAAAAAGTATTCACTCTTGATAAATAATGAGGTCCCTGCACTGGGGATAGTGTTTCCCATTCTGACATCCAGAAAAGGAAATGGATGAGGCCCAGAAACAAAATTAACCACAAATACAAAAAGATTTCCCTCTGAGTATGGACCCAGACACCTGACTTCAAATCCAGAAAGCAAAGTTTAAGGGCCCACGCTCAGAGGCACTGGAGCTCACAGTAGGAAAGTTGGATTCAAAACCAAGCTCTCCCACCTCCTGTCTGTGTGATCTCAGTTTTCTATTTATCTGCTGAATGAAGATGATAACAGTATCTCTCTGCAAAGGACTGCTGTAAAGATTAAGCCGCTTCCCTGGTGGCTCAGACGGTAAAGCATCTGCCTGTAATACGAGAGACCTGGGTTCGATTCCTGGGTCGGGAAGACCCCCTGGAGAAGGAAATGGCAATCCACTCCAGCACTCTTGCCTGGAAAATCCCATGGACAGAGGAGCCTGATAGGCTATAGTCCATGGGGTCGCAAAGAGTCGGACACGACTGAGCGACTTCACTTTCCAATGCTCAATAACTGTTTGCTATTATAATTATCAAAATTTATAGAAAATTTAATGTGAAATAGAGCAATAAGATTGAAATCATAATGTGGCTTCCCAGGTAGAGCAGTGGTAAAGAATCTGCTTCCCAATGCAGGAGACATAAAAGACATGGGTTTGATCCCTAGAATGGGAAGAGCCCCTGGAGAAGGAAGTGGTAACCCACTCCAGTATTCTTGACTGGGAAATCCCAAGGTCAGAGGAGCCTGGCGGGCTACATCCATGGGGTTGCAAAGGGTCGGACATGACTAAAGTGACTGAGCATACAGACATACATAAATTTGAACAAATGTAGACTACTTTGTTGAAAGTATTTCTTTATATAGTAACTAATACGTTTCTGGAAGTGATTAACCTAAAAGCTTGGGCATGCTAAATATAATAATGGGTTTTGAGAGAGTTTGGAAATGATGACTAGGAGCCACATGGAAAACTCTTCTGCTATTAAGAGGGGAAAATAAAGGAGGGCATCTAATTATCCATGCCCTATAATATTTAAACAAAACCACAAAAGGTCATGAATAAGAAAACACTCCAAAGGAAATGTACCAGAATTCCAACGGGGGTTAAATCACATTATTGAAATCATGGGTTATTTTGACCCCCTGTTCCCAATTGCTAATCTTCAAAAAAAATTTTTTGTATTGGTCCTCCAACTTCTGGAACCAAAATATTCATATAGAAAAGAAGAGGTCTGATTATTTGTGGCTGGTAATCATACTAAGTTACTGCTCTGGATGTTCATGAAAACATGCTCATCTTCGGAAGGTCTATCCTGTGGCTAACCAGCCCGCTTCAAAATGGATTCCAGCACACCACTGAATTAAATAATCCATTTGGATGACCTCCTGGAGTGTTTCTTACATTCTTGCATTAAAAGACAAGCTAATTTAGCTGCACTGAATTTGTGCTAGGCAGCCTCTTAAAATGAATGTTTCCCAGTACTAATTGTTACAGAGCTCAGATCTACTGTATAATTTTTCTGTCACCCCACCATATCCAAGAATGAACTGATTTGCAACCACATATCAATTCCTTACGGCAATTTATACCATAGTAAATAAATACTTCTTAGAATGCCATCTGGAAGATCAGTTGTTACAGGAAGTCAATGTCTTCCCTAGCTGTAAGCAACAAACCCAACTAATGTCAAATGTGTCTTAAAATGTGGGTTCTTTTAAAAGTGTTGTCCCCCAAGATGGTGAAAAGCTGGATGATCAAAGCATGGGTTTTGCTAACGCTAAACAATGATCCTTGAGCAACATCAGCCTAATGAATGTGAGGCGAAATCCTTCTCAGACACCTCCCTCATAACTGGAAATCTAACACCATTTACTCAGGGATAGTTCTAGAAAGAGCAAACCGCCATAACCACTGAGAACAATGGGAAAGCAGCTCATGTTTAATTTCTATGTATAAATAATTTAATTTAGCTAAATAAAAGTCAGTTCTCCATGAACATTATGTTGCTAGCATTCATTCTTGGCCATTTACTTATTAAACAAACATTTTTTTGAGTAATGCTTTTGTCCTGGGCACTGTCCTAGTTACTGGAAATATAAATATGACTAAAACCTTACAGCCAGGCTAATGGGGAAGATAGACATGAAGAGATTATTATAAAGCAATGGGGTAGCCTGCGAGAAAGCTGTGGAAGCACTAAGAAGAGGCACTGTGCGCTCTCTGACTGAACGAGTATGTGACCCTATTATAGGGCCCCTGGCACATTCTCTACAATTCTTTGCATCATAGCACATTTTAAGCCTCTTAGTTGAGATGCTGTCTCTACAGTGAGGTTAAAAACCACTAAGACAGTCACACGCTGAGTTTTGTGCTTGCTCCTTAGAAGTGCTAAATCAGAATCTAATTCTGAAATTACACAATGGTTCAGGATGGTAAAACAATATCAAAGACCGTGTGCCAAGCCTAGACCCTGTGCCAGCCAATCTAGAACATTTTTGAACAAATGTGACCAAATTTTTATTGTTCTTAATTAACCATGTGAAATTTCATTTACAGTGATATTTCTCTTGGCTGTAACTTTTAAACCAGTTCTTAATGCAGATCAAGCACACAGGGTAGACAGTCCAGCTGTACATATGAAATTCTCTGCACAAATAATCCCAATTCACTCTTGAATGAACCCACACCATCTTTTATTTTAAATTATTTTTCTATTAGGGGGATCCACAACAAAAGTTTACAGATGCACATTATTATCAATCACTTCTAGCACTGATATTTCAGGTTAAAAGACATTGTTATCTATGTGAAAAACAAAGATGAACTGTACACAAGGCCCCAAACAATCACTCTATTCGGCATTTTCCTGTTATCAGCCTTTGTTCAAGCTCCCCACTGGAGAGCTTATAACCATGCCCTCCCACAGACTGCAAAATCCATTTCTTGTACCAGTTTAGTAGATGAAATGGGAATGCTCTAAGGAAAGAAAGCCTCACTGAGCTTCACTCTCCCATCACTCCCGTAGGAAAGCCAGTATGTGTGGCTACAGGGGCAACAGCTCTGACAACCCAGAAATGGTGGACCCACATATAACAACTTCAGTGACGTGGAAGGTGGCTTTGTCCACCAAGTATAAAACAAGCCTCTGACATGTTAATTCAGACTCTGTACTGTCATTTTAGACAGTTTCAACAAGCTCAGATTAGAAGGAGGTATCCTGACAGCATGAAGATGCGATGGTGAGCCTGCCACTATTAATAGAGCCAGAAACACAATTAAAAGCAGACAAAACCTTAAAGAGTGCAGTAGTCTATTACGGCACCAAACAATAATGAATATTCCTTTTAATTAAACCTTGAAGATAAATTACATTTCACATGTTTAATGCAGCAGGGTCACATGCAATCTAAGCCCGAAAATATTCCCAGTATTGTGTCTTATGCCGGCACTCCTATATGATTTCAGTAATTCAGAGAACAGAATTAAGGGAAATGCTATCTAACAATGCAGGGGAAACTTGCAGTGTCCCTTGACCTTGAATGCCTTGAGTCTGTTCTAAATCTAGAGTTCCCTCTGAACCCTGTTAACAATTGCCCCCCTCCCTAAACCTACCTTCAATAACCTGGCTCCATAGCAGGGACCCTCAAACCTGCCTTACAGTGAGGGTCTGCTTCCCAAGTGTGTCAGATAGTGGTAACAAGAACTGGTGGTGAAGTGACTCTGCCACGCACTTTGCAAAGGCAGCAAAGCACCGCTGCCGAACCAGAGCCCGTCAGGTGAAGCTCTTGAAGCTAAAAGAGCAGTGAGGGCGGGTAGTCAGCTCAGACTATGGCCAGGGCAGAGGGGACAGGGCAGGGAGGTCTAGCCACTCTCTGCTCCCCCCCGCCCTGACAGTTGACATCAGTTGGTCTTATGTCTTTTTTCCTTTTAGCATCTCTTTTTCCCTAGCAAATGCCTGAAAGCCATGATATACTATCTCCTTCAGAGCACTAAGCAGGCCCACCAGATCGTCTTTTAATTTAAAAAATATGTATTTATTTATGTATTTGGCTGAGCCAGGTGTTAGCTGCAACATGTGGGATTTTTAGTTGTGGCATGCAAACTCTTAGCTGTGGCATGCGGGACCTATATCCCCTGACCAGGGATTGAGCCCAGGCCTTTGCATTGGAAGCACAGAGTCTTAGCCACTGAACCACCAGGGAAGTTGCACTCCCCCTCCCCGACCAGATCCTCTTCGAGGGAGGATTCTTTATGGACTTTGAGGGAGATTTTTTTTAATGGAATTATCAAAAAGCAGACTCATATAAAATGACAATGTAGGTGGACCAGAAGGACAATATCAAGGCAAACTCTAGCAAGCTTTGAAAAATCATTCCATAAACTTAAGAAAATGGAGATTAATTACGATACAAACAAGGAAACACAAGCATTTAAGTGTTGGTAACTCTCATGCTTTTCTTGCTATTACTCACTGTTGTTTTCAATAAAATCGGCTGCAGCATTACTTTAACGTCTACTTTACGATAACCAGTGCAGGTCTTTAACTTTCTCCCACTTTCAAATCTTAAAACTCTCAAGTAAACTAATGCCTCAAGTGGCATTATTAAGATGTCAGGCATCCACGCCAAAGCAACTCATTCTAGATTCGCGGCAGACGTAAAGACAGACTTAATTGATTAAACCCACCTTCTGAGTGGCTTCTTTTTTCTTTTTATCCTCTTTCTTCCTTTTCTTGTCTTCCATTAACTGTTCTTCCCTTTCTTGCTCCTTCTCTCTGTTAAAGTAATGTCATACCACAAGGTTAAACACCTATGCTCAGTCTATTTGTGCAGCAAATTAAATGCTTACAGATGGTGTGCAAGGCGACAAACATTTCATCTCTGACCGAGCAGAGCACAGTACTCCATTTAAGCTAGCAGGACACATAAAACCCATCATATTTACTTATCCTCCTTATTTCGGTCTGTAACCCCTTTTGCAACATGATATTAAGTTTGGTTTTAAAGAAGTGCAGTAAAGTGAGTTTTTATAGTATCTTTCTAAACACACACACATGATTATTGTATTTCCACTCAGCAAAGAACCTAATTTGAATATATGACAACATTCTGTTGGCTTCTGACAATACTCCTCATAAATAATGCAGAATATATGACTTCAGTTACAGTATACAGGTATTTATCATAATTTAGGTATTTTCCCATGACATCTTCAGAGCAGTGAATATAAAACTCTATGTTCTAAATTCTGTATTTTTCTTCTACATTATTAACACTGTATGTTTTACATGTTTTCTACTTGTTTTTTTTAAGGCTGTATTGAAGGTCCTGTAAATCCATGTATTCCCTGTTGGGTGATTTCACAGGATCATCAGGTTTTGTTCTCAATTAAAATAAAAATAATACATAAAAATAAGCATTCTAGTTGCAGAAATATGTACCAAATCTTAAGAAACTAAGATCATGTAATTTATCCCTCACATTTGAAAAATAACTGCAAAATGCAATACTTACTGTATTACATAAAATGTTCTTACATACAAACTAATATTCTAATATATATAGAAAGTTGACGACTTCTATGTATCAACTGGGAAAAATGCATAAACAACCACTGGCGTTAACTTGAAAACTCAAGGCTGGAAACCCCAGATGCCAAGCTTATTGAATCTCAGACTGGAAAAAGAGTTAGAAATCAAGCTCCCAATTCCCAACAACTGACGAGATGCCATCTGCAATACTTGTGGGTTTTAGGGGATCTGACAGCAAACCCATGGTTTCATAGATATCACTTAGACAAAGGCTAAGTTGAAAGTCAAAGACAAGCATTCAATGTCTGCAGACATGGCAAAAACCACAATGATGGTTCCTGAAGGACTCAAGTTTGGGGACTGAAACTCCCTCAACCTACCCAGAAGGAACCAAGGGCCAGCACTGAGGCACACTCCCATGAACAGGCAGTGACACTTCATTTACAGAAAATAAGAACTGAACACGCAAATGAAGTGTTTTACCTATATATCAAGTTTTCAGTGGCCCTTTCTCCTATACGTCTGGGCATAAATATACAAAAGCCTAAAGTGCACAATTCACATTCCAACACAACGCCATGTTGTTGCTGTCCGTGTTGTTTAGCTGCTAAGTTGTGTCCAGCTCTTTTGCAGCCCGATGGACTGTAGCCCGCCAGGCTCCTCTTGTCCATGGGATTTCCCAGGCAAGAACACTGGAGTGGGTTGCCATTTCCTGCTCCTGGGGATCTTCCCAGCCCAGGGATCAAACATTCGACTCCTGAATTGCAGGCGGATTCTTTACCACTGAGTCAACCGGGAAGCCGAACATCCATGACAACTTAAAAACTACAACCAAAGAAGAGATTTTATTATAATTTCCTTAGGCTTAAGGCTGCTTTCTTTGGAGTTGGATTATGTGTACATCAGCCTAAGTGTGAAGTTCCTGGTGAAAATCTACTTGCAGTCATGTACTACTTTAAGAAAATGGATTTACGAAAATTGGCAAGATAGACGTTGACCATCTAAGGTAGGCTGGCTGCAGATCCTGTTATATTTGGCTCTTAGAGCCTCTTGCTTCCTCTGGCTGCAAATGGAAGGAGAAGATG
Organism: Oryx dammah; assembly: GCF_014754425.2. Classification (NCBI taxonomy): domain Eukaryota; kingdom Metazoa; phylum Chordata; class Mammalia; order Artiodactyla; family Bovidae; genus Oryx; species Oryx dammah. Next base: position 8,381,041 of record NW_024070213.1, read on the forward strand.
GGGTTCCTCATGACCCAGTTACTGTAACTTGATTTCCATATTTTAAAGTACAACTGACTACAGAAAAAGAGCAACCATAGCCTGAATGAGTATCTGTTTGAACATTCAATGCTCTAAAAAGCATAATGTTGTAGAAGTTTATTTTAAAAAGGCAAGGTAAAACAAAGAAAAGCAGTTAGTCATTAATGAGACACATTCTCAAAAAAACAACTAACCTTTTCAAGTATTTTTTCCTATAAACAGGTAATTCAGGGGAAGGGATTGAAACTTATGTTCACTACAAGCAGATTTATTTCCAAAACAAATATTTTTTGAAGCTTTCCAGGAGACAGACTGTGCTTTCACCCTGATCTTTTATTGTGTGTTGGTAGAACTGAGTCTTCTCTTTAAATCTCACTTTCTTAGGAAGAATTCATTTTCCCAAACCAAACCTGACTTAACCTTATCATTCACTTAATAATCAATCAAAAAGTGTGGGGTTCACCTTTCTTCTATTTCAGTTGTGCTGTATCCTGGCTGCACCTTAGAACCATTTGAGGAACTCTGAAATATCTCTATGCTGTGTCAGAGCCCAGCAAGGGTGAAGAGGGCACCCACCCATCTATGGTAGTAGTGATAGGAGATCAGTTACATGGGGGACTGACCAATAACACATTAAGGATGACAACAGTCAGGTTTCTCATCCTCAGGAGTTACCAAGATGCAAAAAGAAAACTCAAATGAACCCTGTGGAGTTGGATCAATATTAGTTATTGGCATGAACTCATGATTTTTAATACACAGGGATAGATGTAACAAAAAAAAGTAGATGCAATTGTGTGTGTCTATATGTGTATATTCCTTCATATATGCAAATACACATACTTACTTATTCCCTAGCTCTATCACTGAGAGGGCTTGGGAACAAGCAACATCCAAATACAGTAGCTAGGAACATACCTCGAACCCAGATTATGGCTTCTAAATACCATCCTTCACTAAGACAATCACAGTTTTGGGTTTTTTTTTTGGAGAAAGAACTAATTTGGGAGCTTGACGATGAAAAGCACAAAATGAGCTGAAATGCTTCTTTCCCAACAAGCAAGAAAATCTTTGACAAATGAAGGGACATGTCAAATGGTCATAGAAGCCTGAAGAGGGTCTTACAAGCTAAATCTGGGACAATATGACACTAAAAATAAGTAATGATAGCAACAGATTATAAGCCATTGTATAAGATAGGAAAACGTGAGTCCCTACAGAAAGAAATAAGTGAATACCTTGAAAACACCAAGGAATGTAATATTCACATAATATTAAATCACCACATCATGAAACACTTATTAACTACAAAGGAGAAAATAATAATTATACAGAGGAGACGCCAGGTGGATAGCACCTTAGTTAAGTAATCCACATGAAGATCATCAATGATGGGACACACTGAAATTGTGAGTAATATGACAGAAGACTCTGAGAACACAGCATTAATCCTGCAATATGCACAGCCTGAATATCATCACAAAGAAACATCAAACAGTCCCATATTGGGAGGCATTTTAGAAAATCATGCGTTTAAAATCTGCAAAAATTTCAAGGTCACGAACACCAAGGGAAGATGGGGGAACTGTTCCAAATGGAAGGGGACTAAAGGGATACAACCACCAAATGCAAAGTGTGATCCTTCTGTTACAAAGGCCATACCGGGGCAAGTGTTAAACCTTGGGTAGGGGCCAAAGAGTAAATGGTAGTAAGCCATTACCAGAGGCAACATTCCAGATCAATCGTATAGGAATCTACGGGTTTTTTTTCCAAAGCCCCCACCCCAAGTGGTTCTAACATGTAGATGGAGTTGAAAATCACTACTCTAAATTCTTGTGTTAAGCTTACCATTAGCCAGATGCAAGTGTAAACACTGTAATCTAGAATAAATCTAGAATGGTAAAAGCCAAAACTACTCTTTAAATGGCTAAGGTGAAGAAAATACAAGTGTTTTCTTTCTTCTTTTTTTTTTTAAATAAACAACTACTGGTTTCAAGAAGTACGTGCAAGGGACTTGTTTTTGAGAAAGGTCGTATTTGAATAAAAGGGAGACTCTCAATATTCATCTGAGCTGAAGCAGAGCAAGACTCTTGTCTGCAAGTTCAGGACATTAAAGAGTGACAATGCTGGCTTTCCCCCAAACTGGCTGTGTCACACATCCAAAGTTCAGAGCTGGAATATCTAGATGACAATTCCCTAGAGCTGACATCCAAGGCCATTCACAGTGCAGGCCCTACTTCTACACTGCCCTCACCTACTGTGCATACCTGATGCAAAACCTTCCCCCTTTTTGGTGCTCAGTCACACCTTACCGTGTTGTCAAGTTCTGGCTCAGTATCTGTCTGCTTCAGTGAATCCTTCCCTGACAACATCAACCCATAAGAAACTCATCCTCGCCTGTACATCTCACCACCTCTGCCCTGCCTCTTGTCTGGCCCTGAGAAGGACAGGTAGTGAAGAGGGTTCCACCTTACACATGATGGTTAGAAAAGGCCTCTCTGATAAGGAGGCCTAAGCATGGAGACCCACTGAGGTTGAGGGAGATGTGGCTGTCTGTGCCAGAGGATTCCTGGCAGAGGGAACAGCAGTAGAAAGGAATGACACTGGTGTGTTTGGCAAGGAGGGTGGAGTAGAGTGAATACGGGAGAAGGCGGTGGATGAGATCAGAGGGGTAGCAGGGCCCTGCTGAACGTCACCGCACTTCTCAAACTCAAGGGGACACATTTGGGAACTGAATAAGGGATCAAACTGGAACTGGTGTATACACACAAACCGACACTTCCTCCACCTCTAATTCTGTTGATGAAAAGCCCATTTTCCCCCTCCCGCTTTCAGGGCTGCTGCTCCTGTCTTCACAGGGGCCGGCCTGCCGCGCTCAGAGCACTGGTCAGGGCAGAACAGGAAGCCGAGCAGGCCTGCGTTTGCTGCAGTGAAGTCCACTGCTGCCCTTCCTCTTCTTCTTATCACCGAGCACAGATCCTAGGACACACGAGGTCCTCCACTGAATGTTACCAAACTGCAGGATGACGGAGCAAGAGACACTTTTCTATCTTTTCAATGGGACATGGTTCAAAAGAAAAAGCCTCAATTAAATTTAACTAGTTAAATCACTCAACAGACACTGAGTTACTATTATGTGCCAGGCACTGATCTAGGCATTAGGGATGTAAGAGTGGCCTTGGGGGCTGACAAGCTAGACACAGACAGACAGACAGATGTATACACACAACACCATAAAGAAAATAAAGCTGAGAAAGGAGCCAGAGCGCAACCAAGAGGGAAGGGGCAGGGAAGATGACAGGGTACTTTACACAAGATGTGCGTTCATGGAGGCCTCTCTGAGGCAGAGAGAGACTGGAATGAAGGAAACTATCTGTGAGAAGAGTGACCGACCAGGTAGAGAAAACATTAAGTTCAAAGATTCTGGGATGGGAGGGTGCTTGGTGTGAATTTGGAGTTTTATTTTTTGCGGGGGAAGGATACTCTTCTTCCTCCCTCCTCCAACTGGCCCCTTCCCCCCCAGCAAAAACTCAACACACACGCTTCAGAGTTTTCTGTGCTTATTTTGTAACAGTCCTCACTCACACCAAAAAATTAGGCATTCTATTTCTTAAAAGCTTCCCTCTATTCCGTTCCTTTCATCTTTCTTTCCTTCCTTCCTATTTCAGTGCCTACTTGCCAAGCTCTGTGCTGGGGGCCAATAATTCCACAAGCAGTGCTGCTTGCCTTCCTGGCGCTCTCGGTTCAAATTTTATTGTGGCTGTGCCTGGTCTTACTTATGGCATGTGGGATCCAGTTCCCTGACCAGGGATGGAACCCAGGCCTCCCGCATTGGGAGTGTGAAGTCTTGGCCACTGGCCCACCAGGAAGTACCCCTCGGCTTAAATTTTTGAACAGCTGTATCTCGCCTCACAGCTCTGCCCTCCATCTTTACCAGTATTTAGCTGCTGTTGCTGTTGTTCAGTAGCTAAGTCATGTCTGACTCTTTACGACCTCATGGACTGCAGTACGCCAGGCTTCTCTGTTGTTTACTATCTCCCCGAGTTTGTTCAAATTCATGTCCATTGAGTCGGTGATTACCAGGACATTGGGGTGCCTTTGGTATTTTGAAAGTACCAGAACCTTGGACAGGTGAATTCATGGCTTGTGATAAGCCAGGTGAGATCAACCTCTTTCCAAAAACTGTAATCATGGTCAGTGGCTCCTGAATTAATGTGCTCAAGCCTGAGCCTCAAGCATCAAGCAGAAGCAGGGCTGACAACTTCATACTTTGAAAGCAGCAGTCACCAATACACTGACCCGAGAGAAAAGAGTATCTGCCAGGTATGAATAACTGGCTACAACACCATCAACATCTGATGACTTTCTGGTCAGTAAGTATCGCGGCACCTCTGGTCTCAGATCATAACCATATATAATCAAGGCCACCGCTGCCTCCCAAGTCGCTTCAGTCGTGTCCGACTCTGTGCGACCCCATAGACGGCAGCCCACCAGGCTCCCCCGTCCCTGGGATTCTCCAGGCAAGAACACTGGAGTGGGGTGCCATTGCCTTCTCCGATAATCAAGGCAGGTAGACCCAAATGGATACAACAGATCCACCCGACAGATAAAACGTGCCAGAAGCAAACCAACACTGTAAAAGAACAAGCTATCAACGACTCTGATGAATCACCAGGGATTATGGTAAGTGACAAAAGCCAATCCCAAAGGTTACATACTGTATGAATCTATTTATAGAACACTGAAGTGACAAGTAGTTGTCAGGGGTTGCTGGGGGCTGAGGCAGGGTGATTTAAAGGGTGGCACCAGTGGTCCTTCAGGTGATGAGACTTCTGCTTCTTGATGATAGTGGTGGTAGATAAGAGAAGGTACATGTAATACAACTATAAAACTAAACACAGGCATACACAAATAAGCACAAGTAAAACTGATGAAATTAAACAAGATCAGTGAGTTGTATCAATCAGTATCTTGGCTGTGATACTATACTATAGTTCCACCAGAAGAAACCATTGGCACAAACTGGGTAAAAGGTGCCTGGAATCTCAGTATGTTATTTTCTTACAACCGCATGTGAATCTACAATTATCTCAATAACAATTTTAATGGGGGAAAAAAAAGAGCCTCAAATACTGATTTATCTTTTAGTTATCTTCTTAAAATTTTTAAGGACTTCTATTTTCAAACAAATATTTTAACAGCTCTTCATGGAAGTCACAGAAGAGTCTAAAAGAACTTTAGAAATCATTGTGGTCCTGACGTTCAAAAAATGTATTCCCCCAAATAGGCTAAAATCTACATTTCTCCCCAGTACGTCCAAATTAACTGTTTCAGTTTTATCAGTTGAGCTTCCTTGCGTCTTCCGTACATTAGGTATGTGATAAATATGACACCACAGGGTGTTTAAAATGTTCCTCTACCATGTGATCCATAGCATCACCCTTTTACTGAGGATACTGGTGCTGTACCAGTAATAAAAGCTATCATTTCACTTTGTGGTGGAGGAGTACGTCAACTCAGCCAACATCAACTCCAAGCCCCTTCTGGCCTATTTCCCAGACTCCTTTATAACTAGAGATTGCAATGTGACTTATGTTCTGCCAATAAGTTGTGCGTGTGCATGACTTTACTAGAGAACTGACAGGGCACAGGGCACCCCTCTTCTCAGGGAGCAGACATGATGTGGTCCTGGAGCCGAAACCTCTAACAGCGGTTTCCTGAATGTACAGGAAGAGGAAAAAGTTCCCGTGGGGCCCCCAGTCTGTGGTGTGACTCCCAAGGATCTGTGAGACAGCGTCACCATTTAATAAACCACTGGCAGCAGTGAACGTCCCACTGTCTGGCACTAAGAACTCTGTCCAACTCAGATTTACATAAGCTTACCAAGGCACAGCTAACATACGGGACTTGTACAGACAGCTACTTCCTTAAAAGACAAGTGGTAATAATCCTGGCAATTTATAAAATGCAAGAAAATAACTAGACACAAAACCATTAACAGTCATAACCAATTAAGGATTAATGATACCACACACATATTTGGAGTGAGGACAATTAACAAAAGGAGTGCAATGAAAAGAGGTAAGCAAAGTGCTTGAAGTATCCACTTAGAGTGTTTTTAATTAAAAATGCACACAGAAAGACAGCACGTTGGAATAAATCCATTTCAGCAGAGGAAATTACATAGTAGGGTACTCCAAAGATCTGTGTTGGATTTGTTCTTAACGTTTTTTCCTTTGCTGGATCTGACTGAGGGAATTTAATGGGATGCTAATGTAATTTGCACATGATATTAAATTAGTAGTCAAGGCCAAACAACACTGAAGCATCAAAATCATTTTAACATTGAGTGGCTCATGGGAAGAAAATAGTAACATTAAACTAAGCAAAATAAAGGTAAATACATTTTTTATTAATTTAGAGGGATGCAGAAATTTCTCCTACACTGAGTTGCATCATGTAATACGTGACAGGCAATTCTTTTGTACGGCGGCTTGAGAGTTCCTCTGGCTGCAAGGAGATAAAACCAGTCAATCCTAAAGGAAATCACCCTTGAATATTCATAGGAAGGACTGATACTGAAGCTCCAATACTTTGGCCACCTGACGCAAAGAGCTGACTCATTGGAAAAGACCCTGGTGCTGGGGAAGACTGAAGGCAAAAGGAGAACTTGGGGGGCAGAGGATGGAATGTGAGCAAACTTCTGGAGATAGTGAAGGACATGGGGGCCTGTCATGCTGCAGTCCATGGGGTCACAAAGAGTTGGACATGATTTTGCAACAGTACAACAACAACAAAATTAACACTGCTCCTTCTACATATGAGTTACCTTCCTACGTGTGGTTGTGTAAAGCAATGCTTCTCAATCTTTAATGGGAATCTTGTTAAAATGCAGAATCTTATTTAGTAGGTTTGGTGGGGACCTCCAATTCTCCTTTTTTAACAAGCTGCTGGTCCTAGGATCTTACTTTGAATAGTACAGAAACAATGCACTTGGCTGTTCTTTCTAGGAAAATATGAAACTGTACTGATTTCTCCAAGGATAAATATTAACCTCATTAACATCAAGCTTATGCCCTGTTATTCCTATCTGTGTTTCAGTGCCAAATGACAGTGTAATCTTCATAAAGACATATTAAAAGTCAATTAGACAACTTGTGTAATACCAAATATGCATGAAATTTAATTGAAACATCATGAATAGCTAGGACCACACCTGCACAGGCAAACAAACCATGATGACAGCAAAGGTAGGTATCAATAGTCAAAGGGGGCCATCAACTATAGGGGAATGCAGATTTCAAGTATGTCAAGCTCAAAAAGAATCTGTGTTTCAGAATCAGTGAAACACGGCAACAATACTTCTGTGAATATAACCTCTGACTCCAAGTGTCTCACAAATCCCTCCACATCCCACAACTAAGGTACATGCAAGGAATAGATTTGGAATTACTCAAATCAGAAAAAGGAAGAAAAAACATTTAAAAGAATTTGTTTTCACTTTCAAAAACTCCATGTGGCAAAAGTTGTAATGAGTGATAGGGGAGGTTTCCCCCTGCAAAACCCTTCAGGGTTAGAATGGTGATTGAGAAACAGCTCATTTGAAATGACTCTTCTTATACTTTATATACTCTTGCCTTGCAGCCCAGCAGACTCTAACAAAGATCTTTACTCAGTTTCAGTGCAGCTGTGTAGGAAGTTCCTTATATTGCTTCGGGAATTATCTCCTTACAGCTTCCACCCACTGGTCCTAAGCTTTCCTTTCCAGACTGCACAGAAGTCTTCTAAATTCATATTTGTAGTCACCCATCATGCATCCCAGAAGCATTCTCACAGTCTTCAAACAGTTCACCTGCGACTTGGTTTTCCAGCCCCTCATCATCATCCTCTAGACATATCCAGTGTGTCGATGAGCATCCAATTACTGGGTAAGGCAGGACCCAACAGAGTAGTCCTGCCACTTCCTCATACCAGGTAATACCCCACTGTCAATACGGTCGCAGAGCCCATCTGCCTTCCCCAGCAATCACCTCTTTCTGAGTTATAGCCACTTCTCACCCCTATTTTTCACAGTATTGCTAAGTTACTGCTCCCTGATTGAGTAGAGGATCTTACATGTATTTCTCCCAATGCCTTCTGTGCCTGACTGTCAGCCTAGCATTCCCACCCCCTATAGCTGGCGGGGGAAGCCTGGCACAACATTTCCCAGAATCCCATTCTCTGTCTGTTTTAAGTTAGATACAGCCAATGAGAGGCTCCTGCTCTGGAAGACGGAAGTCAGTATTCTCTGAAAATAGCTGTAAGCAGACACATAGGCAGCGGCAGACAGGACTTTCCATTTTCACAGCAGCTTCCAGATGAACTGGAGCCACACTGGAGCTGCAGACTACCGCTGAGTTCACGCTTCCCTAGGAACCTGGCATTCTAATCTCATCAACAATAACAATGGTCTCCTCGCATGCTACCCCCACCCACCCCCGACTTTCTAATGGTTGTGTGAGCTGTTAATTCCCTATAGAAAAACCTTTTCTTTTTGGAAAATACAATCAATTCTACCCAAAAAAGCTACCAGAATTAATAAATGACTTTAGCAAGGTTACAGGATATAAGATCAATACATAAAACCAATTCTATTTCTGTATACTAACAACAATCAAAAACTGAAATTTTTAGAAATCCTACTTATAGTAGCATTGAAACCTATGAAATATTTAGAGGTAAACCTGATGATAAAGTCCTATCCTTGTACACTGAAAACTGTAAAATGTTGATAAGAGAAAAATTTTAAAACCTAAATAAGTGGAGAGATATACTGTGTTCACAGACTGGAAGACAGCACTGTTTATATGTCGGTTCTCCCAAAATTGATTTATAGATCTGACACAATCCCTATCAAAATCTCTGCATGATTTTTAAGTAGAAACTAACAAGCTCTTTTTAAAATTCCTTAGGACCCAGAATAGGCAATAAGTTTCAAAAAGAACAGCTGGAGGACTCATAGCACCTGACATGCAGGCTTATTATAAAGATATAGTAATGAAGGCAGTGCAGTACTGACATCGACAAAAAGTTCAGTAGGATGAAACAGATGCCAGAGATAGAGCGATACAGGAATGGACAACTGATTTTCAAAAAGGTACAAAGGTAATTCAGCAGAGAAAGAATAGTCTGTTCTCCACAAACGGTGGGGCAGCAGCTGAACAGCCATATGTTTAAAAAAAAAACAAACAAACCCTCAACCCAGACCTTACACTACATACAAAAATCAGCTCAAAATGGATCAGAAAAGGAAAAGAAAATCTTTGTGAACTTGGGTTAGGAAAATTATTTCTTAGCCCTAACAACAAAAGGATGATCCACAAAAGAAAAAAAATGATTGATAAATTTGATTATTGAGAATTAAGAACTTCTACTGTCCAAAAGATGCTGTTAAGAGAAAAAGAGCAGCAGACTGGGAGAACATATTTGCAAATCACTTATCTGATAAAGAATGCATCTCCAGATAGATAAAGAACCCTGGAAATCTAATAACATATTTACAAAACGCTATTTTTCAAATGGGCAAACTTTATGGCAGCTTGATTTTAAGAGCTGAAAAGTGTAAATGACTCAACTGTGCATCAGCTGGTAAATGGATCAGCAAATTGTGGTAGGGCATACAATGAACCAGTTCTCAGCAATAAGGGGACGGTAACACAAAGCATGGTAAAACTCAAAATAATTATGTTGAATGAAAGAAGCCAGAAAAGAACTGTATGCTCCATTTGTATAATATTCTAGAAAACACAAACTAATCTGTAAGGGCAGAAAGCAGATCAGCAGTTACCTGCGGGCTGGGAAGGGACAGGGCGGGGCCAAAAGGAAGACAGACAAGCGGGCACTAAGAGACTATGGGGGACTTCCCTGGTGGTCCAGTGGCTAAGACGCTGCACTCCCAATGCAGGCGGCCAGGTTCAATCTCTGGTCAGGGAACCAGATCCCATGCCACAACTAGGAGTTCACACGCCACAACTAAGCCCCAGCTCAGCCAACACAGACATACACACATACATAGATGGAGACTTTGGGAAATAACGGATACACTCTTCATCGTACGCATACACAGTTCAAAACTGCATGTATTCTGAACACTTCAAATCTAAGCACTTCAATTCTAATTTAGTATTTCAATTACACCTCAATAAGGGGCTGAAAATAAAAATGAAAAAGAGAAGAAACTCTTTCCTCCATGGAATACCTGGAATGGCCTCTATTTTCCTGGCAGAGTCCTGACTGTGCACTGGTACCTGTGAGCTCTAATAGTTGAAATTTCATCCAGGTGGGACATTCTAAGATGCCAAATCTTTAAATCGGAGCATTGATAACATTCCTGTGAGTGTAAAGTACCATTTTTAAATGCAATGAAGCCTCCTGTAAAAGAAATCTTAATAAGGTGAAATTTTGAACTTTTAAACTGTTACATTTCACTGCTTTAACTCTCTAGATTGCTATAAATTACCAGCCTGTTCACTGGGATTTTCTCCTGATGTTTCCATTCAGCTGGTTAACACCTATACTGTTGTTGTTTAGTTGCTAAGTCGAGTCTGACTCTCTTCAACCCCATGGACTGTAGCACGCCAGGCTCCTCCGTCCATGGGATTTCCCAGGCAAAAATACTGGAGTGGGTAGCTATTTCCTTCTCCGGGGAATCTACCCATCCCAGGGACTGAACCCACATGTCCTGCACTGGCAGGCAGACTCACTACAACTGAACCACTAGGGAAGCCTCATACCCTTATGATGTGTTTATACTGTAACTCTGAATCAAATCTTCTAATTTTTCAACTATTCTTTTGGTTTTGCTTGCCTCAAACTAACGATCTTCAAGCTCAAAAGACCCCTGAGGTTTTCAAGACCTTAGATCTGGTGAACAAATCTTTGTTACCACCATCTTACAGTTTACTCCTGAAAGTACTTGCCAGGCTGCAAAAGACAGCCTGAAACTAGGAGCAGTTTACAAATATTCAATAGACTAAGAAGCAACATCCTGAGGAGAGCTTTTAATATTTATATCCTGGAACCACTAAAGACTATGTTTAAACCTCAAGGGCCAAACACACAAAGCCAGAGAAGCACTCTACCCTTAGTATTCAACAGTAAAGAAAGCGAAAAGAAACAAGGTATAGGAGTCCAAGCCAGGGTTCTGGAAGCCACAACAGAACAGCAAAGTATGGTTCCTCAGCAGAAAAGAAAACAGCTTACCAATGAGAACCCAAAGTGCGAGGCACATGTCATTTAGACAGGAATCATCAACTTATGAACAGTAGACAGTCGGGCTGTTTTCACAAGACGCTGAGGAGCTTTTGTTTTTATATTGTTTTTCCACCCTTCTTTGCCTGCTTCCATGCATGGGCCAACACAATTATACATCAAGAGAAGTAATAATAACAACTGACCGTAGAAATCAAATAGATTGTTTGCAGTTCAATCACAGTAAGTTAAAAACCCCTTTAGAAGGCAATTTTAAAGTAATAAAAGCATGACAAACCACCTTAAGATTGTGCTCTCCATGTTCATCCAGGAGGACTTGGTGGCTAGGACATCAAAACGCTTGAAGTGCACATGTCTACCCCCAGCAGGGCCTTGTCTCTGCAGATGCTCACTCAGCAGGCTTGGGCTGAGGTTCGGACTGCTGCAAGTGCACTACCAGTGTAGCAGTCGGGGGGCGGGGGTGGGGTGGGGGGTGGCGTCCGGAAGGTTGAAGAGATTCTTGGAGGTCTGTTGCCTCCTACACAGGAGAAGGGAGTGTGGGCCATTATCCTCACTTAGGCTCTGGACTCTCCTCTCTCACTGACCAAGCCACTTTCTCAAGGCTGCCCGGGCACACATAGGAAACAGGGCTAAATAGTGGGCATGAAAACCTTTAAAAGTATGACTCAAATCTACAGAGGAGAAAAGAATGGAATTCAAACAACGATCCATGTGGTTCTCCTCCGACCAAGGTGGGAAGGGTCTTGTCATATCACAGGCCACCAGGGAAAGTGACTTTTGCACGTCTTTCTAGATCTGGGCCTTAAGAGAAAGCCAGGCATTTTATTCAGAAATTAAGAGGAGGAGATTTGGGGCCTTACCTCAGGATTACACAGTACCTTACTGCAAACAATGAGACAGGCAGGGTGCAAGCTTCCTGATTATATGGCACCACTACCACTTTATTAAGTCTATGCCTGTTATTCTAATTCTGGAAATCCTCTGAGAAAGGGTGCTACTTGTGACACTTATCTCGGTATTGAAAAATTAGCAGAGAAGGAAATCAACTCTGAATTCAGGATCCACAGGCTGACAGTCGCACCTACTTCTCAATGCTCTTAATTTGTGCTCTATTTTCAGAATAGTAAAAATGGAAAGTCGTGTTTTTGTATGCCAATTGTCATTTAAATTTAGCACGTTGAATGATAAAAATTGAATTACCTTGAGGGAAATGTACATTTCTGAAAGATAAGCATGTTTGATGTTAATAAGTAACCAGCTACAGAGTAGAGATAACTCCTGAACTTAAATGACCCAGCTGTTCATCTAAAATGGTACACAGGTGGGGAGATGACTCAAAATTTAAAATGCCACTTATACACAGCCTTTTGGTAACAACTAAGCCAACATGGAACTGTGTTTGATGCTTCAAGACCACATATAGGATGACTAATTCTAGATTATATTTAAGGCTCTATATACACAATTTTGTACCTAATTTCTACTTAGGTCATCTGAGGAAAATTTTTACAGAGTGTTATCTACCATTGTAACCTTTAATAACATTACTCAAATCTAAGGAATTTCAAATGTATGCTTTTAACAATCTCAGTAATAGCCAAGTGTAAATACCATGGTTTTCTGAAAGAACACTTAAGTTTCTCTTAAACAAGAGATCGAGGTCTTTTTTCCCCTTGTAGTTAAGAATCTTGCTTTCTATATAAAATCTGTATACTCTCTGAGTCTAGAGATCCGCAAACAACGCCGCAGCAGTTCTCTATTTTCCTGTGTTTCAGGACTCAGTTTCCAACATCTTCAAAGTTCTTTGGATTCCATCTCCCACAACCCCATATCCAAGTGCAATCAATTACAAGCAGAGCCCTCTACCAAGGTCAGGCAAAGAGAAAACACAAGCTTTGAAGTCTGACAGTTTTAAGACCAAATTACATGTATCTCGAGCCTCAGTTTCTACTCATGGCAGGAACTTGGGCAAATTATGTGGCTTCTAGGTTTCGGTTTTGCATCTATAAAATGCGGATTATGCTGCCATGGAGAGTGGCTGTGCTGACTGGAGACAGTGCCTGAAAGCACCTGACAATACCCAGTCACGGGCTGCAGCTTCTGCTTCTCTTCTGGCAGCAGCTCCCTCAGCCTTCTCCTCTCTGTCAAGCATCTATGATGCATAAACCCCAGAGGAGGGGCTTGGGTAACATACAAGGAGGTGAGACCCAACATTCTGAGACACACTAAAGAGCCACCATGACTCTACTCAATTAGACCCATACCACACACCTCACGTGAAAATAAACTCTAGATGACGGAAAGAGTTCAATATAAAGGAAAGAAGGAAGTGCATATTCTTCATTAAAGCACTGAAGAAGCTGGCTGATTTCTCTTTTCATAATTACAGAGTAAGCAAAGACTTTCTAATTTCTAACTATGATACAAACTCAAATCTCATAAACAAATGATTGCTGTATCTATATAAAATACAGGTATTTATAAACTTTAAAACCATTATTATGATAAAACCCATCAGGAACACGACCAGTGTTTGCTGGGAAAAATATATTAGCAATTCATATCACAAAGAGTTAGGTTCCGTGATACATAAAGAGCTCCCACCAATCAGTAAGGAAAAGGTCAACAATCCAATAGAAAAGTAGGTGAAGGAAATGAACTCACTGTTGTTCACATCTAAAACATCTGAGAAGATAATCTACTGCGTTCCCTGTAAGAGACTAGCACTATTAAAACTGTCCTGGAATACTACTCACTTACCAAACTGTCAAGGACAAAATGTGTAAAACTACAATGCTGTCCAAAGGTGCCAGGGGAAAGGCATTCATATATGTTGCTGGTGAGAATATAAACTAGTAAAATCTCTGTAGAGGACAATGTAAAAGTTTTCTATCAAAGTTAAAGTATACATCGTCTTTGACTTAGCTATCTCACTTATAGGAACATTATCACAGGAAAATAATTATACATGTGGGAGATGACAAACCTAAAGAATATGCACTGCAACATGCTTGTAATGGCAAAAGATTGGAAACAGTCCATCAATTAGGAAGCTGGTTATATAAATTATGGCTTATCCACACAAGGAAATACTATGTAATTATGAAAGGAAGCTCTTTATGTACTAATGAAAATAGATCTTCAAGATATATTGTTAAATTTAAAAAGCAAGATGCAAACAAGTGTACTTTAATTATCAGGTACATAAGGAAGAGAGGGCTTATGTGTAGCTCTTTATATATGAATAGAGACCCCTTGGAAGAAAATATTTTAAAAAACTAGTACTACTACTGCATTGAAAAGGAAAGGCTGGGTGTGGTTAGACAAATGTATACTTTTCTTCAACCAAACAAATTCAGTTTTAAAGAAGATACTTGCAAATGATATATCTGATAAGGGGTTAACATCCAAAGTATACAAAGAACTCATGTAACTCAACACCAAAAAATAAAACAAAAACTTTAAAAAATGGGCAGAGGACCCGATTAGACATTTTCCCAAAGAAGACATACAGATGGCCAAAAGGCACCTGAAAAGATGGTCAACATCAGCAGTCACCAGGGAAATGAAAATCAAAAGTACAATGACACGTATCAGCCCATACTCATCAGAATGGCTATTATCAAAAGAACAAGTGTTATAAGGAAGTGGAGAAAATGAAACCCTGGAACACTGTTGGTGGGAATGTAAAGCGATGTAGTAACTGTGGAAAACAGTATGGAAGTTTCTCAAAAAATTAGAAATAGTTACCATACAGTCCAGCAATTCAACTTCTGGGTATTTTTCTGAAGAAAACAAAAACACTAATTGGAAAAGATGCATGTACCTCTAAGTTCACTGCAGTGCTGTTTACAACAGCCAAGATACGGAAGCCCCCTAAGTGTCCACCGACGAGATGAATGGATAAAGATGCCGTATGTGTATGTAGGTACGTGTGTGCATATCTATATATTTGTATATAGGAATATTACCTGACCATAAAAAAGAAAGAAATCCTCCATATTATGCTGAGTCAAAGAAATCAGAGAAAGACAAATACCGTACAATTTCATTTACATGTGAAATCTAAAAAAAAAAAAAAAAAACACCAAAAGACAAAAACAGAACAGACTCACAGAGAACAAACAGGTGGTTGCCAGAGAAGGGAGGGGGTGGGTGGGAGATGAGTGAAACACGTAAAGGATTAAGAAACATAAACTTCCAGTTAAAACATAAGTGAGTCATGGGATCAAATGCACAGCATAGGGGATATAGAGTCATTAAAACAAAAATAGCAAGATGTTACCACTGGGGGGAACGGTAGAGAGTACACAAGATTCTTTTTTTTAAAAAATAATTCTTAATTTGTGATAAGTCTCAAAACGTACTATTAACCGTACCTGTACAGTTCAGTGGCACTAAGCACATTCCCACTGTTGTACAACTTCACCATCATCCATCTCCCGAATGCTTCAGCTTCCTAATCTGAAACTCGGCCCCATTAAACACTGATTCTCCATCCCCCCTCCCTACCCCACCAACCCCCAGAGTTCAGGGTATCTATCAATGTATTTTCTGATTCTATGAGTTTGACTACTCTAGGTAAAGATTATTTCATAAAAAAATATATTTTTTAAAAAACCACTGTTATTTCTTACAACTGCAGATGAATCTAAATTATCTCAAAATAAAGAAGTTTAAATAAAAAAAATTTTTTTTATTTGAGTAAGCAATATATCATGGGTCTGGAAGTCAAATGGGCAGCCAAAGCAGTGATGCTATCCTGAGTACAGAAGAAAGATCACTGTTCAGCTTTTGCACTGGAGTCTGGATTCCACTGAGAGCACACTCCATTCCCCAGACAAACCCCATTCCTCTCTGCCTGTCGGGTCCATGCTCTTGGAATGCAAGCTTTTGGTTCCAGTTAAGGCCTTCCAATCCTCCCCAAGTGGCTCAGCAGTAAAAAATCCACCTGAAATGCAGGAGCCGCAGGAAACTCCAGTTCGATCCCTGGGTCAGGAAGATCTTCTGGAGAAGGGAATGGCAACCCACTCCAGTATATTCTTGCCTGGAGAATCCCATGGACAGAGGATCCTGGCAGACTACAGTCCCTAGGGTAGCAAAGAGTTGGACACGACTGAAGCGACTTAGCACACACGCACTTAAGGCCTTCCAATAGCCGAGACATTTCCCCTTGGTCTTCTCCCCATCCCCTATAGACCCCTTACCTCAGCATTTTGTACAGTGGTACAGAGAGGGAACTGTGCAGGCCACAGACATGAAGCTGCAGGCTGCGTGGATCAGCCACGATAGAATAAAAACTTCCTCAAGCAATAAGCTGCAAACGGACAATTAAGAACTTTCAGGGACTTCGGATTTTTACCTCCATGAGATGTTGTGAAGAGAGAGGAGGTCAGGGAAGACTCCAAAGAACAAGAATTTGCTGTTGTCTCCACTTCGCCTCGAGTTGAAAGTGCCCCCATTATTAGGTATGAGTCATCACCCTGCCTTCCGGCTACACCTTAAAATGGAAAAAGAGACGGATAGGCCAGGACACCTTACCTTCAGGACATCAGCCATTACACTCCCTCAGTTAGATCACCCCTTACATAGACTCCAGGCTCACCAAGCAACCATCAAACTCTAAAACACAGGTCACCTGGAACAAGGACAGCCTGGGCAGAATGTCCAGTGGGAGCCCTGGAGCCAGGGCAGCAAGAAGGCAGACAGGAGTCAATAAAGGGGGCGAGAAGGGAGCCTATAACCTTCACCTAAGAGAAAAGGAGAAGGAAATGGTAACCCACTCCAGTACTCTCGCCTGGAAAATGCCATTAACAGAGGATCCTGGTAGGCTACAGGCCATGGGGTCGCACAGAGTCAGACACGACTGAGTGACTACTTAAGTAGTAAGTAAGCAGCACCAGAAAACTAGCATCCAAACAAATCTGCCTTTACATCTTTCCTGAGCACTCAACTGGTGTAAGACCATGGCCCGTGAAACATCAGCTGGACATCCAGATCTGTCCTAGGAACATGACAGGTGAGCACAACTGTGAAACAATTCATTCGCCTAAAAGAAGGAAGCCACTGTCCTGACAGAAAGAAACTGCATGCCATGTTGTGTTGCAGTGGAAGAACTGGAACCTGCAACATGCTGGTGGGGCCCAAGTGTCTAGACAGAATACAGACCACTACAGCTATCAACAGAATCGGCTTGGGGAGGGAGGGATGGGAGAGCGAGCTGGGATGGGCAAGAGATGGGCTGCCTCACAGGGATTCCACCATCGTCAGGAAAGCCGACGCTTCCGAAACAGCCAAGCCTTCTCACTAAAAGCGTGTTGGGCGGGGCTCTGGGGGTAAAATGTATAGTTGTGTGCTCTCCACTTACATGCCTGCTTTAGCTTTACCTTTTCCACTCATTTTATTTGACATGCTCTGGGCCCTTACCAAATTAGATCAACGAGCCCAGTCTTGAAAAAGTAACAACTGCTTTCCAAACACACCAATTTCCTTTTTTCTAAAACAAAGGCTTTAAAAGGGAAAGGAAAGTGAAGAAAGAGAATGCATTCCTGCCAATTTTTCTGGCCAAGTTGGGGTTTCCAGTTAAGCTTTCCACTCTTGTATGTACAGCTTTTGCTTAAAAAAAAAAAAAAAGGATGAAACAAGAAGGGAAATGAAACACTATGTACCAAAACTAAACCACAGAGGTGCTAACCAAAAGGCAGAAAAATTTCCTAGAAGATAAAATGATTTAAGCAAACACTTGAACAACAGTGAGCACACATGCAGACTATTTGCTGCCTCCAGCAGGGAGGAGTTAAACAGCCCCTCCCTCTTCTGAGCCACTCTAACTTGGACAGAGTGACAAAAGTTCCATGGAAGCTGGGAGGGAAGGGGGCTCAACCACCACCCCTTCCTCCAGGGAACAGAAGCTGCACCTGGGCACACACCACCCTGCCCTCCATCCCACTCCTGGTCGTACTGGGGGTTCTGGCTCCAGGAACACGGTGGCTTGTCCACGGTCAACAAGAATCTGGGGATTAATGTAATTAACACTGCTGTATGTTATATATGAAAGTTCTTGAGAGAGTAAATCCTAAGAGTTCTAAACACAAGAAAAACATATTTTTTTCTTTAAAAAAAAAAAAAAAAAAGTTGTGTCCATGAGGTGATGGATCGTCACTAAACCTATTGTGGTAATCACTTCATAATGTAAGTTAAATCATTATACTGTACACCTTAAACTTAAGTAGGCTTCCCTGGCTTCCCAGATGGTAAACGTACACCTTAAACTTAAGTAGGCTTCCCAGATGGTAAACCGTCTGTCTACAATGCGGGAGACCTGGGTTCGATCCCTGGGTCGGGAAGGCTCCCTGGAGAAGGAAACGGCAACCCACTCCAGTACTCTTGCTTAGAAAATCCCATGGATGGAGTAGCCTGATGCAGGCTACTCGGTCCATGGGGTCGTAAAGAGTCGGACATGACTGAGCAACTCAACAGAACCAGAAGGAAAAACAAAAAGAATCTGGGGATCCTTGGGACTTCCTGGTGGTCCAGTGGTTAAGATAACATGCTTCCAATGCAGAGGGCATAGGTTCAATCCCAGGCTGGGGAATTAAGATTCCACCTGCTGCGTGGTATCCCAAAAAACAGGTTTAAAACAAAAAAAAAAGAGAATCCTTCAGCAAGACTTCCCCACTACACTTAGCAAACCCAGGGTTCAGGAGGCCAGAGCATCCAGGCTAGGAGTGGCTCCAAGCTCTACCCCTACCCTACAATAAGAGCGGTATTCAGCAAGACCAGCTGTGAGCTCTATCGTAATCTGTTGCTAATAAAGTTCCTGCATTTTCTAACGATTTTTTTTTCCCCAGAAGGAAGGGCTTTCCTGTGTAATCCTGTGTAATGTTTTCTTCCCCCACACAATCATTTAGTGGCCCCTATAGGCCACGCCTTGTACCAGGTAGGTATTCAGGATAGAGAGAAAGACAAAAATGGTGCTTACATTCCAGTAAAACAGGTAGTAAGTCAAGTAAGAAATGAGTAACATGATTTTAGTGACCAGTGAAGAAAATAAACCAGGTAGGGTAATGGGACGGAATCCAGAGACATTGGAGAATGGGTTCTTCCAGAGAAGATAAGGAAGGCTTCCAAGGAAAGGAGGTGATATTTGAGCACTGACTGTTGAAAAAGAACCATGTGGGGATAGAATGTTCTAGAGAGAGGGAAGAACCAGTCTAAAAGGAACAGGGGGGAACCACCTCGTATGTAAAAGGCACAGTAAGACCTGTATGGCCACTGTTGAAACCAAACACTTAACTGAAGTCTACAGGGTAAATGGTAGTCAGAGGCTGGCGTGGGGGTGGGGACAGGGTCCAAGGTGAACACCCAACAGCACCAGCCATTACGTTCAGGACCGACTTGTCCTCCCACTGCAATCAAAGGACCTCCAGACTCCTGCCTGGCCTCTTCCAGCCCACATTCCCAAGCCTGGACCCTGGCTAAGGTGATATCTGCTTCCAGAAATGACTCTTGCTCCTTCAAACAGCTGGCCCTCCTTATCTGCAGATGACTAGTTCCAGGACACGTCCCCGGCCCCCCACTCATGGATACCAAACCTTTTGAAGTTCAAGTCCTTTATACAAAATGATGGAGTCCAGTCAGCCCTCCGTATCCGCAGGTTCTGCATCCGTGAACTCGACCAACCTGGGATAGGGAACCCGCGGACATGGAGGGCCCACAGTGTGTGCTTTCCATCTAGCTGAAGTCCCCCGCTCAGGGCTCACCACCTCCCTGTCTTCCTGTTAGATCCAACGCAGGGATTCCTATCAGCCTGGAGCACTTATTCACTTTTCTAAGCAAATACTTACAGTCCACCTTCTAAGTGCCCAGTATTCTGGCCCTGGGATACAGAGGCTGAACCAGACACTGGTCTACCTGGTCTCCTGGGGGAGGAACTGGTAAACAGTTTCTACACAATCGGGTAACGGGATAATAAAGGTTCATCTGACTTTGATAACTGCCTCTGACAGCAACTTGAGTCTTTTGTGGGTGATGTCATCTGTCCAGATCAGCCTGAAAACACAAGAGCCCAGTGAGCTTGCTTCCCAGAATACCCAGGAAGTTTGGTTTAAGTCTGTTGCTCCTCAAACATGTCCTGATTTGGACACTGAACTCATCCTACCCATCAGGATCAAACCGCCGCTTCTGAGCCTGGCTCTTAGAGCCTGCCCTGCCTGGGGCTTCATTTTACTTCTCCATCTCCTCTACCATGCCTCCTCAAACCTTCACTTCCTGTTACCAGAACCCACTGTCACCTCCTGTCTTTTCTCTGGTACATGAAAGGCCCTTTATAAATGATTGTGAATACAGAGAAATAAAAGAGGATGTCTGTCCAACTATCCCTGGGCTGGCTGGAGTCTCTCTCCTACAGAAGCCATTCGGACTGCACTTTCCCGCCCTGCTCAGAAGTCCTAGTCTTCACTATCAACTAGTCATCAATACGCTACCAAGTTACAGGATTTCACAGTTATTTCTAGTATTATGAAGTTAAGTCATTATTTTTAAGAATGTTATAAAGTGAAAGTATTAGTCGCTTAGTCATGTCTGACTCTCTGCGACCCCATGGACTCCCCAAAAGGCTCCTTTGTCCATGGGATTCTCCAGGCAAGAATATTGGAGTGGGTTGCTATTCCCTTCTCCAGGGGATCTTCCCAACCCAGGGATCAAACCTGAATTTCCCACACTACAAGCAGATTCTTTACCGTTTCAGCCACAAGAGAAACCCCAAGATTATTATAAGCACCCTGTAAATAGTAGCCCTAACTCAATCAGTTCAGTCATGTCCGACTCTTTGCAATCCCATGAATCACAGCACGCCAGGCCTCCCTGTCCATCACCAACTCCTGGAGTTCACTCAAACTCATGTCCATCGAGTTGGTGATGCCATCCAGCCATCTCATCCTCTGTCGTCCCCTTCTCCTCCTGCCCCCAATCCCTCCCAGCATCAGGGTCTTTTCCAATGAGTCAACTCTTCCCATGAGGTGGCCGAAGTATTGGAGTTTCAACTTCAGCATCAGTCCTTCCAATGAACACCCAGGACTGATCTCCTTTAGAATGGACTGGTTGGATCTCCTTGCAGTCCAAGGGACTCTCAAGAGTCTTCTCCAATACCACAGTGCAAAAGCATCAATTCTTTGGCACTCAGCTTTCTTCACAGTCCAATCGTCACATCCATACATGTGTAAAGAAATAAGTCAGAGAATGTAATAATCATAAACCAGGATTTACTGTGACAAATAACTTTTGTCTTCTTCAAAGCAGTTATCTCGAAGGGTTACGTGCTTATTCCAGTAACAACTTTCTTGGCTCAAATAGTTTGCATGCACGCTCAGCTGCTCAGTGGTACCCAATTCTTTTGTGACCCCATGGACTACAGGCCACCAGGATCTTCTGTCCATGGGATTCCCCAGGCAAAAGTACTGGAGTGGGTTGCCATTCCCCGGGGCATCTTCCAGACCCAAGGATCGAACCTGTGTCTCCTGCATTGGCAGGTGGATTCTTTACCACTGAGTCACCTGGGAAGCCCAAGCATGCCCGCATGCTTATTCCACTAACTTTTCTTGGCTCAAATAGTTTGGGAACTTCTCTTTCAGACTGAACCAGTGCTAGGGCACTGTTTTCAATATCTGCACTGCCAACTTTCTGAAAGCAATGCTAACCTGGATGTGTAAATTCTAGAGGACTGGCTTAGAAAAAAACTACAAAGTCACACTGTGGGTTCTTTCCCGACACTGCCTTGCACACAGCAGGTCTGCAGCTCTGTCACTGAACACGAGGCAGGGGGTCTGGGGCTCTGGCTCTGCCTCCAACACTCACCAGCTCTGGGTCAGTGAGAGAAGGAATTTGGGCAGAGTGACGTCAGGCTCCTTTCAGCCCTAATGTTTTATGGTGCTTTTAGGGAGAATTAGTAAAATCCAATTTAAATCAAATAATCTGGGAGTGACTATGGGGGACAAGTATGAAGAAACAGCCTCTACCTTTTCATTGTTACTAAAAGGCTGATGCCAATAACGCTGTGATGGAAAACAAAAAACAGTGAAGGAAGTGCTTCCAAGGTCAGAAGGAATTTCCAGAGTTTGGTAAAGGGCTCAGAAGGGGTATGTGTAGGGTATGTGCAAGCCCAGCTTGCGGCAAGGCTTCGCCCATGTGACCAAGACCTTGAGATGTCAGAGGAAAGGAGGCAAGGTTATACACTGGGCACCGAACTGAATTAGGAGAAGTAGTTTTAGAAGTGCAGAAATCCATACAGTGTGGGTTCATGTTGTGCCAGAATCTCCAACTTGAGACTAATAGCAACTCAAAGAAAGCAAGCAGGATAACTTCTACTTCAGTCTTTTGAGGAGGAGGTGGTAATGCACAGCTAGGCTTCAGCAGGATACACAGGTTTTCATACTGTCTTTTCATCTGAATATCTCAGAAGGCAGCAATCTAATAACACACCAAGAATTCCAGTTTAATAAGTGATTTTTTTTTCTTGTGGTTTGGCTCCTTGTCTATATTTTTACTGAAGTATTTTGACTCACAGCATGAGAGACTTTCTTCCCCAAATTTTTTTAGCTTATAATAAAAATCTACTATCAAGATATCACCAAATGGTCCCTTCCTAGTTTTAATAAATATTTATTTTACAATATCCCTGTTCATTCAACAAATATTTGAGCACATAAATGTGTCACGCACTGGTGATGCAGCAATAAAAAAAGAAACAAACAAAAAACACTGACTTAGTCCTGCTCTTCATGAGAAGCTAACGGTGCAGCTGGGGAAAGAGACGACCGTTAAGAGAGAAACATATACGTCCACTGAGGCTGTGATAAGCACCAAAAGGGGCTCAGATACCATGAATGCAGCTGGAATGGGCGCAAACGAGCGGTGGGGGGAGACCAGGGGAGGAGGACATTCAATAGGAGGTTACAATTAAACTGAGACAAGGGGCCTCTCTGGTGGTCCAGTGGCTAGGCCTCTGCACTCCCGACACAAGGGGCCTGGGTTTGATCCCCAGTCAGGGAATTGGATCCCACATGCTGCAACTAAAGATCCCAGATGCTGGAACTCAGATCTGGCGCAGTCAAATAAATGTTTTTTAAAATTAAAAAAACCATGAAGCATGTATTTAAAAAAAAAACAACCTGAGAGTAATGGAAGAAAGAGCAAACTGGGGAGAAAAGAGGTGTCCAAGCAGAGGGCACAGCCCCAGCCACGGCTGTGCAGGAAGAAGAAATCTGGCTGTTGAGGAACTGAAATAAGACCAGTGTGGCCAGGTCACGAAGGTAGAGGAAGTGGAGTGTGAGGTGAGACTGAGCTGGTCCACAGGCCCTGCAGGCCCCGCGAACGATTTTCTTTTTCCCTGGGAGCATGGGAGTCCACTGCTGAGATCAGATTTCTGTTTCACAGCGGGCCCTGGCTACAGGGGAGGAAGCACGTGTGCGCGAGAGGAGCTAGGACACAGGCCCCGCACGTCCTGCTGGTTCTGCTGGCTTCCCCAGGATGGGTCACAGTCCCCGCAGGAGACAGACAGGCTTTAATGAAAAGAATCATTAACTAGGTACAGAGATATTAACTAGTCACTGAAAAGTGAAACAGACAGAGAGAGAGTGAGAGCTATCACAGAGGTATCCCAGAGGTAGCAATGGCCCAGGGGCTGGGGAAGAAGGGAAGAGGCTCTGGGCAGGGGGCTCTGAGTGCATGCCAAGGCCTGGCGGGGAGGGGGGCAGTGCAAGGAAGCTGGTCCTGCAATTGCTAGAAAAACTGGAGAGTGGATTCAGCTGCTGCTACAGGAAGGCCCTGCTGCCATCGCTGGGGCAGAGCTCAAGTGAGCCTCCTGGGAAGAGGAAGCAGATAGGAAGAAGCAAGTTCCCCCTTCCGCCTCTGGCCCTGTAGGCAGCCTCTCACACTCCCGTTGGCACAGCCTCCCAAAGACCAAGGTGGCAAGCACACACGAGGCTGGTAGAATCCCAGCTTTTACATCACAAAACAGAACACAAGAGAGTGGGCCTGGAGCTGAGAAACAAAATCTTAATGAGAAAAAAAATTACACACGCACAAGGGTCCAGCAAAACTTTCACCAGCTTCTGTTCTTTTCCAACATGGCCAAATGAGTCAGGAATCAAATATGGAATCTAGGACACCAGTGATGGTAAGACACACCAATGCTGTAGGTACCACTCTGGGGAAACTGACAATGCCAAGTCTCCACGAATTGTAAGATGCATCCATATTTCAAAGATGTTAAAAGGTAAAGAAAAAATGCCTATCAGAATTGACAAAACAGCTAACTATTCTTTAGCAATGTGTCAGATGTAATCAAAACAAGTCACTTCTCTAGAAAATTATTATTGAAGAAACATCCAAATAACAGGAAAATATAGAAAACCACGAGCTTTCAAAGGAATCTGCTTTTTCAGTTCTTTTGTGTCTAACTTTTTGAGATAACTGGGAGATTCACATGCAGTAAGAAATAACACAGATCCTGTATACGCTGCTCTCAGTCTCCTCCAAAGGTAAATCTTACATAACTGTGGCACAATATCACAATCAGGAAACTGACACTGATAAAATCCACCTACCTTATTAAGAATTCACCAGCTTTATAATGTACTCATTTGTGTGTGTGTGTTTCTGTGCAATCTGTCATGTGTGAATTCGAACCATCACCAACACATCATAGTCAAGATAATAGAACAGTTTCATTACAGGAATCCCTTGGGTTACCCTTTTACAGGCACACCCATTTCCTGCCCTAACATCTATTTACATGATTTTTAAAGAAAAAGACCTTACAGTTTATTCTATCATTTGTCCTATTAATTGAGAGTTTTTTCCCCCATTTTTCAAGAGTGATTAAAGAACAAGATATCAGGTTTGGATGAGCTATTCCTATGCAGCAGTACAATGCCAAGTAGATAAAGAAATCTTCAATTATGGACATCGTATTTTTCAAATAAGAGACAGTGTCTTTCCTAATCCATCACGCGCTCAGGCTCTCAGCGTCTCCTCCTCCTGGAGCACTGCAGGGCCGAGTGCTGGCTGCTGTTATTGCCACTGGGATCGTCAGTGGCCTGATTTGCGCTCAGGCTCTCAGCGTCTCCTCCTCCTGGACCACTGTGGAGCCGAGTGCTGGCTGCTGTTATCGCCACTGGGATCGTCAGTGGCCTGATTATGTCTCTCATGGTCCAGCTCTGCCACCCTCTGAGACATTTCCCACAGAGCAGCCAGGTGATCCCTATAAAAATGAAATCCAGACATGTCATCTGCTTGCTTGCAGTCTCTCCACGGCTTTCGGGACCGGGCCTCATCTCCTTAGCCTGCCACTCAGGGCTCTTCAAGGCCTGGTACACACTTGCTAACCAGCCTCTCCAGACCCAGGGCAGGAAGCCACTTGTCGCCGCTCTTCTCTGGGCCACTCTGGGTGCTCTCTCCTCGGCAAAAACCTTGCTGATGGCTCTTCACTGTAGATTTTACAACCCTTCACCATGTAGGCAATCTTTTTTTGGGGGTAGTAAGATACACATAACATAAAATTCACCATTTTGAGATACACAGTTCAGAGACATTAAGTACTTTATTCAATTTTAACGCAAATTTACTACTCTAGGCGCATCAGGTACTGAAGTATATAACAATTTTCCAAAAAAGAGCAGAAGGAGATTAGAAGTTACAAATTATGAGAAGACATAAAGTCTCATTTAATAAGAAGGGTTAAGTAATTACTAAAAGTCAAGACCAGAGTTGTCCCAAATGGTGGCTATGAGCCACAATAAATTAACGAAAATTAAAATACCATTTTAAAATTCGTTCCTCAGTCCCATCTCAAATGTTCAAGAGCTATGTGTGGCTCTTGGCTACCTGATGGATAGCATAGGTATAAGTACATTTCTATCATCATAAGTTCTCCTGGACAGTACTACTTCATACAACTTGAAAAAGAAATCAGAAACACCCAGCTGGAAAGGCAAGGCACACAGGAAGGAGCAAAGCCGCAGCTCCAAGGAAAGCTGACACACGCTGGAAGCATGGAGAAACCCAGTACACAGAGCCCACAGCCTTGGCCCATGTCCACACTTAAGGCCATAAAAACTCCAAGCTAACCTGCTCCCAAAGGCACGCTTTTAAAAAATAACCAATGCTGGCAATAAGGATACTAATGAAAGTGCTAACAGCAGTAGGTGCAGAGGCCCGAGAACGGAAGGTGAGGCGAGGAGAGGCACTGAGGGCCCGACCAGGCCTCTCCAGCCAGGGCCATGTTCACAGTCCTAAAGACAGACCTCAGCTCGGGGACACGGTGGGCAGGGCGGTCCAGCTAGGGCTCCAGGTCACAGGTATTGGGGCGGCATCACAATTCCAACACAGGTCTGTATATTTCCCAGTGAGCTTGACCATTCCGTGCGACTGCAGAAACTGCAGAGGCAGGCAACTTCAAAGCCGTGGGTGGATGGGGCCGTAAGCACCCCAGGGAAAGGGCAGGAGCTAGTTCTAGGGTCAGCAGGGGCCAGTACAAAGGCCTTCGTCTTTCCGGCTAAATTTGAACTTGGTGAGGGACCACTGAAGGAGTCTACTAAGCAAAGTAAACGAAGTTTTAAATAACAAAATTGTTGTTTTAGAAAGCCAACCTTTGAAGAGAAGGAAGGGGAAGAGACAGACCAAAGGACAGATGAGTTAGGATGGAGCAAATGGTCCGATAAAGAGTAAGGCTATGGGGTCAAACCCCACACAGCACCACCCACAACGCAACCCGGGGCACAGGGTGCCCCTCCCAAAGCCTCAGCTTCCTTACATCTCAGTTGGTGGCGGGTGGGGAGAGGAGACATCTCCCTATGGTTTTTTATGGCAGGCGAGGAACTGGCCTCTGCGCGCTGCTGCCAGAGTTCTGGTGGCCCTGTTCCGCTGTCCTCTCTAGGTGGGGGGGCAGTCAGGACCGCGCAGGTGAGGAGCTGCTCTGGCTGCCCCTCGGGGTCAGCCTGTCACACTGAGGCACGGCACAGGCAACACAGCCCAGCGGCCCAGAGGAGGGTGCAGTCCTGGGCTTCCTAGTGACACAGGCTCTGAAGTTCCCCTTTTGGTTTAAAGGTCTGAGCTCGATTTAGGTTGTTTGCAAACTCAGAGACCGACAGCAAGTTTTGCGGTGAGGATTACATGTAAATCCACGTAAAGCATGTGAGGTGCCCAACACAGGTGGTGTTCTTAGGACGACTAAAATAGTTCAGGCAGAAGAAAAGAACCTGAACTAAAAATTTCAGAAAGATATTCAGGACACAGTATCAACAGGGTTTGGTAGCTGACTCAATGTGGGAGGTAAGAAAAAAAGTGCAAGACAGTCATTTCCAACAAGGGTGATTTTGCTCCCCTGGCAACATACGGCAGTGTGTGGAGACACATTTGATTGTCACCACTAAGGGAGCCAGGGTCCTAGTGGCACCGAGTGAGTTGAGGCCGCAAACACTGCTAAACACTTACAATGCACAGGACAGCCCCCCCACCCAAAGAGTTTTGAGGTTTAGGAACTCTGGTTGAGGGAAATTTTCAGATTGCTAGACTAGGGTAACTGGTAGAGAATGGGCCATCAATCAAGAGAGAACACGCAGGAGGAAGACTGGATGTTGGGCTGGGGGCGGGGAGGCAAGAGATAACGAGTTCAGTTTTGGATATGGCAGCCCAGGCACATCCAGATAAAGATGTTGAGCTAGGACTTGGAAGCTTATCAGAGCAACAGCGGAGCTGGTAACAAGGAGCAGGAGTTTTACAGGGCACAGGAGCGTGAGTCCCGGGAGTCATGAGTCTCTCCAGTGAGCAGGAAGAGAGGATGGCAAGAAACAACCCTAATGATGATGGAAGTCTTAGCAAACCAGAGCTTATTAAAAACTATTAGCTTGGCCAAGAAGGTGGTTCAGGTTTCTCATGACATCTTACGGGAAAACCCAAATGACCTTTTTGGCCAACCCAATACTTTCTCTTCTTTACTATTTAATTGATTTAAGGTCTAGGAAAGACGAGTAATCGAAGAATGTTACCAAGAGTGTGTTAAATTATAGTTTCTATCCTTGCCTTTATTTAAGATTCTAACACTGCCTTCCCTGAAGTGAAGAGGAATATTTAAGAAGTGGTCAGACTCTAGGCTCACCTATTCATTTTAATCACCGAAAGCACAGCATAAAAAAATGGGAGAAAATAATTTTGACCAAAGTATCAAATAGTTCTTAATGAATCTGCAAGCAGAAAACGATTCACAAACTCCCTTATCAATTTTAAGCAAAGCCTGTCCAAGCCATGTACCTTCAAAGCTATTTTATAAAGATAAAACGCTGTACATTCAACAAACATTAACCTGCTCGCCTGGAAGGGGGTGGGGGTGAGATGGACAGGTTCCCACACTGTCCATACTCACAGAGGATGTAGCATTTTCATGCCTGCTGTCTCATCTCATTTGATTTGATCTGAGCCACAAAAACATGACACAGATATTGCAATCTGTTTTATAGTCGAAGAAGCCTTTTCAAAGATTTTATGTGACCAGCACAGGCTCAAACAACTAGTTAAATGGCAAGCAGAGATGACATGTCCTGTGAAACCTGAGGGGCGGGAGGCAGGAGAGATGTCTGACCAAAGGACCCAACCTGTGCCTGCTTTTTGTATGAAAGTCAAGGCTGGTCCAAGAACAACAACAACAGTAACAATCACGTGTTTTACATCTATTAGTCCTTTAACTCTTAAAACTACAGGATTGGAACTGTAAGAAAACTGAAACTCAGAGACTTGAAGTAAATGACAAAGTTTTTACACACAAGAGGCAGATCTGAGGCCTGATGCCAAGCCCACATTCTTAAACTTTTTCTTTTGCTAAATACTGAATTTTCCCTATTACTTTGGTGAGACAAAGGTCTGGGTTTTTTCTTGCCAGACAGGTGACTACACGTCCTGAGGGGCTGGAGGAAACGAAAGCTGGTTTTCTTTACTGTGCTTACTCTCCTGTTCAGTATATGGTTTGAATGGAAAGGGGCAGGTGCAAGCTCTTTAAAAGCTTCTGTGCTGGAGAACTTGGTGGGGAAGTAAATGTTCCGAAGGAAGGCTGCCTGAAGAACAGGCTGCCATCAACCTTGACTAGAATAAATCGGACTCCCCTGGTCAACCACTCACATTCTGAAGTCTTATCAACAGGAGATTAGGGACAATAAAATTAAATGGCTGATATGTTGAAGGAGAACCTAATGTGGGAAACATTTTCCATCTGGCTCAGTTACTCACATGCCAGGAAAAAATGAAATGAAGGAGATGGGCATATTGTTACTTTGTTAAAAATGTGAATATGCTTTCACATGCCCATAAAAACCCCTTCAGCAGTCTTGAGACACAATGTCACGTCTGCAGTGGCAGGAGCCTCCTCACTGCCAGAGACACGAGACAGACAAGGATCACTGGGCCTGCCTTCCCTTCTCCCTGTTTCCAGCATCTCTAAGCTACAAAGAATTCAAAACATGTGCAAAAATAAGTATTTGGTGCTTAAGTTACTTTTTGGATAGACTTGACATCTTTTTCTACTCTTAAAAACGAGAACACTTCTGAGAGTAACTTTTAAGAAGTTTTTAAATTTTTTATTATTAAACATTTAGTACACACAAAAGAATATCCATGTACCCAGTACTCAGCTGAAGACTAGAACACTGCCAGTACTCAGAGCCCCTGGTACCCTCTGTGATCTCACATTTTCCCATTCTAAGAGGTAACTATCCCTCAGTGGATGTTTACCCCCCCTTCCCATACCACATAATGCCTAAACAATAACCTAATAAATATATTTGACTTTCAGTTCAGTTGCTCAGTCATGTCTGACTCTTTGGGATCCCATGAATCGCAGCACGCCAGGCCGCCCTGTCCATCACCAACTCCCGGAGTCTACCCAAACCCATGTCCATCGAGTCAGTGATGCCATCCAACCATTTCATCCTCTGTCATTCCCTTCTCCTCCTGCCTTCAATCCTTCCCAGCATCAGGGTCTTTTCCAATGAGTCAGCTCTTCGTATCATGTGGCCAAAGTACTGGAGCTTCAGCTTCAGCATCAGTCCTTCCAATGAACACCCAGGACCGATCTCCTTTAGGATGGACTGGTTGGATCTCCTTGCAGTCCAAGGGACTCTCAAGAGTCTTCTCCAACACCACAGTTCAAAAGCATCAATTCTTCGGCGCTCAGCCTTCTTCACAGTCCAACTCTCACATCCATACATGACCACTGGAAAAACCATAGCCTTGACTAGATGGACCTTGTTGACAAAGTAATATCTCTGCTTTTTAATATGCTGTCTAGGTTGATCATAACTTTCCTTCCGAGGAGTAAGCATCTTTTAATTTCATGGCTGCAATCACCATCTGCTGTGATTTTGGAGACCAAAAAAATGAAGTCTACTGTGTCCACTGTTTCCCCATATATTTCCCATGAAGTGATGGGACCGGATGCCATGATCTTAGTTTTCTGAATGTTGAGCTTTAAGCCAACTCTTTCGCTCTCCTCTTTCACTTTCATCAAGAGGCTCTTTAGTTCTTCTTCATTTTCTGCCATAAGGGTGGTGTCATCTGCATATCTGAGGTTATTGATATTTCTCCCAGCAACCTTGATTCCAGCTTGTGCTTCCTCCAGCCCAGCGTTTCTCATGATGTACTCTGCACTATATACACTATCAATTTTATAAGTGGAATCGTACTACTTTATTCTTTTGGGGACTTGCTTTTCCCATTCAACACTATATTCCTGAAATACACTAATACATTTGTCACACTGTGTTACAGTTCATTCATGTAAGTATTGTACAGAATTTCACTGTTAATATACCACAATGCGTTTTTTTTTTTAACATATTATCTGTTCCCCTTCTGACATTTCAGTTTTCCCAACTTTCACTGCACACAATGTTGCATAAACATCCTGCAACATGCCTCCTATACAAGCACATGCAAGAGTTCTTCAGTGGGCAGTGGCTCCTGTCCACACACTGAAGTGTGGGGTCACAGGGTGTCCAGGTTTTCCAACCTCACTGGATACTGCCACACTGTTTCCAAAGTAGTTACTGAAACTTACAGACCAGGACAATATAAAAATTCTCATTGTCCCACATCCTCACCAGTTTTGGGGTTTTAAAATCTTAATTTTTGCTAATTGGATAAGTACAAAATCTTATCACCTTGTGGTTTAACTCCCATTTCTTTGATTACTAAGTTGAATTTTCCCCTATATCTATGGTACATTTGGATTTTTCTCTATTGTGAAATTCTTTTTTCTTTTTTTTCTACTAGGTCTTATTGGTTTGTTGAAGTTCTTTATGTATTCTGAACTTAAATCCTTTGCTAATCATATGTGCTGAAGATATTTTCTCCTAGTTTCTCTCTTACTTTCACTATAATGTCATCTGATGAATGTAAGGTCTTAATTACGATTAACTCAATGAATGTATCAACTTTTTCATTCATAATTTTTGCTTTTAGCATTGTGATTAAAACATCCCTGGTCCTAAGGTCAGAAATATTTGTTTCTAGATGTATCAAATCTTTTTATATTTAACTGAATCCATTTGGTATTTATTTTTGTATATAGTGTCCGACTTGATTCTTACACACACGGGACACGGGGAAGAGGGTGATGTGAAGATGGACGGAGCGATGGGAATGACGCACCTCTAAGCCAAGAAATGCCAAGGACTGCCAGGCAATACCGGAAGCTCAGGGAAGGTAAGAAGAGACTTGTCCCTAATGCCTTTTAGAGGGAGCCTAGAGTGAGCTTCCTTGGTGGCTCAAATGGTAAAGAATCCGCCTGCAATGCAGGGGATCCCATGTTCAACTCTGGGTTGGGAAGATCCTCTGGAGAAGGGGATGGCAACCCACTCCAATACTC
Organism: Oryx dammah; assembly: GCF_014754425.2. NCBI lineage: Eukaryota > Metazoa > Chordata > Mammalia > Artiodactyla > Bovidae > Oryx > Oryx dammah. The sequence goes on from NW_024070213.1 coordinate 8,413,223, forward strand.
TTGCCTGAAAAATTCCATGGACAGAGGAGTCTGGCAGGCTACAGTCCATGGGGTTGCAAAGAGTCAGACACAACTGAGCAACTAACACTTTCACTTTTCAGAGCCTAGCACAGGCTTGCCAGGTGGTTGTGGTGGTGGTAAAGAATCCACCTGCCAATGCAGGAGATGAGGATTCGATCCCTAGGTTGGGAAGATTTCCTAGAGTAGGAAATGGCATCCCACCCCAGTATTCTTGAATGGAAATTTCCACGGGCAAAGGAGACTGTGGAAACAGCTGGATACAACTGAACACACACGCACACACACAGGGCCTAGAGTAAGCCTGGCCCTGCCAATACCTTGACTTTGGATTTCTAGCTTCTAGGACTGTTAAGAGGATAAATTTCTGGTGTTATAAATCACACAGACTGTGGTATGTTGTTACGGCAGCCTCAGAGACTAATAATCATATAGAGCATCCCAGCACCATTTGTTGAAAAGCCCATCCTTTCCCTGCTAATGTGCTGTGTCAACTGTCGCCTCTCCCCACTGATTATAGACTAGTGAGGGCAGTTGTATCATAGGTTCCACACAGGCATGGCAGTCTGACTCTAGGCTTTCCACTCTGATCCACTGATCCATCTCTAACTCTGCATCTCTTCAAGGCTGCATTCATTCCTACAGGCTCACCAGAAGTCCTGCTATCTAATTGGGGGAGTCTTTCTACATGTTGGGGCTTCCCTGATAGATTAGTTGGCAAAGAATCTGCCTGCAATGAGGGAGACCTGGGTTCGATCCGTAGGTTGGGAAGATCCCCTGGAGAAGAGAAAGGCTACCCACTCCAGTATTCTGGCCTAGAGAATTCCATGGACTTCATCATCACAAAGAACTGGACATGACTAACTGCCTTTCACTTTCTACATGTTATTCCTGTCTTTTCTCCCATATAAATTTCAAAATTGGTTTATCGACTTTTAGAAAAATTACTGGAATTTTTATGGGAATTGCTTTGGATTTAAATGTTAATTTGCAGAGAAATGACATCTTTAAATTACTGAGCTTTCTCACCCAATGATCATGACAGAGCTCTGTGCTTATTTACAACTTAATATCTAATACAAATTTACATTTTCTTGCATGGAGATCTTGTGAGGTTTAGCTCCAAATTTCTTATATTTTCTGTTGCTATTGTAGTAATACTTTCAAGGATTATATTCTCAAACGAGTCACTTAAGAGATGAAACTCTGCTGATCTTTCAAAATGGTTCTAACGCCCAGTAACTTCTTGAGTGAGCATCTCATACAGAATCAGACATTTTAGTAACCGTATGTGTGTGTGCTCAGTCACTCAGTCGTGTCTAACTCTCTGTGACCCCATGAACTAACCCGCCAGGCTCCTCTGTCCATGGAACTTTCCAGGCAAGAATACTGAAGCAGGTTGCCACTTCCTACTCCAAGGAATCTTCACGACCCAGGGATGGAACCTCTATCTCCTGCACTGGCAGGTGGATTCTTTACCATTGTGCCACCTGGAGAGGCCCTTGATAACCACATTAATAGCTAATATTTCAGTGCTCATTATGTGTTGAAAGTGAAAGTAAAGTCACTCAGTCGTGTCCGACTCTGTGACCCCATGGACTGTAGCCCACCAGACTCCTCTATCCATGGGATTTTCTAGGCAAGAATACTGGAGTGGGTTACCATTTCCTTCTCCAGGGGATCTTCCCGACCCGGGGATCGAACCCGGGTCTTCCGCATTGCCGGTAGACGCTTTACCGTCTGAGCCACCAGGGAATCCTCATTATGTGTTGACACTGCCCTAAATATGTAACCATCACACTTCTGAGGCAAATTTTGTTAACTTCATCCTACACTTGAGGAAACTGGTTTAAAGTGGCAAGGACCCAAGGAGGTACTTTGGAACCAGAAACCAGTATTTGTTTCCACTGCAAAATCTCTTAAATACTATTGTACTGTTCCTATGTATTGTAATAGATGAGAAGAATAAAATCCAACTTAATGCCAGAATCCAGAAGGAATTATTACTTCCTAATAATCAAAGTCCCGTGAGGCTGCCCAAATTCACTTGATGAGTTCTCTAAATCAGAATAGTGTTGACATTATTATAGGTTCAAAACCACTTTTCTGATTTAGAAGAAAATCCTATAGAGGATACATTTCTAACCATTTAAGATAATTATATTTAAAAAACAAATAGATAATTGGTAAACTGAGAATGTCACAAAAGCTAGTGTTTCTGTTTGTCAACAATGGTAACTTTCAAATAATTATTCAATTACTTAAAAAAATTCTCAATGCTTTAATGTCAATTGTCACACTAATGAGTCACCATAAAGATTCAGTAATGAACCTTACTAGGATCCTCAAGCTTCTAGGCTGGTGATCATTACTGTGGGCAAACCAACACAACTAATCTTGTGATTTTAGTAATCCCAGCAATACATTACGTGTAAATGCTGTCTTAATATATACATCACAGAATCAGCATATCTAGAGTACCAGTAAACTTCTGGCCTCTAATCGACACCAAAGCATCCTAGGCAGTACTGGTGCATGAAAACATGATCTCACCTAATATTAACAAATAACCTGTGAATGGTATCTATTTATTTACACTTGTTTGCCTACTATAGTGCTACAAATATTATTCATTATTCTATCAAGCACTTGGGACCATCATTGAACAAAACAGACAAGAGATGCTGACAATTTCCCCTATGCGAACAAGCCAACCAACATAAATGGGCTTAGCACACTCCCCTGTGGCTCAGGAGTGGCTAGGAACAGCTAATCAGACTACTAAATCACATCTGTGGGATACACCTGAAATTAGTATCATCGTCAAAATTAACCCATGCTGGGAAAAGTGCCCTCTGCTACCTGCTTGTCTACCATTTTCAGAATGGAAAAACTGAACAGTGCTGTTTTTTAAGACAGAAATGAATCCATATTTTCAAAATAACAACTGCCAAGAGTCTTCCTAATATCAATAATTTCACTGGATAAATGAAAATAAAAATTAGAAAGCAATTACATTTTTGCTATGCCCATTTCAGTGAATTATTGGTATCCCGACAAAAACAATTGGCAACTTATTAAAAATAGAAAAAAAGCAGCGGCAGTGGCCGAGGAGAACAATAGCAGGTGGTACAAATATAGCAGAGCTCCCTCATAGCCGCAGGCAGCTGGGCAGTTACCAATTACTCTCACAGAAGAGCATCCATGAGGCCGAGCAGCCCCCTGGTCAGTTACACGTGTTACCATTCAGAGATGTAACCTGCTCACAACAATGGTGCAGGCGTTAAAACCCAAGCTCCACTAACTGCTTTGCAACACCTACAAGTACTCGACTTAGTAACTTGGTAGTTTTCTGAATGCAGTGGGGCAGAAGCAGCAGAAGGGCAGGTCAACAGCCAGGAAAAAGATACACTGCTTCAGCTCTGCTTGTCCTGGGGAATCCAAAGTGGTAGTAGGCGAACCTGGAATGACTGGCCCTGGACACTGGGCACAGCAAACCCACAAAGAGGAAAAGAATTGAACCTGCATGCCAAGTTTACCTCCCGACTCATGAATAAATACAGGATTGATTGAAATTTGCAAACTCATGAAAAAAGTCCTGCCCCATAACTCCTTTTCTTATAATGAAACAATAAAGAACTCAGAGTCTAAACACAGTACAGATGCTCTGTACGGAAATAAGAAAGAGAAAATATTCATATCCTCTAAAGCTTTCAATTAAAGAGATGTGACAAACATAAAGATACAGGGTTAAGTATTTTGCTCAAAACTTTGCATTATAATGACTCTTCCTTTCTTCTCCTTTCTTTTCTCGATTCTCTTTCATTTATTGAGGGGCTGGTAGGCATGAGAAATAAAAGGCTAAAGAAGGCGATGCTAGTTGGATGGAAGGAAGACAAGAAGGAAAAGTGGGGAAGGGAAGGAAACATGAGACAGACACTTTAAGAAGAGACAAGAGAGAGGTCCAAGTCGAGGCTGGCCACTAGACTTCCAACCCTGCAACTAATAGCTCTTCTGGATTCTAGGTCATGGCACCCTGCAGAATGATGGGGGCAGAATTTTCAGTGATTTCTGAAGGTACTTCTCAGCTGCACAGGGCAATGGGCTCTGAAGAAATGGAAACAAAACATAAAGCTGCAAAAGCTGAAGGCCTCAACTGCAGGAGACTGTCCTGATGACTGAACTCAAGGCTTGTATCAAGAAAGGAACAGGATATAAGTTCTCAAATTTTCATCTTAAATATAGAATTTATTGTAATTTAAAGCTCTTCCATAAGTGGCATTTATCAAATTACTAAAGAGTTTCTGGGACTGTGCGAAACAGTATGAAAGTTACTTGCAACAGTGCAATCCGGCGATACCCTGGATATACATCCAGACAAGACTGCAATTCAAACAGACACGGCGCCCTCTGTTCACAGCAGCGCCATTCACAGCAGTCAAGACAAGGAAACAACCCAAATGGCCATCAACAGATAGACAAAGATGAACCGACAGAGACATGGCACAAGAGCAGAATATTATTCAGCCACAAAAAAAGGAATGAAATAATGCCATCTGCAGCCACAAATGAACCTATCTATGAAACAGAATCACAGACACAGAGAACAGACTGGCGGCGGCCAAATGGCAGGGGCCTGCCCAGAGGGAGGCCTGGAGTGGGAGGTTGGGGCTGGCGGATATAAGCTTTTATACACAGAATGGGTAACAACAAGATCCTACTCTACAGCACAGATATCTGTATTCAATACCCTATGATAAACCATAATAGAAAAGGATAGAAAACAAGAATGCCATATACCTGTATAAGCAAATCATACTGCTGTACAGCAAAGATTAACACAATACTGTAGATCTACTGTACTTCAAAAAAAAAAAAAAAAAAAACTGAGGAAAAAAAGAGTTTACTGGGTGATTTCCCCAAGTCTGTTCTATTACATTTTTGCATCCTTATGACATACCTGGAAGAGGTTGAAGTAGAAACAAAGAGTACTCTCATGTAGCTGGCTTCTGCTATGGAAGGGCAAGTGGTGGGACATGGATCAATGGGAAGAGGAAGGTGGGGCATACAGTCAGAAGCAAGGCTGATGGGAATCCAGTAAGGGGGCGAGTCAGACCCTGGGCAGTGGGGAAAACTTAGCATGTTGTGACATGTGAGGTCTTTGTGATGCACTAAAGTGTCCTGACATGGGGCTGGGAAATACCAATGCTTAGGACCATAAACGTGTTTTGTTTGAACTATCTATGAAGTGTGCTCAGTAACACTGTGAACACCACGAATCAGCCCTCTCTAAACTGACTCATTAGAAAAGACAGGAGGAGAAGTGGATGACAGAGGATGAGATGCATGGATGGCATCACTGACTTGATGGACATGAGTTTGAGCATGCTCTGGGAGCTGGTGATGGACAGGGAAGCCTGGTGTGCTGCAGTCCACAGGATTGCAAAGAGTTGGACACAACTTAGTGACTGAACTGAACTAAAAACATTCAACAAGACAGGTTGATAATCAGTGGCCAGCTTTTTGGGGAACCTGTTGCTAGGCTAACATGAACCTTCAAAGCTGAAACCCATTCAACACAGACCTTGGCCTCATCAAAGTCCAAGGCAATAGGCTCCGATGTCCTCCTCACTAAATCCAGAAGTATTTTAGATCAAAATATCAGTGAAAACCTGGGCGAGGAGAGGTTAGCAAGAAAAGACAGTAAGAGTGTGAGGAAAGACAGGATGTCCTCCTCCCCCCGGTCCTGCAGTTATCCCCCTACTTAGTCAGTCCACTCCTGTTCCAATTCCAGCAGGCATTCTGCATACGGGCCCCTTTAACGCATCTGCAAGAACTTGAGATCTGTATGGGCCAGTAACACAGAGGAAAGATTTTGGTCTTTGCAAAGCTAACAGGGTGATTATCTGGCCCTGTGGGCTCTACATCTCCAAACTGAGAAATAAGTCATTTGCTATTGAAGCATTACATAAATCAGATTCATCTTTAAGAAATGGGTTTGTCTCCTTTTGAAAGACACATCTCTTCTGTTTCAGTTTTCAAGCATATCTCCCATCCTACATGAGTTTATGAATACTCATCAGGAGCAATGGTTTACTTACATTCTTTCATGGAGGAGAGGAAAATCACAATCTATTCACAATTATAATATCCTAAAAATAAATTATTTGATTCTTTCAAATGCGAAAAGTGACAAGTGAAAACATTCTTGTTAAAACTCATAACAGAAAGTTGGTCATTTGCAAAATACGTCTGCCAGAGGCAAAAAGAAAAACAAAAATAGGGTGGAGGGAGTCATTTAGTAAGTTTTAAAAGCCTATTCTAGTTTTTAAAGTATCGCTGAAGCAGAGTAGAGAAATATAAACATCAAATTAAACTACTTAAACTAGAGCAAATAGCAATTCTCTGACTTTCAAAATCCATCAGGCAAAGTTTTCCAAACCTCATCTATAACACCACACAGCTACTACAGGAGGGGAAAGGACTATGCCTTTTGATGGCTAGGAATGCAATGTGGCCAGCATTCCATATATACATTCAATAATCTACTATGTATTATAAATACATTCATTCCTACAGAAATAAAATGCCTAGAAGAATATGCATTAGTTGTTAACAGTGGTATCTCTAGGGAATTGGATTGGGGAGGTGGGTACATGAGAGCTAAGTCGTTTCAGTCATGTCCAACTCCTTGTGACCCCATGGACTGTAGCCTGCCAGGCTCCTCTGTCCATGGGATTCTCCAGGCAAGAATACTGCAGTGGGTTGCCACGCCCTCCTCCAGGGGATCTTCTGGACCCAGGGATTGAACCAACGTCTCTGTCTTATGCACTGGCAGGAAGGTTCTTTACCACTAGCACCACCTGGGAAGCACAACTGGGGAGAAGCAGTGTTTAAAATTAGAAATGGGGGACTTCTAATTCTATGTACTTCTCACAACTTAAGAGAGAAGTACATAAAATTACATACTTCTAAGATTATTATTTTTTTTAAGTTCTTTTAAAATTTTAAAACAATCTCAAATGGATAGAAAAGTTGCATGTATAGTACAAAGAGCTCATTCTCCCAGAACCATTGAGACTAAGTTGTCAATCTCATGCTTCATCACTTCTAGTATTTCGATGTATGTTTTTCTTAATAAAATAAAATATCTTATGTAACTAAAATACAGCTATCAAAATCAGGAAATTAATGCTACAGGCCCCATTCAGGTTTTGCTCTTATCCCAGCAATGATCTTTTAAAACAAAAGGATCCAGGTTAGCTCTTTTTAGTCTCCTTCAGTTTGAAATAGTTCCTCGTCACCTTGCTTTGACTTTCATGGACCTTGAACTTTTAAAGATGATCACAGTCCACTTAATTTATGGACTGTCTCTCAAACTGGGCCTATCCAATGTTTCCTCATGATTAGATTCAGGCTATCCATCTTGGCACAAGTATCACCAACGCAATATCGCATCCTATCAGGCAACACAATCTCTATTTGTCCTACTGCTGGTCATGTTCACTCAGGTCACTTGGTTAAGGCAATATCTGCCATGCTTCTTCACTGTAAAGTTACTCTTTTTCCCCCTTTGTTTTCAGTAAGTACTTTGAGGGGAGGCACTTTAAAATTTAAATAAGCCATTTTGAATTTATTCATTAGTCCATACACAGGTTTTATTGCAAAGTATGCGAAATTGTAAGAACCTTCAGTTCTCTCTTTTATTCAATAGGTTTTAACTAATGACTATCACTTCTGAAATTCTGATGATCAATTTACTCCACATTTGGCCAGTGGGAGCTCCTTCAAACTGGTATTCGTGTCCTTCTGAAATACCTGCAGCATCCTTGAAGACTTCTTTGCCCAAGATATTCCAGGTTCATTTCAAACTTCTCTGCTCTAATCCTGTAATCAGCCATTTGTCCAAGAAGCTGGGGTTTCTTGTAGTGGAAAATGGTATTAAGAAGCCAAGATCTGGGCCTGTGATGAATTCATTGCCTCTGAGGTATTGCTGTTCTCCAGCCCCCTCACCCTCTTTATGGACAAAGAAACGTAGGCACATATGTATGCATATAAATACACATGCAGATATTACATCTGTTATATCTCTCTATATATACATATCAATATTTTTTTAAAGTCATGAGTTCACATTAATACATCCAATCTTAACTTCACAAGATTCATTCCAGTTTTCTCCCTTTCAATATTTGTGACTCCCTTCTCCAACAGTTGCTAGCTCCCACTATACTTAACATACATCTGTAGCTTATCAACCCTCCCCCTGTATATTTAACCAGTCTTCCGGTGCTGCCACCCCAACCTCACTGCATGCCCTTCTCACCTGTCTTCAGGTCCAACACACCACACCAGACCCTCCCTGCTTGTGAAGGCCTCCGCATCCTACCTGGGCTCTGACACCCTGACCAGGTCAGCTATCTTCTCTGTTTACCTAAGAGGCTTTAGGACTGAACTGTTCAAGAAGAAGAAGAAGAAAAATACTTTAAAAAATTCAGTGAAAAAAAATATTTCTTAAAAAAAGTACCCATTGAGTTGGTACTTGTAATAATTCAGACAGCCAAGTTAAAGTTCATTTTACATCATCTCTGAAGAACAGGTTTGTTAAGTAAATTAATAGTGTAAACAAGCTTGTAACCCAGATGTTTAACCTACTTAAGAAAAGTAATTGTTTTCAAGCACTCTAAAATCACTGGGCATGTACTTGCCTTTAATTACTGTCTAATTACAAATGATTTCTATTTTCTTCATTATAGCTTTGATAAGTCCTCTATTTGATTACACTTTAAGAATTACTACTTAAGCTCAATACAGTTAAGATCCTTTTAAAAATGTCTCTTTATTAATCAATTTGGCTTTTCAATTAATCATGAGATAAAGTTTTTAACTACTAATTTCTCTTTCCAGTTAATGTATCATGCTGCTCAAAAAGAAAAATGCCTTTCAGTGGCCATCCAGGACTGTTCCCCCAAAGACCTCCTGCCTCACATGCCATCAGTACTGGCCTCTTTGTCCTCATTATTTATCAATGCAGTGCTGAGGATTCTAATTAAGCCGTCAGTTTCCACCATTTGAGCGCGTATTTTAAGACACTTTGCTTTATAAAACAGAGGTTTACCATCAATTAACAGATTATTCTGTGCTGCTACTGAGAAGGCTTGGGGAGAGAATACATTCTGCAGTCAGAGCCCGAGTTCCTCCACTTCCTTGTTTAGCAGTCTCAGATCAGACACTAAGTTTTGTGCCCACCATCTTTCTTATGAAGATCAAACTCCACTTCAGGCTGTGGTGAGGACTCAATGGGATCATGAGAAGTACTTGCTATATAATAGGTACTTTAGTGAATGTGAGAACCCCACAAGAGAGTCCTGGAAAAACTCAGTATCAAGACCAGTGTTTTTCAGTTTGGTCACACAAACCTCAGAGAGAATCTACAAAAGAACACGGGTCATAAGTGCTGGTTTAATGTGTGTCTGCCTATCACTGCCCCTGACCAAAACAAACATGAAAAAAACCAGCAAGAATTCCATGATTTAAAAACAAGCAATGACTTTATCCTTTACCCAAGAGAATAGTATCAATATTCAGAGGGAGAAGAAATGAGAAATAAATAGGCTATGTTTTCTACTTCTGACTTCCAAATAAAGCTGCCAATTAGTCTTAGAAACCCTAACTAATCCTGGCCTGAGAGCACTGGGGCCACTATCTCAGGGATGGGTTATTTATTTGTTTGTTCTGCGCTCTGTCAAGTACCAGTGACTAAATATTAGGATCTAATACCTGATGAGAGAAGATTACATCACTAACCATGAAGTGGAGGTCAGCAGTTCGGTTCCCTGCTGTCACGTTATGCATCTATTTTTCTGTTTGCCTGCACTGGGTCTTCACTGCTGCGTGTGGGGGCTCCTCTCTAGGGGTGGTGCTCAGGCTCCTCATGGGGTTGGCTTCTCTTGTCGCACAGCACGGGCTCTAGGACACAAGCTTAGAAGCTGCGGCACACAAGCTCAGTTGCTCCGCAGAATGTTGGATATTCCCACACCTGGGATTGAACCCGTGTCCCTTGCACTGACAGGCAGGTTCTTAACCACTGGACCACCAGGGAAGTACAGAAGTAAGCAGTTTTAAAAACCAAAGGTGTTAATAATGTGATGCAGTATGAGCATTCTAGCAGTGTTGAGAAAAAAAACAGGGGGTCAAAAATGCTTGCCTCAAACAGTGAACCAGGCAGAAGTACAGAGGTCCCTGCAAGTTAAGACATGACCTCCATAGAAAATACCAAGATAAGGAGTGAACCTAAATACTGTCTGGGGTAGCAAAGAGTCGGACACGACTGAGCGACTGAACTGAACCAAACACTAACAGTGCCAGATGAGCTATCTGTCCTGTGCATTCGATATCTGAAATAGCGAAGCTTTTCTGGCATGTGAAAGTTGTGGTTTTGGTGTTTTGCTTTTGTTTTTTAATCATGAAAATTTGTTTACCATGAAGGGATGGAGGATATAGTGACCTTCCTTCCAAACTGCTTTGAGAACAAAGTCAGATGTTAATGCAAACAAAATGCTGATGTACCATGAATATACACTGCTGTCTCTACAAATGATTCTTCATACAAGAGGACAAAGTTGTCTACATGTTTCATTTGCAAAGCTTCTGTGCTTCCAAATGGCTTCCAAGCAAAGGTCAAAATGTCTCTCCCAACCCCAGGTCTGCAGCCTAGACTCTGAGTCACCTGTCACAGCCTCAGACACAGGCAGAGGGCACAGGGCCAGGGGCCTAATTCCTTACCCAACAGAAGTCCAACTCGCTCTCCAGAAGAACCCACGTCACTGAAAATACACGGGGACTCGCCCCAGGAAGAGAACACATTCTCATTTGACGAACTCGGAAATATGGCCCCCCCGCCACTGCAGAAGCTGCAACGGGCAACGCAGCCAGATCTCCCTCCTGTAGCCAAGCTTCTCTTCAGTGTCTCCGCCCTTCAAACGGGCGGAAGTGCCAGCTGCTCGGGCTCTTCTTCTCAGGTTAGTGGGGGCAGGACAGGTAAATCGAGAAGGTGCTACAGCCCAAAGAACCTGAGACTGATCTGCATTTAGTCTTCTCGGTCAAACAGTCTTTTCTCCCCATTCAAAGATGTTTAGGCATGAGCAAGGCAGGTGGGAAAAACAGAGAGTTCTATATAAAATATAATGTTGCGTAAAATGTACTTAAAAGGCAGGGGACAGTTCATAGGTCCCTTTCATGCCACTTCAAAAGATTCCTGCTAGAAGGCCAGGCAGGATGGTTCAGCAACTTCAGGAAACTTCCATGAAGCCATCTGGCCTGGGAGAAGTGGTCACGTCTGGTTTCCCCCCAAGGCAATCAGGGTTAGTGCTCAAGCACACAAACTCAGCAGCCAAGGCTGTCAGGATCCCTTCCCACCTGTGCAGCTTTAGGCACGATACTCAGCATCTCTGCAGTTAGCTCTAGCATGGTCATGAAGATTAAATGCTAACGTATATAAAGCACTTCAAAGCACAAAGAAAGTATTATCTTTCCCTTCTAAAGCATAAGTTTCTCACCTCCTCCAACCCAGACCTTTCTTTCCTTTTCAGGTCATTTGCCTGACCCTGGTCATATCTTATTCCCAGCCCTGCCCAGACTCTCATGAACATTCACCAGGATTCCCTGAAGACTTCAAGCCCTGGCTACTCCACATTACCTACCCAGTACTCCTCACTACTCGGTAGGTAGTAGTCCTACCTACTCAGTCTTCACTCAGCCTCAGACGAACCCCAACTCTCTGTGTTCTTCACCTTGCCTTGCTGGAAGGAGCCTGCATGGCTGCAGAGCACTGCAATTACAAATAAAGGATGTCTTCTCTCAGCTATAAGCTCACAGAGCTGGTAGATGTCTCTTCCTGTAGCCCTTCTCCACTCAGACTTCATCTCCTGTTTTACAGCGAGGAATGCCTCCTATTCAGAGGTGAATGTCTCTCAGGGGGAACTTCCTCAAATATCCTTCTGTCCATTTCCAAATTTACTTTTCCCTCTCCAAGGCTAGCCTGTCATCTATGTAGCAAATCTCTTCCCACAGCTGTTGTCTTTTCAGACCCTCTCCTCTGTTCTAGCCAACTAGCTGTAGCAAATGCATCCTGGGTACCAAGCTCAGTTCATGGATGATGAAGTTAGAGTTCATCCCGATATCTTCACTGGTTACCTCTGGACTTGTTCTTTCCCCTGAGCCTTCAGATTCATGCTTTAGAACATAAGCCCCACAAAGATAAGGATCCCATCTCTTTTCTCCCAGCTTTATCTCTGGAGAGGGCTTCCCAGGTGGCGTTAGCGGTAAAGAATCCCCCTGACAATGAAGGAGACACAAGGGACGCGGCTTCAATCCTTGGGTCGGGAGTATCTTCTGGAGTAGGAAATGGCTCCCCACTCCAGTGTTCTTGCCTGGAAAATCCCACGGGCAGAGGAGCCTGATGCGGCTACAGAGTCAAACACGACTAAGCAACTGACACAACAGCAATACCACCACCAAGAGGCGGGTGTGTGTTGTGTGTGTGGTGCTGGGTTACAGAAGTGAGCATAACTGGTTCCTGTCCTAGAGCTGCTCACCGTAGTGACAGAGAGAAACCGAAACCCACAGGCAGACTTCCCAATGTGACAGACAGTGGCAAGCAGAATGAATGATGACATGCTGGACCTCAATGGAGCCCTGAACCTGTTGCACCGAGCTCCTAAAGGCCAAACCTAACTGCCCACATCTAGGGTTTATCTCCGCTGACCCGAGGTCCCAGCCCTGATAACTCTCCTTTACTTCCCTAAACGCCTTCCTGCCTGGGCTCCTCTCACACCACCTTTTTCCTGTGTTCATCCCACTCCTCTGATCATCTGCTAAGAGAGTGCTGTCACAACCATGGCCTAGAAGACCATCTCCAGATGTAAATGGATGGCTCCCAACTTCTCTCGAGCTCCAGATGCTTTTCACTTGTCAGTTCAGTTCAGTCGCTCAGTCATGTCCAATTCTTTGCGACCTCATGGACCGCAGCATGCCAGGCAAGTTATACTACACGTCCAGCAAAGATCTCAAACATGTCCAAAGCACACACAAGCCTGTCAGCCCCATCGTCACCCTTTTACACATTCAACACCTCTGCTCCACCCAATGAATGCACATTCCCACTCCTGGCATCACCCATTCCACCCTGCCTGGGGCCTGCGCACAACTCCTCCCTCTTTCTCACATCCAATGGACTTCCACCATTTAGAAATACCAAATTGTTTCTAAAATCTAGTTCTTTCCATCTGTACCGTCACTCACCTAATTTACATTTTCCAATCTCTCCTCTTGCTTTGACTGCCCCCAATGTCTCCTCATGTATCAGATCCCAACACGGAGATCAACAGAAGAAAGTTGAGATTTCTTTTAACATTGAGAACAACTGTTTATTTATTTATTTTTGGCTGCACTGGGTCTTTGCTGCTGTGTGAGAAATTTCTCCAGTTGCAGTGTGCGGGCTTCTCATCGCAGTGGCTGTAACTAACACTGCTTCTTTTCTTGCGGAGCACGAGCTCTAGGGCACCAGCTAAGCAGTTGTGGCCCAAGGGCTTAGCTGCTCCTAGGCGTATGGAAATTTCCCGGACCAGGGATCAAACCTGTGTCCCCTGCATTGACAGGTAGATTCTTAACCACTGGGCCACCAGGGAAGCCCTGGCAAGTTGAGGTTTTAAAACTGCTTTCTACGGGATAAAATTCAGATTCCTTAGAACACAAAATCCAACCAACCCTTCCCCTCTCCTCCAGGCAGCCAACACGAACATCTCACCATTTCTCATACTCCCCCACCCCCAGCTCCTCGCTTCTGTTCAAGCCACTTCCTCTGCCCGAAATGCTGCTGCTGCTGCTGCTGCTAAGTCACTTCAGTCATGTCCAACTCTGTGTGACCCCATAGATGGCAGCCCACCAGTCTCCCCCATCCCGGGGATTCTCCAGGCAAGAACACTGGAGTGGGTTGCCATTTCCTTCTCCAATGCATGAAAGTGAAGTCGCTCAGTTGTGTCTGACTGTTCTTGACCCCATGGACTGCAGCCTACCAGGCTCCCCCATCCATGGGATTTTCCAAGCAAGAGTACTGGAGTGGGGTGCCATTGCCTTCTCCACCTGAAATGCTAGCAACACAATGTATGAGAACAGTAGCTAACACTGACTCCAGGTACTGTTATTATCTCCCATTTTACAACTGAAAAAGCTGAGGCACACAGATATTACTTGCCCAACAGTGGGTTGACCTAACCATACATTAGTTCTGACTTCAGAACCTCAGTTCTTAGCCCCTATGTTATATCACTCCTCCCCTACTCACCAACCCCTTCCCCAAGCAACTCCTAACTTCCCTTAAAGACTCAGTTCAAGGAATTCACTGGTAGTCCAGAGGCTAAGACTCGGCACTCTCAATGCAGGGGACCCGGATCTGATTCCTGGTCAGGAAACTAAAGCTCACGTGCTGTAACTAAGAGTGCAAGTTCCACAACAAGATCGAAGATTCTGCATGCTGTAACTAAGACCCAGCACAGCTAAATAAATATTAAAAAAAAAAAAAAAAAAAAAAACACCGATGACGACTCAGGTCAAATGTTTCCTCTTTGGTGGAATCTTCCCTAGGGCCCTAGGCTCTGCCTCCAACCTCCCGGATCTCTTGGCATCATGCCTGTTTTTATTACAGGCAGGCTCATATTACTGGTTGTGTTCCAAAAAGAAAAACCAGGTCTTTATATCTTTACCCTATTCCCATCAACCTACAGTGCCTGATGCACAAATATTTAGGTAGTAATTTTTTCCAAGTACACAGGACGCAGAGAATACCCTGCTCACCCAAGTCTACCAGCGCGATACTGCTTCTGAACACCCTACCTACACTGCTAACCCCAAACTCTCCCCTCTTCCTCTGTTGGCCAGAAGACTCTGATGAAGAGAAGTCAAAGCCCTCACGGGGACAGCCACTCCCACAGCCAGCTGATAGCATTATCACAGCAGGGCAGACCAGTGAGCTGCTGGCCATGCACCCCTTGATTACAGGAGTAAAGTGCATTGGAAAAGCACTTTCTCTTGCTGCAGATAGACAGAGGGGACATTTGATGTGTGGCTGCCAGATTTAATGTCTCTGTCGTTTAAGATGTGAGAGTGGGAGGGTGGACATAAAAATAATATGTAATATGACAGGAAAATCAGCTATGGCCATTATTTATAAGTCACCAAGAGCCAAAAGGCTGGCAGAAATGTACATAAGTAATATTATTTAGTTTCGTGATCTAATGGCCTCTTTTACAAAATCACCATGACTATACAGTTGACCCTTGAACAACTAGTGTTTGTACTGTGCGTGTCCACTAACACATGGATTTTTTTTCCAAGAGTAAATACTTAACAGTTGAATCCGCAGATGCAGAACTGTGGATACGAAGGGCTAACTGTAAATTTATACTCGGATTTTCAACCACAGAGAGGACTGTTATCCCTAACCTCAGCATTGTTCAAGGGTCAACTGTATACCTCATTAAATCAGATCAACTTCAGAACAGGCTCTGAATAGAATAGTATGTTCTAAATTCTACAACTAGAATAGACTCTTCTAGATTCTACAACTGCTCAGCACCTAATGGACTTGGCTCTTTTTTTCCTCTTATGTTACAGTAGAATGGTCATCTGGTGACAGTATATTTGGAGGGCGTAATTTTTCTTTTTTTTTTTACGTGCGAGTTGCTATGACACAGCAACCATCATCACAGTCAACAAATAAGAATGAAGGAAGGCAGTCTCAGAACTTGTACTCCTATGAGTGAGGCTAATAAAACCAGCGAGCACATAGTTAATTGTAATACATGCTAAGAGATGGTCTATAATTAGGGCGGTTCCCTAACGCTGAACTCCTGTACCTGTGGCTGATCTGCATTCCCTATGTGATAGTCTTCATAAAGCTATATTCAACTTAGTAAAATGTTTCTTATTCTGAGACTGTCCATTCTACTCTTCTGCCAAAATGCCTTTTCTTTGAAATAGTGGTAATAAATAGCGTTGCCTTTTTTTTTTTTTTTACTGCTGTTACTTCCAAATTTAAAACTGGTTAACTCATGTTGGACCCTACTATTGCTTTTGCAATGTTATAGTTCCCTGAAACTACATCTGGAAACCACCATGTTAAAGTGTCTGGAGAGACTTGGGAAACAGCCAAATCCAGCTTGCTTGTCTAGAATGTAGTTTTAGAAAGGAATAATTAAAATGGAAAGCACACCATGCATTACTCCAAACTGTGCCTAAAAAACAAAAATAAAAATCTGGTACTTCAAGGTTTTATATATACACAACACTTTTAAGATTCTCAATACATATTAGCATCTTAAAGACTCTAAGTCCTTGTAGTAAGCAAGACCAGTTTAATTCAGGAAAGGAAACTTTTTTTTCCCTCTTTTTTTCCCAGACAAACTTATTAGTACCCTGACAGTGGGAAATGCTGAACTAATCAAACCTACTTAAGTGTATCTGAAAACAGAATGTGTTAATTAGTGGAAATGTGTCTTCCTGAAACCTGCAAAGAGGGCAGGGAATCACCCCTCCCAAAAGAGAGTATGACTGTTTTCTGTGGGGCTTTTTCAAGAGAAAATATATCATCTGGTAGTCTGGTTTTTCTACTTAAGTTTCTCTAAAATTTGGGGAGGGGGGACATATGTAAATCTCTTCATTCCTCAATATGGATGGCCAACTTCTTGTGATCCAAACAGAATGCTCTGGATAGGAAGGACAACATTCTAGTCATCAAAAATACCTACCTTCTACATGCTCAAGTAGCAAACGAACACTTCTAAAAATCACTTATGAATCTGGTTGGTGTGACAACTGAGGAGACCGACAAATCTGATTCTCAAAACCAACCAAAGTGGGGACCATGTCTGGGAAAACGGCCAACTCCTGAGTGGTTCCTTAACATTTCTTTAAACTTCAGTGAGACAACACAGAGTGGGTCATTAAGCCATTTCAGTGGTTGAGATCAGCTTATTTGGGGTTTTGTTTTAAAAAATGGCCTTGAGTAGATGTATCAGGATAGAATATATCACACAGAAAATATTTTTGCTTTAGTGCATACTGTATGTATGGGGCTTCAAAATGGCACCCCACTCCAGTACTCTTGCCTGGAAAATCCCATGGACCGAGGAGCCTGGTAGGCTGCAGTCCATGGGGTCGCAAAGAGTCGGACACGACTGCGCAACTTCACTTCACTTCCCAGGTTGTACAATGGGAAAGAATCTTCAAGCTGCCAATGCAGGAGACTCAGGAGACTGGGGTTCCATCCCTGTGTGGGAAAGATCCCCTGGAGAAGGAAATGGTCATCCACCCTAGTATTCTTGCCTGGGAAATCCCATGGACAGAGGAGCCTGGCGGGCTATAATCCATGGGGTCACAATAAGAGTTGGAGACGATTTAGCGACTAAACAACAATACTTTATCTCAATGCAAATTATATTTCTCAGTGTTGATCCAATCAAAAAGTTTGGAAGCCACTGTTCTAAGCTACCCAATTAGCTATCTAACTTCAGCTTAAAAATAGCAACTTCTTGGTATAAAAGAGCAGCAATTATTTTCTGCAAGCAAAGGGTTAAAAAAAAACCCCATAAACAATGGCGTCTAGAGGTACAAGACTCACTGCTTTGGGTTCCTGAGAAGGTGACAGGAGACCCTGTCCTAGGTCTCTGGTCTTATTAAGCCATTAAATGACCACATGCAGGACCATCCCTGGTAGTCCAGCGGCTAAGACTTCAAGCTCTCAATGCAGGGGCCCCAGGTTTGAAAAGCAGATCCCACATGGCCCAACTAAAGACCTTAAATGCTGCAAGGTACACTGAGGATCCCCAGTGCCAGAATCAGGACCCAGCACGCTCAAATAAAAACAAATAATAAATATCAAAAAATAAATGAAGGGCATCACATAAGCCCACTACTATACAGTATAGTTGTTTTTAGCTAAGGCATAGATAACCAAAATGCACTTCTAAAGGAAAACAAAAAGGTAAGGAATTAATTTTCATATTGATTTTAAAAACAGGACTTCACAGAATAGCTGACACTTCAAATTCTTATATTTCATGGAAATATGAAATTTAAGAAAATTTTATGGAAAAATAAGGTCCTCTATGCCCACCAAGATGGAATTGTGCACCAACCCAAAACCAACGCCTGACTTTCCAGTGTGAACAAGGTTTGATTCCAAGCACAATTCAGGATCATTTCTATCTTTACAGGTTATTATTTAGAAGTTCTAGTTAGCAACTACCTAGCAGTATAAATGAGTGAGATCACTAAATATAATAAAAAAATCTCTGAACCTGCTTTTTTATAAACCACTCACTCATATTTAGCAAATATTATACTGGCCCAGATGTCAAGAAATACAAAATGAATGTAATAGTCTATGGCCAAACAGCCTGCCAAAGAGAGGTGAGATTCAAGCCCAAGATAATTAGCCTTTGGCACCCTTCCCCCTCATGCACCTCTATCCACGCTGGAAGACTGGGACAGCAGACTGAAAGCTTCTGAGAAGCCTGGAATCCTGATGTCACCTCCCACCGAAACCACTCATCTCACTGGCTCCACAGAGTTGAAAAAGGGGGCAGCAGTGCTTCTACCCCTCCAGCTAAACCTGCTAATTACTTTTTAATTACTTTTTAAAAGCTTTTTACTTTGTATTAGGGTATAACCAATGAACAATGCTGTGAAAGTCTCAGGTGAACAGCGAAGGGACTCAGCCATATGTACATATGTATCCATTGTCCCCCGAACTCCCCTCCCACCCAGGCTGCCACATAACACTGAGCAGAGTTCTCTGTGCTACACACTAGGTCTTTGTTGGTTATCCATTTGAAATATAGCAGTGTGTACATGTCCATCCTAATCTCCCTGACTATCCCTTCTTAGGTGTAAACCTCTGTACCTAGCAATTCTAATAGGACACAAATTGGTTATATTTTAAAACTTTTACCGATATGCCATCTTGCAGACCTGAACAATTTTTTTCAATTCCTTGTTTTAAATTTTAGAACCTACAGATTTAAAAAAAAAAAAAAAAAGTTCATCTTCTCACAAGTAAACTTAGGATTTGACCACTCCAATCCTAAAAATTTCATAAGCATAAGCCCACATGTGTTAACATCAATCCTATGAAATGCTTTGCCATGGGGAAGAACGTTTAGTGATGATCTGGCTATTTCCAAAACACACATTACCTGCAAGTACCTGTCTTACTTTGCATAAATGCTCTCTGTCTAAATTCGTAGCCACACACAGCTAGTGTGCACTTTTAATGAGGCTACTGTGACAGAGAAACTGAATTTTCAAGTGCATTTTAACTTAAAATTTAAGGGTGTTCCCTAGCTGCCTGGTGGTTAGAATTCTAGGACTTTACATCCATGGCCTGGGTTCAATCCTTTTTAGGAAACTGAGATCTCGTACACTGCATGGCAACAGCCAAAAAAAAAACATTTTTTTTTAAATTGGTAATTTACTTCCATTACTAGAAAACTTTTGTATGTTTGGAAAAACCTGGATATGTGAATATACTTTTTCAACTGTGTATGTGTCTGTGCTCAGCTGTATCCAAATCTGCCACCCCATGGACTATAGCCTGTCAGGCTCTTCTGTCCACAAGATTTTCCAGGCAAGAACACTGGAGTGGGTTGCCATTCCCTACCCCAGGGGATCTTCCTGACCCAGGGATCAAACCTGCGTCTCCTGTACTAGTAGGCAGATTATCACTGCACCACCTGGGAAGCCCCAACTTTTTCAACTACAAGTTTTATCAAATCTAAATACAGATCAAGCAATTCTAATAAAATTTTATGTTCAAACTGAAATGTGCTGTAAGGATAAAACAAACACCAGATTTTGAAAAACTGAATATTAAAAAAAGAATATCAAATATCCCATTAATATTTTAAAACATATTACATGTTGAACTGACATTTTGCACATCTAAATATCTAAATAAAGTAGATATTATTAAAATTAATCTCACCTGTGTCTGTTTTGGCCGCGTGGCTTGCAGGATCTTAGTTCCCCAACCAGGGATAGAACCTGGGCCCTTGGCAGTGAAAGCACAGAGGCCTAACCACTGGCCCGCCAGGGAATTCCTGCTTTTTCTTTAATGTGACTCTTGGAAAATGTAAAATAACACATGACTCATATTCTGTTTCCACTGAATGGTGCTGGCATAACCTAATGATTCCCAACCCTTTCCCACCAAGAACGCCTTCCACGAGCAGGTTCTGGGAGGCTGCCATAACCAAACACTGTTCTTCCTGTGTGACCCCAAAACCTGCTGACCACATCTGACACTGAGAAGTCCTTCCCTTCTCACTGATTCTGACTGACTGCCCTGCACAAGCACCTTTCTTTAATCCTCTCCCAGGTCCACTTTCTCTTCCTGTCCCTAAGGCCCCATTCTCAGTTCTCTTTTCCATTCTCTGCACTTCCGTGGCGACCTCATCCCCTCTCGGCTTCAATTATCACTTCTACATGGAGGACTTCCAATTCTTTATCTCTGCTTCTGAACTCTTTCTCAAGCGTCAGTTCCACATTGTCAGCTGCCTGCCAACCAGGTCCATCTGGAAGGCCTATCAACTTCTTAAACTCAGTATGTCTGACCTGGAACGTCACATCTTTTGCTGGAGATTCTAATCATTCACCTTGAACACCTGGGGTCCCTGGTAGTTCCTCTAGTCCCACAGTCTTACAGCAGGCCCTTCTGGAACAAAAAGGGCTCTTCGCCACAGCCTCCTACCTGGCCTGCCTGTCTCAATTATCCCCTCAGCTCTCCCCTCTTCCCACCCCACCGTGCCCATTCTCCTCTGCCCCACTGCCATACTAGTTTTCTCAAAATACCACTTAGATCACATTGCTATCAGACTTTCAACAGATCCCCACTATCTGCCGCAGCAATCCAAACTACTCGGCAGGCATCCCAGCTCTCCTACAGACAACCAACCACCCTTCAGTCCCCTCTGAACACAATCAGTCCTCCTCCAGCTGCAATACTCTGCCCTCAAGACTGCTCTTCTGCCCAATCTTTAAAGAAAGTGAAAGTTGCTCAGTCGTGTCCAACTCTTCATGACTCCATGGACTGTAAAGTCCATGGAATTCTCTAAGCCAGAATACTGGAGTGGGTAGCCTTTCCCTTCGCCAGGTATCTTTCCAGCCCAAGGATCGAACCCAGGTATCCGGCACTGCAGGCAGATTCTTTACCAGCTGAGCCACAAGGGAAGCCCATCTTTAAAGTTCAGCTCAAATAAAGGGTCCTCATAAAGCCTTCTCTCATTAACCGAGCTGAAATTAGCCTTTCTCCTCCCTGAAACTCCTTCCGTATTTCTAACGGCAACCATAGTAGTAATGGGAGTGCATCTGTGGTCTTATCCTCTTTATAAAAGAGTGTCCTTTCAACAGTACCCAACAGCACTTGCACAGCACATTGCCATTTGTGGACATTTTACCAAAGAAATCAACTTAAAAAGGAAAATCTTGGTAAAGTTGGGACCACTGATGATTCTCAAATTTTTATCTCCAGCCAGGTATCTAATTACTCCTCCAGGGATCTTCCCGACCCAGGGACTGAACCTGTGTCTCTTACGACTTTTGCATTGGCAGGCAGGTTCTTTACCACTAGCACCACGTGGGAAGCCCTGACCTTCACTTAGATGTCCCAAGATTCAATTACTCCAAAACTGAACTCATTTTCTCGATCCCACATCAGTCTCTTGTCTAAAGGGAGCCTTCCGTGAATGGTACAACCATCTCATCAGTAGCCCAGGCCAGAGACAGAGGTGTGATCTTTTATCTCCCCAATCCTGATCCTCAATGATCAGGTTCTGTGACATCTTCTTCCTAAACGCCTCTGATTTATCCATTTCTTCCCAACTCGCTGTCAGTCCAGGCCACCACTACCTAGGACTACTGCAATACGATCCAGTCTTATACTCAACCCTCCAGCCACTTTCTACAGGGCAACTAGAGCATATCTTTCAACAACTCAACTTGAACAGGTGAAATTCCTGCTGAGAACCCTTTAACTGTTCTCAAGATAAAGACTTCCAAACATGACTGATAGACTCTCCCACATCTCACCAGTGTTTACCTTTCCAGATTCACCTTTCATTTCCCAGATTATCTTTTCTCTTACACACATCCCGCTCCAACCATGTCCAAGTACTATCCATACAGGTCTCCAAATATGCTGAAGTCCTCTCTTGCCTCAGGGCCCTTGCATAAGCTGATCCTTCTATGTGGGTTGCGTGTCCCTCTTTCGTAATCGTCCAACACCCTGAGGACTGACCAAGCTCCCTGCATTTATATTCTTTCTAACTTCATAATGGTACCTGGAAAACAATCTCCCTACTATAAAACGCCTATGCTAGCACTTATTCCAATGCCTGGCAGGTAATAGGTATTCAATAATTATTTGCTGAAATCAAATCAACAGATAAAAATGGCTTTCCTTGAAATAAATTCCAATCCAAGGTCAATGAATGAATGTTATGTGTCATCTTTATTAATTCAAAAGCATTGTATCAAGTGGGTAATTGACCTAAATTTTATCTGTCTTCTGAGTCAAAACTATTAGCAGTTTGATTAAATAAATAAGAGTTTATATGTGCAAGCTCAGAATAATAAAAATGAAGGAAAAACTGCATTTTCTGTTCTCCTTTGCCTTGTAAACTCTAAGACCAATTCATTTGAAACTGTTGAGAACCTTTTGATGCAAAACACAGAACGTATGAAAAGCAGCCAAGCAAATGTGGATACACCACAGGGGCAGAGCCTGAAGGAAACTGGAGCACATGAAGAGACGACATCAGACCATAGGAATGTAGGGACTTGAATAAAAGAAAGGGTTCAGCGCAGCTCCTGTCCTCATCCAGGCAGAGGCTCCTCGCAATCAGTGCCCCGGCGTCCTGATCCTGGGAGCCGTCAGAGGACCGAGGCTTCTGTGGGGCCGTTAAAGCCTTTTTGGTTTATTGAACAAAGAGAGAAAGAGGGAGAGCAAACGGGAAGGAAACACTTACTAAGCAAGACTAGGTGCTGGTCTTTTCGTTCCAGCATTTCCTTTATGCTTCACAACAAAGCATTGTGTCCATTTTACCAATGAAGAAACAGGGGCTAATTCTGGTCCTGGTGACCTTATACTCAGGTCTACTTCAGAAACATTTCTACTGAGTACTCACTTGTGCTAAGCCCTATTCTAGACCCTGAGGGCTGAGCAACACACACAACACCCAAGTCTGCTCGGGGTAGTGGGGAGTGAGGTGCCACACGCAAAGAGTGCGATTTCAGACACTGATGCAACTGGTGGTGGTTTAGTCGCTCAGTCGTGTCTGACTCTTGCGAACTCAGGGACTGTAGCCTGCCAGGCTCCTCTGTCCATGGGATTTCCCAGGCAAGCACACTGGAGTGGGTTGCCATTTCCTTCTCCAGGGGATCTTCCTGACCCAGGGATCGAACCTGGGTCTCCTGCACTGAGCCACCAGGGAAGACCAAGTGATACAACTGAAGGGTATTAAAAGAGGGAAACTGAGGGATGTGCTAGAGTAACCACCGATCACGCAGGGTTCTCAGATAATTTAAAAGATAATTTTGCACAGCTAAAGAAAATAATAATGGATAAAATGGCCACCTCGTCAAACCTTAAATGGAAGTCTCCAGCACAACCAAAAGCAAAAATTACCATTCATTCCCTCATTACCAGTGAGGAGACCATCAGGTGAAGGGAATTATAGCATTACCCTAGTTGTAACCCAAAGCAGTAGGCTAGATAGTCATCAGATGGCAAACATTTCCACATGAACCAGTGGTTCCTGGGGGCCCTGGGCCGACCAAATTAATTCTTAGCTCTCAAAGCACCTGCAACACCAGCATCTGGCATAAATGATGGCTGAGTATTTGAAGGAAGAAAGGAAAACATGTTAAAATGTCACCATTATGAGTTAAATCCCTTTTCAGGCCAAGTGGCTTCAATTCACCCCACCCCACCCCACTCCACCACCAGTTCTAATCATAAGAAGCAGGTGAGGGAAGTCGGATTAGTGTAAATCCTTGAACAATACTGTACTAGGAAACAATTAGCCTAGGCTGCCCTACTCCCCAGCCAATGGTCAGAAACCCCACCTTTAAATCACAAGGTCCACTTAAAGAAAATCTAACAGCCAAATGACAACTAAAAATTAATGAGGAGTAATTATTTGGCTTCTTTAAACAAGGGTTCTCCTCACCCAGATACTCAGGCTACTTATGCACCAAGGACGTGCTCTACCTCTCACAGAGCACCAAAGTAAGGCCAGTGGGTCTTTCACTGAGCATCTCCCTCGCTAGAGTGGTACTCCTTAGGGTTGGGACAAAGTACACTCATCTGTGTTGCTTCAGGGTCTTGTCCAGTTTAACCGACAGAAGGTCAATGATTATACTGAGTTGTAAAAATTAAATTTCTTGCAAACTTTTCAGTCCTGAGGCAGCTGGGTAGGGTGAGGCCTAACCCCTTACTACTGTTATTTGCTGGGGCCTACTCTGCAGAACCTGAAGGTCTCATCATCACAGATCACTCCTTCCGTGTCTCTTATAGGATTAAAAGCTGGAAAAGCCTTACAAGTCTCTGCTTCAATTTTTAGAAGCTGATTTCCAAATGACTTGTCCCAGTGGCGAAAAAGAATAACAAATGGCCATTCAAAGCTGAACAGAGTTGAGTTTGCACCGTATACCAAAGATGCCAACACTTTCTTTCTGGTATGCAGATAGAAGGACTGGAAAACAATTTAAAAATAAGAGACCACTTCTGATTAAACAGTGCCATCAATTTTTGTGATATTTCAGAAAATCTTAACAATGAATCTGTGACATTTCTTTCTGCAACACAGTGGCACTGTGAATAGTAACATTACTATAATATCACAAGTAGACCCAGCAAAAGGAAATAGGCATTGGGGGCGGGGAGACTTTAGTGACGATTATATTATTTTTTCTCCAGACAGAAACTTCCTCTGCATACACTGCCTCATTTTAAAAAACCACAACATGCAAGTTCTAGTATTTCTGCGTTTTGCTCTTCGTAACATCAGCCACATCTCTAAAGTTTTTAAAGATTCATTTCACAGTGCCAACAGAAAGAAAACTTCAACAAAAGGCACAAATTAAGGACTATCCAGCTGCACGCTTGATGTATAACTCATTTTTATATGCTCCTGAATTACCAGAGTTTGGTGTGCCATAAGGATTGGCTCTGCAGGAACTCAGATCCAAAATGGCAGCTGAGCATCTGAAACTCACCAGAGCCATAACGCTTAACATACGTGAAACCAGGTCTTATTTATCACACTTCTCAACCTGTCTAGAGAGAAAAGTATTTACCAAAACATTTCAAAGAATCAGATGGCGTTCTGTTAGATGTTCATTGTATCATTCTCCTTGCCTAAGAAAGCAGGCACCCTGCTTCTGGTCCCTCCGCTCTGCAAACTGAATTAACCTGCTATTCACATGTTCACACAGTCCAGAAAAACAAGCTAATGACAAAATGTGCAAAGCTGAGGTTCACCTCATTCTTCTTCTGTAAGGCCAATTTAGGAAATGGGCATAAAATGAATCATCTAACAAGTAAAGCCCCAAATAAGCACTTTCATTTTCAGAAAAAAACAACAACAAAAATCAGAACTCTAATTTTCCTCAGGTCTACCACAAAGCAACACTCTCTATTACTATGGTAATTTCTACATCTTTTCCTTTAAATTCAAGCTGTAAAAAAATTTTCTGAGACAAATTTGTTCCAGATTACCTTTTGAATGAAATGTTTCCAATCTTACACAAAAGCTGAACTTCTACCACCAAAAAAATTTACTGAATTTAAACCGTCACTTCCCCACTCATTTCTATTGCTACTAACAACATTAGTTTTAGAAAAATAATAAAATACTTGCTCTTTAGAGACAGAGGACTTTAATTTTCTTTATGAATTCAAATGGAACGTCTTTTTGTTAAATTAGCGTGAAAGTCCCTTCATCTATAAACAATTGGCCCAAAGAAACAGGCCATTTTCAGCACAAGAGGCCAATCCATTTTAACAGTGAATAAAGCTTTTGAAAGCATTACACACCCTCTTGCAGACTGTCAAATTTTCAAAATGGTCCAGCATTTTTCCCATTTTTTTAACACTTTCAGGCCCAGCAAGCATCTTATAATTAGATTAATTAAAAAGGAAACAAACCAAAAAAAGCCCCACTGCTCCCCTCTGATCAAAATTATTCCATTTATGCTTAATTACCTTTAATCCAAGTCTACATATTTAATGATGGGGATATGACAATTCAATTTGCATATTTTAAATGGCCTTTCTAAACTATACTTTGTAACAGCTTTAGAACAGTCTCTTTCTCATGCCAATATGCTAAGGCATAAATCAGGAGGATACAAATTAGGAGGAAAAAAAAAAAAAGAAAAGAAAACAAGGCCTCTGCAAGCCAGGGATATGCTGAGGGGGGTGGGGTAGTTTCCCCAGGGGTGGGGGATATTTCCCCGCCACATCACAAACTACAATCCTTTCAGCCCACCAGACCGAGAGCATTACATCACACTCTCACAACGATCGGGGGAGGTGGCTCTGAGAAGGCAAGTTTTCAGTCCTCTTCCCTCCCCATCCCCAGGCTTTCTAGAATCCTGCATTAGGAGTAATGGAATTTAACTTCAGGGCACTCACTGCACACAGTTTCGAGGGTAACCAACAGACATACAGGTACACCTACTTGTTTAGGTGACCAAATACGACCATTTCACAATGGATACGTGGCTGAAACAGACAACTAGACGTACAGAAACTGAATTTGTGCTGAAAAGCCCAGTTCATCCGTATAAAATTAAACAGAAATTGTAAGCCATGAGAAACGGAGAAGGCCAACCCACAGGGAGAAACTGAGAGAGAAATAATTTCTAATCGGGGTGATGAGCTATTCTATCTTTCAAACACCATGTTTACGAGATACTCCCACCATTTGGTTCAAACCACGATCAAAATAAAAGCGCATCTGGCTGCACATTTGAACACACACACAAGAGACCCAGCGCAAAGGAGCGCGCGCCGAGGAGAGGGGTGATCCACACACTGCTTGGGAGGTTTTCAAGCGGGGAATCTACAAACCCCAAACCTCCTGGCGTTCACTCGCCCCCAGCCTGATGTTTCAAATGTATCAGGTCTTATTTTAGGTTTTACATCTCTCTAGGAAGGATGGCCAAGCTTTAAGAAAAAAAGAAAAAGGCTTTCCCGTGGTAGTGCTTGCCCTCCCAGATCCTTTGTCGGCCTTAGCAGCCGAAAGAATGCAAACCCATTTATATTTATGCAAATTTTTGCAGCAGATTTAAGGGGGTAGGGAGAGGTCTGTTGTTTTTTTTTTTTTAAAAAACCTTTCTAAATATTAAATTTTCTATTACTCGCAGCTTCATTTATTTGCAAGACACAAACGAGGATGAAAATCTGCATATAAATTAAAAGTGCAATTAAATCACTTCAAATTAAATATTTAACCAAGGCTTTTCCATTTCTAAAATGCCGAACCAAAAGTACATCACAGGTCTGATTTACAGATTCACGAAATGTCTGAAGCCAGTCTCCATGCTAGACAAATGTCGATTTGCAACACCACTAGTGAAAACGGTTAGACAAGATCCATATAAATCAATTGGTTTTAAAAAATTGAAAATATTTACCAACCTCATAAAGTGCAGCAGTGCTTAAATCCAGCAAATTGAGGCATACAAGGTAGAAATGGAAATGAAAAAAGGTCCAAAAAATGATTTCTTTTTGTCTATCTGTTTTTTTGTATTTTAAATATTCAGAAACCAGCAGAGACTCTGTCGGCCATTTTGGCTTGAACTAACTCTCACACTCACTCTCCCTCTTGCTCTCTCTCTCCCCCTCTGTCTCTAAAGGAAGCAGCTTTTTGTGACCTTCAAATAGAGGCGGATCATGTGACTTCGGGTAGGTTTGTCAATCAGGAAAGGGGCGGGAGCTTGGGCTGAAACTGCCTTAAAGGGAAAGCGGCCCTTTTCCACTCACTTTCATTTGTGAAACGGTGTTATCTCATACTCTCCACCTACACACACTGAATGTGAAAGCGGCAACAGCATAAGGGTAACAGATGAACAAAATAGAAAAACCCTTATTGCTTTATAGAAATATGCTCAGTTGCTAACGATTCTTACAGATCCTGGAGCTTGGCTCACTTGCTACAGTTATTCTCTGGATGTTTGGGCAAGCACAGGCTGGCAAACTGCTCTTTAAAGGGGGACTTAAACAATATTTTACCCAAACAGGAGAGACTTTAGTCTTCAAAGACTGAGGTGAAATATAGGACACAACTGATCTCTAACAAGCTCCTAAAATGCACAGGAAAAGACTGAAAGGAAATATACCAAAGTATGAGCTCTGAATGCCAATTCAGAGAGGTTATGTGACTTTTCTCCATCACACAGCTAGACGGCTGCAGAACAGTAAGTGATCTCCCAACTGAACTCCACATTTGTATTTTAAAAATCATTTTATTATCTTAATTGTTATTTCATTTATCTATTTATTTTTTGGCCATGCTGCACGGCATGCAGGATCTCAAGTTCCCTGACCAGGGATCGAACCTGTGCCCCCTGCACTGGAAGCACAGTCTTAACTACTTGATCACCATATTTATTGTTTCAGGTGTATGTATGTTTGGTACCTCCTCCCCCCACCCCAAACTATGCTACAGCAAACTGTCAGATGAGTCACTTTTAATGCCCTCCCCAACCTGAAGAAGTAGCTCTTCAGCTGACTTGGAGGCAGCGCTAAATTTAAAACCTACCTGGTTTCCCCCATGCCTGAGTCCCTCTGACTCAGTGCATCCTGTTTTCTACCCACCTAAGAAAGCCACACTGGGTTTGCATCTCTAGCCCTGGGGCTAACAAGCTGTGTAACCTTAGTCAGGCAACTCCCTTCACCTTCTGGGCCTCAGTTTTCTCATTTGTGGAATGTAAGGACTGGCCATCAGTAGATGGTATCTTTGGTTCCTTTCAGCCCTAAAAACCGTACTCTCTGTTTCTTTCTTTTTAGCAGTTCTGTTTCATCTTATCCTTGCCATCTCAAGTCATTACCCCAGGAAAGCTTTCCTTGACCCTCCCCGTCTAGACCAGGCCTTCCTGTTTAACACTCCCATAATTCCTTTACTACCTCTTCATAGCACTGGTCGTAACTGCAATTTATTAATTGTCAAAGAACTTGCTTGCAGCTGGTCATTCCCAGTATATATAAGGACACACTACATCTTCCTTCACTGCTGTGTGGGGCCCAACACCTACCTAGCCTGCATAGTAGGGAAACGAATGAATGAATGACTTAGACTTCCATTCAGAAGTGCTGGGCTGATCTAAGGAAATGTGCCATCCAAAGACGAGGAATAAAAGTCACATAGTTTCCAGAAACTCATCTCTATTTAAGGACTGCTTAAGGACGCAAAGTAACTGAAATGACAGAAAGCGGGCAAAAGTGCCCTGTAACCATCAGACTCCATCTATCTCTATGAACCAGAAAGGGCTGGATTCCACAGTGTGACTCCCCTAAACAACTGCGCTGACAAAGCGTAATCTGACATGCCAGCCAGCAGAGAACAGATGGATTCTCTAAGCCCCATATTCCTTGAAAACAAACCTATGAACCCTTTTAAATCCCACATGCTTGTCATCCTGGCTTCTGAGTCTTTGTAGAGTCTCCCTCCTTCACTTTTTCCACTCTGACAGAATAGCAGGAAAGGAGCTGTTTCAGGGCAGGCAGAGGCCAATGCCCAGACAATCTGGCAGCCTGAATATTTATGGCGTAAACGCTTCCACTGTCTTTGCACAGACCAGAGTGGAGTAGGAGCCAGGACCTGGACTGACAATTGAGATGTAGGCAAAAGCAGGAAACTCCTAGGATGGAAATTTTGAACATTTAGTCTATTTTTATCCTTCCAATACCTTCCAGATGAGTTATGGAAAGCTTACTTATGTGGAGCATACTCAACACGTTAGAATGCATGGAGACTGTATGGCTGCCTTGTTTTAATTTGTGATGCACAGAATTTCTTTAGAAGACTGAATATTGCTAAGTCTCCACTCCTCAATGAAGATATTATTGTATGAAAATGTATATGTATTCCTTTCTGTTAAATAACAGGCTGCACAAGAAGTCCAGAAACAGAGACAAATTTTAAAGCAAAATATTAGTTCTATTTTCATTTAATATGATTGCTAATTTTGTTCAAACTCCAGGGAATTTTTCTGTTGGTGAGTTATCTCTAAACTTAAAGCAATTAATTCAACTGTTCATCTAAAAGAAAGAAGTTTAATAAAGGTATATTTTTCCTATATTCCCAGACATTTTGGACTTCCTGATATATTTATATTTATATTATACTTTTTTATACTAGCAATTAAGTGTTTTTAAATTATATTACAAGGTGAGGATTCAGTTCGCTTCAGTTCAATCGCTCAGTCGTGTCCAACTTTTTGCGACCCCATGAATCGCAGCACGCCAGGCCTCTGGTCCATCACCACCTCCCGGAGTTCACTCAGACTCACGTCCATTGAGTCAGTAATGCCATCCAGCCATCTCACCTTCTGTCGTCCCCTTCTCCTCCTGCCCCAATCTCTCCCAGCATCAGAGTCTTTTCCAATGAGTCAACTCTTCGCAAGAGGTGGCCAAAGTACTGGAGTTTCAGCTTTAGCATCAGTCCTTCCAAAGAAATCCCAGGGCTGATCTCCTTTAGGATGGACTGGTTGGATCTCCTTGCAGTCTAAGGGACTCTCAAGAGTCTTCTCCAACACCACAGTTCAAAAGCATCAAGTCTTCGGTGCTCAGCCTTCTTCACAGTCCAACTCTCACATCCATACATGACCACAGGAAAAACCATAGCCTTGACTAGACGGACCTTAGTTGGTAAAGTAATGTCTCTGCTTTTGAATATGCTATCTAGGTTGGTCATAACTTTTCTTCCAAAGAGTAAGCGTCTTTTAATTTCAGGGCTGCAGTCACCATCTGCAGTGATCTTGGAGCCCCCCAAAATAAAGTCTGACACTGTTTCCACTGTTTCCCCATCTATTTCCCATGAAGTGATGGGACCGGATGCCATGATCTTCATTTTCTGAATGTTGAGCTTTAAGCCAACTTTTTCACTCTCCTCTTTCACTTTCATCAAGAGGCTCTTTAGTTCCTCTTCACTTTGTGCCATAAGGGTGGTGTCATCTGCATATCTGAGGTGATTGATATTTCTCCTGGCAATCTTGATTCCAGCTTGTGTTTCTTCCAGTCCAGCGTTTCTCATGATGTACTCTGCATATAAGTTAAATAAGCAGAGTGACAATATACAGCCTTGACGTACTCCTTTTCCTATTTGGAACCAGTCTGTTGTTCCATGTCCAGTTCGAACTGTTGCTTCCTGACCTGCATACAGATTTCTCAAGAGGCAGGTCAGGTGGTCTGGTATTCCCATCTCTTTCAGAATTTTCCACGGTTTATTGTGATCCACACAGTCAAAGGCTTTGGCATAGTCAATAAAGCAGAAATAGATGTTTTTCTGGAACTCTCTTGCTTTTTCCATGATCCAGTGGATGTTGGCAATTTGATCTCTGGTTCCTCTGCCTTTTCTAAAACCAGCTTGAATGTCAGGGAGTTCACGGTTCACGTATTGCTGAAGCCTGGCTTGGAGAATTTTGGGCATTACTTTACTAGCATGTGAGATGAGTGC